>NC_141921.1:33631249-33943916 GCF_057802395.1 Ceratotherium simum simum
CACCATAGCTTATCCCTTAAGGCCTTTCTTACCCAGCTCAACCTCCTCTGCCAGCCTCCTCTCCCGTTTCTCTCTTTCACACCTTTTCACTCACTGTGGCTTCCACACACCTGCCCCTTTCCAGACTCTAGGCCTTTGCTCAGGCTGCTCACTCTGCTAAGAATGCCCTTCATTCCTTTCACTGTGTGTCAAAAATCCTACCTAGCCAAACACGCCTTCCCTGCCAGCCCAGGCTAGAAGACTCTTCCCCTTTGCACTCAACATATTCCATCTTACACACAAGTATGTATTAATCCCATCACCGAACATCTCTGAACCTGCTTTATTTCTGCAAAAGGAATGTTAATAACTATTAGGCAGGGTTGTTGAGGGGAGTAAACGAGAGCACGTCAGAAAAGCAGCTAGTATGGTGCCTAGCACTTAATAGGGACTCAATGGTGGGAGGCTGCTACGATGATGATGCTGATGATGAAAGACAAAGAGAAAAAGAAGGGGAGGAAGAGACGGAAAAGGAGGAAGAGGAAGGAGACTTTGCCCACTCCGCGCCTGGGATATAACTCTTTGACATCAGAATGTCACTTCTGTTTAATTCCTCTCTATTTCCCCCCAGCATCCTGGAGGATTTCATAAATGATTGTTGAATGGATAGACAGACGAATGGATGGATGGAGGGATGGAGGGATGGAGGGATGGAGGGATGGAGGGATGGAGGGATGGAAGGATGGAGGGATGGAAGGAAAGAGGGTGAGATTATGGGAAGGATGTATGGACGTACGAATGGAAACAGTTAAGTCTGGAGGAGACTAAGCATGCTATCCCAGAAGCCTAGCGGCATAGCAGCCCACTGGCAGCTGAGGCTTCTGGGACCGGATGCCAAATCTGTTCCCCCTGGCTCCAAGCTCCCGCGCTCCTGGCCAGCATCAGTTGCTCTCAAGGTTGAGTGAGTGGAAGCTCAGGGCAGCTGATGCCCAAGGGAGTTCCAGCTCTTCCTCCACCTGTCACCAGACTCCGAGAGCACCAGCCTCTGACAGCAGGGACATATCTCCAAGAGTGTGAGCCAAGTCAATGGGAAAATAGGATTTACTTTACAGAAATTCACTTTGGGGGCCAACTTCTCTGGAACTCCCCAGTGCAGAAACTTTGGCAAATCCACAGTCAACGGCTCAGGAGGTTTCTCTGAACCTGGGGAGTGTGCTGTTTGCCAGCTCTTTCTAAGTCCAGAAACTGGAGAATAAGGAAATATCACAGTCCAGATACCAAAGGGAATCTGAGGGGGAGAAATGCACCTTGGGTTTTGGTGTTTGTTCATTCTTCCATCCATTTATCCACCCAACTATCTAAAACATGCAACCATCCTGCCATTATCCACCTATCCATCCAACCATCCATCCATCCACCCACCCACCCACCCATCCATCCATCCATCCACCCATCCCTCCACCCATCCATCCATCCACCCACCCAACCACCCATCCATCCATCCATCCATCCATCCATCCATCGAACCCATGCAAGCTCCATGAAACCATTTTATCTATCTATCTATCTATCTATCTATCTATCTATCTATCTACCTACCTACCTATCTATCTATCCATCCATCCATCTAACCAAACATCAACCTGCTCATCATTCATCCAACCATCCAATCCATGCAACTATCCATGCACTCATCTTTTATCCACCCAGCCACTCATCCATCCAACCACCAATCACTCAAGCACCCACCCAACTACTCAGCTGCCATCCGTCTATCCAACTGGACAGTATCCAACCAGTATGGTTGAGGACCTCCCACTATGGTTGGGGAGAAACCAGATATGATGACACAGTGTGCAGTATGGCCTAACCTGGGCAATATAAAAAACGTACATACAAGATGCCACCAAGAACACAGAGGTTGCCAAGGACAGAAGGTTCAACACTGCACACAGAGTGGAGAAGGACCAGAGAGAGAGGTCAGGGCAGGCCTCAAACAGGAGCAGACGCAAGCTTGGTCTTAGTAAGCAGCAACAGGAATTAGCCAGAGAGAAAGTGAGAAGGGTACCCAGGAAACGGGCGACAGGAAACAGCATGGTGGATTCTAGAGTCCAAAGGCCTGAGTCCTCATAGCCACTTGGTTAACTGTGGACCTTGGGCTAGTCCCCAGTTTTTCCAAGTCCACCAGCCTCTATAAGCCCCCCTTAGTCCCCAGAGAGAAAGGGCCACGTCTGACTGCAGCTGGGAGAGAAGCTGCCATCTGCTGCCCGGGACTGTCCTCTGGAGGCCACAATAGGGGTGAACCTGGAGGGGAGAAAAGTAGGCCCCCACAGTTCTGTGGGACGGGCTTTGCTGCCAAGCAGACACAGGTGTAAATCACAAGCTCACATTTTGCTGCAAGTTACTTAACCTCTGAGTCTCTCTTCCCTCTTCTGAAAATGAAGAAGCCACTAAGAGTTCCCTCACAGGCCCTAGCGAGGACTGAATGAGGTCACACCAGGGAGAACTTGGTCGGCTGCAGGCAACACAAGCTATTCTTCCCAATTGCTGCCAGTATTCGAGTCCTGCTGTGTGCCAGGCACAGTGACCTAAAATTGCGGTTAAGAAAGTGGGCCTCAGACATACGCGGATCAATTCTCAGCAAATGTTAGTTCTTTGTCTGTATCTGTAACTTATGTTCAAATGGTTCACAAAAAAACATGCATATGGATACACACACACCCCCACACAGAGAGAGAGAACAAATGGGGCAAAAACATTCACAATTGTTGAATCTAGGGGAAGGATATATGGGTGTTTATTTTACTATACTTGAACTTTTCTATGTTTGAAACATTAACAAGAAGAAGAAAAGAAATCAGCCCTTCGTTGATCTATCTGGAAGTCCACCGCCTGAGTTTGGATTCTAGACCCAAAACATGACCGGCTAAATGACTGTGACTGTGGGCGAATTATTTAACTTCTCTCAGTCTTAATTTTTTAATCCATAGGATGCACTAATAGTAACACCTAAACCCGTGCCTGGTTTCTAGCAAGCCCTCAATAAATGCTAGTTGCTGCTGTTATTATACTGTTCTCACTCAACAGCTGAGAAACCGATGCTAGGAGAGGTTCAGTAAACACCTGTTTTTCACACATCATCTCTTTTAATTCCCCTAACAACGCCATGGGGTAGGTGACATTATCCTCATTTTACTGACGAGAAACCAAGGCCGAGGAGGGGGAAATGACTTACCCAAGGTGACACAGCTGGCAAACGGAGGAGCCAGGATTTGAACAGTCTGCCTGGCTCCAAAGTCCAGGATCTTCCCCCAGTGTCTCCTGCGTCTTCTCTGTCCCTGGAGCCAGGCCAAGGGGACATCGGAACCCTTTCAACTCCAGAAGGGGCCAGTCAGAAGGGGGTCGTGAGCTCTGCTGGCATGGCTGGGCTTCCGGGCTGGCTGGGGGACACCCAGCGTCAAGGTCTCCTCGGCAGCTCAGGAGCCTTTCGACTGTGCTCCCAAGAGCCGCAGGAGCTGCCATCTGAGGCCCTGGGGAGTGACAGCTGACGCTGATGGCGACAGGCAAGAGGACGTACCGGCCGGGGCCCTGACTCAAACAGACTCCCTGGGCTACGGCCTTTCGTGGGATCCAGAAAGGCCCCGCGGGCTCTGGCTGAGGCTCTTCCCAGGCTCTGCCTCCCCGTGAGAGGCGGAGCAGCCCCATTCAGGCGGGACACATCCCACTGTGCGCTAAGCCGCTTTCTCCCCACTTACACGTTTCAGATGCTTTCTGTCCTTCCGGCTTCCCATGGACTCAGGCCAAGTGACAAGTTGGTGCTGTGGACATATGTCGTCGCCATAATGGGAATGTTGACCCCACGCTCTCTCCCCGCTGAGGCCAGGCAGCTTGCACCCCGCCCTGTTCTCAGCCACACAGGACTCTTTCCAGCTCCCCAGAGACATTACACACTCGTAGGCCTCCCACTCAGATCTTGGCAGATGCTGGCCCGTTGCTCGGAATGCCTGCCTCGCCACTTCTTCACCTGGCTACTCCTTAAGAATCATCTTAGAAGTCGCCTCTTCTAGGAAGCCTTGCTAACACCATTTGACCATGGAAGAAACCGAGGCTCAAAGAGGTAAGTTAAAAGGGCCAAGGATGCTGTTTTAAGCGTCAGAACCAGAGGTCTAACGGGCAGGGTTCTGCTCTAGGGCTCTGTGCTTTCCTTTGAACCAATTCTGCCCTCAAAGAAGAAACCAAAGGAAGACATGCTCCCTGCTTTCAAACATGACAGAGGCCTGCAAGGAGCTGATGCTACTGGATCGTTCCAGAAGGCAGGAGACAGGAACCATGGAGGGAAGTTACAGAAAAAGCGACTCCCCATTTCAAGGTGAGAAGACATCTCTAACACCTTCACTGCCTACTGCCTGTGTGACCTTGGGTAAGTCACTTCAGCTCTCTAAACCTCACTTCTCCATCTGTAAAATGGAGGTCACAATAGCCTTACTATTTCTCTCCCCCAAACACCTAAACTAGAGCTTGTAACCTGCCAGCCAGTGAACCAAATCCAGCCAGCAAACATGGGTTGGTTTGGCCAGGACTGTATTTTAGGATAAAATGAGCAAACATTTAAAAACCAGTTTTTCCATAAACATTAGAACTTTGCAAATCAGGGGATCTGGCAAAATTGAACCCCGATTCTGTCAGGGCAACATGGTCAGGAGTGGGTAGCGCCTGCCTTCTTGAGACAGGACGTGCACTCTCCTGGGGGCACCGCTGTCTAACACCCAGCTCGCCTCCCTCATTCACAACCCAGGCCAGCGCGAGAGTCTATGGGCTCCGGCCTGGACCCCTGTGAGTGATTCTTCAGATGACAGTGGCCTTGATTCCCTTATCAGTCAGCAAAGTGAAGCCCCATTTCTTGCTCAATGACTGAACACATAAAATTTGACTATGCATTGCCCCTACTCTTCAATACATCCTTGGAGGTGATGCTCAGAGGGCAGTGTCCCCCACCCACCCACTTCACCATTTGCACACATCTCCATGTGCTCTGGGCCAACCTGTGGTCCAAACTCAGATCTGACAGCAACTGGCCAATGCTTCCCTACTCCTCCGGTGGCCCCTGGAGATGGGAGTGACAAACCACATCGTCACAGGTTCTTTTATGGTTGAGTGAAGAACACAGTGGCTCCTTGGCACAGCCTTCTGACGTGGCTGAAACCATGATCCCCAACTTGCTGATGAGGAAACCGAGGCCCAGAGGGGTGACATGACCCGCCCCAGGCCCCAGGGGCACCTCGGCTCCCTCCTCCAAATTCAATCCCACCAGCCCAGGGCCTCCTCCTCTGGCTTCAAGCCTCATGCCAGGTCTTGAACAGCTCTGACTCCGGGCCACTGTTGTTCATTAATTTGTAGGTTCCTTTATTGCACAAACGTCTATTCAGTGCCTCTCATGAGCCAGGCCTTGTGCCGGGTATGGATTATAAGTGGAAAGTCCCGCCCTCTCAGGGGAGGCAGGTAGCCGGAAGCCAAGGCAGGGAGGTGACTACTGGGGGTGGGGTGGGAGGGAACAGAAGGAAGACAACGAGATGTCTGGCTTCCTGTACCCCCAGTCCTGCACTGGACTATAAACTCCCTGTGGCAGATTGTCTCCAACTACGGCCACCGACAATGCCTCCTACGCGAAACACAAAGCTACCCTCCCACTAAGGATGGTCTAAATCTCAGACCAATCTGGACCACAGGTTGGCCCAGAAGACATGGAGATGTGTGCAAATGGAGAAGCGGGTGGGTGGGGACCCTGAGCTCTGAGCATCACCTCTGAGACATGCTGAAGACAATGGGCAACATGTAGTCAAATTTTCTGTGTTAAATCACTGAGCAAGAAACGGAGCTTGCCTTTAATGACTAAACAGAAAATCAAGCCCAATGTATTTTCCCTGACCTTGAACCTATAAGGAAGCCAGGGATGAATCTGAGCTGGCTTTGTGACTTGCTTCGGTTGCAGAGGTGATGTTTTGTAACAACAGAGCCTCAAGAAGTCTTGCAGTTTCCGCTTCACCCTCTTGGGAGCCAGCTGCCGTGGAAAGAAGCTCAATCTAGACTCCTGATGGGTGAGAGATCTCGAGGGGTGAGAGAGGGGTGCCAGCCTTCCAGACATCCCTACCAGGGCCTCAAAGACGTATGTGAGGCCAGGATAGACCTGCCAACACAAGCTAGCTGAGTACAAACTCATGAGTGATCCCAGCTGACACCACATGGAGCAGAATAAATGCCCAGCGGAACCCAGCCAAGCCACTGAGTCAGTAGAAATAACAAATCGTTGTTCTAAGCCAAGAAGTTTTGGGGTGGCTTGTTAGGCAGCAATAGATAACTCATACACTTTCCAGGGGCAGAGCCCTGTACTTCTTACGGCGCTCCCCTCTCCTGCCTGGAGCCTGGCCCTGGGCATCGAGGCCTGAAGCTGGAAGGGGCCTCCAAAACCACTGAGTCCCACCCCCTCACCTATAGGCGAGGCCACTGAGGCCCAGGAAGGAGAAGTAATTTTCTCCAGATCACACAGAGGGATGGGCAGATCTACGAGGCAAACTCAACTCTACAGAGGCCTTCGAGCAACACAAATGTGTGACTCAAGTTGGTGGCACGTTACCCCTAGTTAGTGCCCACGTGTTCTGTCGGAAGAGGCAGCCACTATCTGGCTCCAGCCAACTGCGGCCATGTGGGAATGTGGGCCCAGTGAAGCCAGATTGTCTGACTTTTCACAGAAGCCAGAAACAGGATTTCTCTGTAAAATCTCTTGATTTTCAAACGTTGGCTAAAAATTCAAATTGGATTGACGAGCTCTGGACCATTGGGACTGGCCTTGGTCTTCAGGCTTGGTCTGGCCACTCACCTTGGATGAGTGGCATAATCACCCCAGGCCTCAGTTTCCTCATCTCTAAGATGGGCCCCACGGCTCCTGCCCACTTACCGAGCTGCTGTGAAAACCGGATGAGCTAACGGATTTGGAAGTACAAGCTACAAATGGCCCTGTGACTGTTCCATGGCCTCAGTTCTCCGCGGAGGCGCCCCGTACAATGTAATGAGTTAACACCCGATTTGTCTAAGTTAGAACAACATTATTCTGACCATTATGACAGAGATTGCATTTTTATGGCAGGTTTGTGAGTTCCAGAACCCTCCTGCTTGCATTATCTCAGGATGTTGATGGAGTCAGAGGCTGGATGGCTGCCTTGGAGACCCTCACCAGAGCCAAGCCCTCGCTCTGAGCTGGGAGGCACATTCCAGAAGCGGCTTGAGTGGCGGTGAAGAGCACGAGCTTCGGAGTCACCCAGACCTAGGTTTGAATCCCTGCCTCCCACTCTCTGGTTGTGTCCCTGAGCTAGTCCCTCTCTGAGTTTTGGTTTCCATATCCTTAAAATGGGCTAATAATAAAACCCCACAGTGGGGCTGTTGGAGACGGCACAGACAACGCTCCCAGGGGAGTGTCTGGCACAAGAATTGACGGCTGTTGTCATTATCACGGCATGGTAATTGGTGCCTGGTAGGCACAGGGCCAAGAAGGCACAGCCATAGAAGATCCTGCCCCTTTCCTGGGATGCAGGAGGCCGAACTGGGGTGGGAATGGGGCCTTTGAGGAAAACCTGGATGGGAACCAGAGAGGCAGGCTGGAGCAGCCTCCCAACCACCCACAAGACTCAGACTCACTCAGAAGTTAACTCTATCGTTGGCTTTTCCCTGTGGTGAGTGAGGAGGGGGCGGAGGAGCGCTGGAGGGCAGTCCCCTCAGTGAAATGGCATGCACGTCCCCTACTCTAAATCCAGTTTCCCATCAGTATCGAGCAGCAATGGCCACAGTTACTATTTACTGCGTGCTTATCACACCTGAGGCACGCACTCGGTCAGACAGTTTCATGGGTGAACACATTCATTCCCCACAACCATCTCAAGAGCTAGGTACTATTATTATCCCCATTTTAGAGATGAGGGAACCAGGGCTCAGAGAGGTTACATAACCAGCCAGAGGACACACAGTAAAGAACATTCTGACTCCAGACACCCTTCTTGTAACCCCCAGGGTATGCTACTCACGGAACAAGAGAGAAAGTGGTCAGGGCTAGGCTAAAAGGCTGTGGGATTGCAGAGAAAGGAGCAAGTCCTCTGGCAAGGAGCGAGGGTGCTGACGATTCACAGTAACGACCGCTAATGAATACCGGGCAGAGCCGCAGGTCAGGTTGTTCTGCTGGTCTCTGTATAGAGGCTCTCATTCCATCCTCACCACCAGCCTCCGACAGGCAGTATCTCCAGTTTACAGATGAGGAAACTGAGGCCCAGAGAGCGTATCACCTGCTCAAGGGCACAGAGCAGACAAGGTCTCCTCCCACAGGGGGCTGCAGCAGGGCGACAGACCGCTCCCGGAAGCTCACCTAGCACGGCCCAGGCTAAGGTGGCCTAGGTAAGCCCCCCAGGTGACACAGGGGCGCCAGTGAGACAGGTGTCCCCTCTCCCACTCTTCGGAAGGCAGCCGCTTTAAAAGGCCCTAAAACGCTTTCAAGACAGCCTTATCAGACTGAGCCGATCCCAATCAAGAAGCCTCCAGGTGCCGTCAGATCAACGGCCCGCCCCACCCCGCGAGCTGTGCAAACATTCTTCCTGCCCTGCCCTCCCCCAGCCAAGCCTCTCTGTTCACCAGCGGGAGGCAGCCGGGCGGTGGGCGGTGGGCGCTGACTCTGACTGATTTCACTCCATTTCAGTCTTTTCCAGTTTCCCGCTGAGCCTTCTCTTCTTTCCCAGGAGTCCCCTGTTTTGTCTGAGGCCACTGGGAGGCAAATCTGCTACTGGATGGAAAGAGCTGGGGACTGTGTTAAAAATACAGATCCCAGGCCTCGTTCCTGATCTACCGAATCTCCAGCGGAGTCAGGCAAGCAGGCTGGGCCACCGAGACGGGACAGGCCCACCTCGGCCAGGAGGCTGTCCTGATCTCACCCCTCCACCCTGGAGGGAGCACAGCCCCCCTGCCTTGCCCAGCCCAGGCCTCCTGTGACCAGCCAGCTCCATCCACCCCTTTCTGGAGGGGTCTCTCTGCGGGCAGGGGTCCAACCTCCGGCCTAAACTCATAGGTGAGCTCTGGGCAGGCAGAGCTGACCAGCCGCTGGGCCTTGCTGAGTGCCCAGTACAGCTGCCAGAGAACCCGCTCCCACCCTGGCTCTGAGGCTGATGCAAAACCTTGATGACGTGGAGGGGGCCAAAGGCGGCAGGAAGGACAGCCCCCGGGGAGATACTGGGGCCACCGAAGGGCAGAAGGGCTGGCAGTGGGGCAGAGGGGCCAACCTAGGACTCCAGAGACGGGGAAACAAGCCCCTCACCGTGTGCCTGAGTGTAGGCTCCTGTTTTCACAACTGTTTTGAGAATCTTCTGAAAGCTAAGACCCCTCTTCCTAGGAAAATCCACATCAACATCCCACGTTGTATTATAATTTCAGGGTGTTCACAGATCCCCAGAACTAAGGAGGCCTGGGGACCCCAGTCAAGAGCCCCCTAGTGTAAGAACCCAAGTATCTGCCCCCATGGGGCCCTGGAGAAGAAGGCAGAGATGGCGCTCTGGGCCCACCCACACGAGCGGGGTTGCCATCCCAAGGCTGGGGGAAGCTGGGAGCCTGTGCAACGGGTTGGAGGAGACACTGAGGGAGGATCTGTTGCCTGGACAATCCAAATGCCAAAACGGGGGCCACGTTAGGACACAGCCATCAGTGACCACACCCACGGGCGCTCTGAGGAAGGGGACCTCGGAAGGGCCAAGAACAGCAACTAATATACATGGCCACATGCCTGACACTTTACAGGGGACGTCCAGGGAGTCCGAGCTCCTCGCCCAGGGCACACGGCATGCAGCGCTGGGATCTGAACTAGGTCTGATTGCCCTGAAGGCTGTGCCTTTTCTCCGCCCCACGCTGTCTGTGAAGTCAGCTGGCCTCGTTCCCCACCAAAGTCAGAATCCCTCCTCCCACCCAACATCTGACATGAAGTAAGTACCCAGTGACTCTTTTAAAATACATGCATGGATGGAGGAATGAATGAATAAGTCAACTTGCTTTTGAATTCTACAGCATGTGGTTTTTAAATCTAAGCCCTGATTTCCCGGCTAAGATGGATACATGAAAGCAGCCTCCTTTAAAAATGAGAAGCAGAGGAAACAAACATAAAAGGAAACCAATTCCAAATTAATCCCACTGAAGGTCGCTGGGTCTTAGATAGGTAATGCCCAAGAAGTGGGCCCAGTAGAGGGCTGGGATGAGGGGGGAGAGAAAAGAAGTATATGGGGGTGGGGCAGGCAGGCTCCCTCAACCCCCATATTGACGGGGACTTGTTGAGCACATAGCTGCTGCTGGTCCATCTGAATCCTTAGCTCTGGCTGAACTGGTCCATTCATTATCCCCAGACACTTTCCTGCATCCTGCATCCCTGCTTAAACCATCCCCTCAGCTTCCCCCTCCAGAAAGATCTCCTTTATCTCCCTGGCCAGAGGACTCCCTCCTCCATCTCTGCATCATTCTCCTGATACTTATCATCTAACACAGTATAACACATTCATTCATTCGTTCACTCAACATTCATTCATTCAATGTTCCTTAGCCGACTGTCATTCAGCTACTGGGCATCCACGTGACTGGGTCAGCTCTAGGCCCTCGGGACACCGGAACAAACGTGGCAGATAAAACCCTCGTTCCTCCTGAGTTTACAGTCTAGGGGGCAAGGTGAGTCCTGAACAAGGAAACTAACAAATCTGATACAAACAAATTTCAGGCGGCAACGGCATTACCAAGCAAAACAAAGCAGGTGGGAGAGAAGGTGGCTGAACTGAGTCTGTTTTAGATGAGGCAATCAGCGAAGGGCTCCAGGGAGGTGGCGTTTGAATGGAGCTCTTTTTACTACAACTGTGGACACAAGAGTGAGCCAGGTGAGCTCCCTCAGGGAGCTCACAGTCTAGCAGAGAACAGACCAGTCGGCCTTTTCTTGACTAGGCAGGACCAGGTCTCGCTCATCTGAACATCCCACACACTGGAAGTCAGTGAACTCTCCAAAGACAAATCTGGCTGGGTCCCTCAACTGCTCAAGAACCTTCAAGGGCTCCCCACTGCCCTCAGCATCAAGTTCAAATCCCCAGCCTTCCATCCTAGCCCTTCAGGGCCTGCCCTGCCCTCCATTCTCAGCCTCCTCCCCCACTGCTGCCCTCAACACCCATCCCCCTCAGATACACCCAAGTCAGGACCTGATCATCACGTCTCCATGTCTTTACACTTGCTCTTTCTTTTTCCAGGCAGAGTCCCCTCACCCTCTACGTCCCAAAGTCAACCTCCTTCACTTTCGAGAACACAGTGCGTTAGTGTGACAGGTGGCTGGGAGAGGTTCGTTACAGGGAGAATGTGTAGCGAGAAAACGAAGCAAAGAATAAAGCCATAAAAGACAAAACAGCCCTCTTCCATCCTAAACCGCCTCTGCTGCCCCAGGTGGCTCACAGCTTCCTCCTGGCGGCACCCTGGGACACACTTACCATGCTGGATCTTGCCAACTGTTTTCCCTACCAGCATGTCTCCTATCTCCCTGCCCACCCAGGGCCCAGCACCACGCCAGCCAGAGAGGAAGCTCCATAAATATTTGGAGATCAAATGAACAAATGTTCAGAGGAGACTGATTTTCTCTAGACTTCAACCTTTGGATTCCATCTAGTGGCTGGTCAGTCACTGGCCTCTTCTCCTGTTGGACGTGTCCCCAGGGCACTTCTATCCCTCTCGAAGCGCCCACGCCAGAGGCTCCAGACTTGTGTTTCCTTTAAGGTCTCATGGTTTAGGGGAGATACTAAGCTCGTCGTCCTAACCCAGGGATCCCCCCACCAATACACACGCCCCCTCTCTCTTCTCTCACGTTCCAAAGGCTGGGACTTCCTAGGACCTTAATGCTCTGGACAGCCTTGTTACTGCCGAGTCTGAGGAGGGGGAAGGGCAAGGAGTGGTGGCCACATGTCTCTGGGTACTGGGAGCCCCAGGCGCTGCCCTCCACCACGCCAAGCTTCAGACCTCTTTCCACAGACTGTGCTGCTCCCAGAAGGATCCTGTCTCTTCTGGGATGTGCCACAAGCAGCACTGCCCACTCCATCTTCCATCCCCCAAAGGCCACACACAGTTCTTCAAGGTGGACTTTTCCGCATCCATTATCTGGTCTGCATGTCATAAACACCCCCGCGAGACAGGCAGGACGGGCGTTGTGATCACGCTCTTTCGACAGATGAGGAAACGGAGACTCGGAGAGGGGAAGCAGGTGCGTGTGATGGAATCCCAAGAGATCAGGGAGACCATTTCATACCCAGAGAAACTGAGGCCCCTAGAGGGAGTGGAGCTGGCCCAGGGTTCCATACTAAATTAGAAGCAAAGCCCCCGACCTCCACCTCACACCATCTCCCCATCCATTTGGCCAGCTCCTTGTTAAGCCCTCCTCGACTAGATCCTTAGTGTCCAGGGGGCAAAGGAAGAGCCTGAAGCAAGGTTTAGGGTGCCCTCCGCAGCCCTCCTCCCACCCACCACCAGTGGCAGCTCAAACAGCCATCCCTCCTGTGACGTCAGCAGCTGATGAGCCCTGTGTCCGGGGCCCAGGGTCCAGTCTGGCCAAAGCCCCCCAGATTGCAACCATCCCCTGCCAGGGCCATGGCTGGTCAGACGTGGCCCTTCTATCTACCCCACGGTAATTAAAAACACACCTGGGCCTCTTCCAGTGAAAGAGGGGCCAACTGTCTTCCCCTCCAGCTGCTGACGGCAACCTAAAGAGCAATATTTATGCCAAGCTCCCCATAATACTGTAAACATCGCAATACATAGCGGGCCAACGCGTGAGTCATTTCCCCAAAGCCAGAGTTAATAAGTGGTACCTCAGCTGTGTTCCAGGGAGCTCCCACCAGCAGCCAGGCCCCGGGGCTGCCCTCCACACCCAGGGCTGGTGGCCCCCTCGGTGCCCCAGGGGCCCCACTTGGGGAAACCACAGGCAGCCGCCAAATCCTCCAGGAGCAGGAGGACAGCTGCCTCGGTGCCAGAAACTGTGGCTGCCATCCAGGGACACCCCTCCTGAATCGCGGTCACCACAGTGCTCATTACTGAGAGAGAAACTAAAGTTACAGCACGGGATCCCCCATCGTGCCATTCCCAGAGGCTGTGGCCCCCATGTCTGGTCTGATCACTTGTTTGTTTGTTTTGAGCTGTAAGAGGCAAAGGAGCTTCCCATCACCCCAAAGTGGCCTGAGATGAGGGTACATATGCTTCACCCCTCAGCCGGTGGCGGCAGAATCCTGGAAGGGGTCACCCTGTTTAGGCACAAGAAGATCCAGCAAAAGGAACAGAGCACAGGCTTCAGAGACCTCAGATCCCGTTCTATTTTTATTACCTGATGGCCACCGGGGAGAGGCTGACTTTTCCGAACCTCCGTTTCCCTGTCTATTAAAAGGGAATAAGAATCTTACCCACCTGGCTTTCGTGGAAGACTTATTTTGGGGAAGCCAACAAAATTGTGGGTGGGAAAGTACTTTGCAAAGCTTAAAGCACCTTGTCAACTGTGCAGCACGTTGTAAACCACGGAGAGCTGCAGAGTGCAAAGTACTTCACAAACTGTAAAGTGGTCTGAAAACTGTAAAGTGCGGTACACATGAGAACCATTATTCATTTCTTGCCCCACAAGCTCGGCCATTTCTGGTGGACACACCCAGACCCCCCTAACTTTTCCTCCAGAGCAAGCTGGCTCTGGGGACCTGGCGGCCACCCTGTCCCCGTGGGCTTCGGGAGGTACCAACACACGACGCCACGGGGAGAGGGCCCAGCGACCCCGGCCAAGGCCAACACATGGCAAGAGCATCTGGTCCGGCCCTGGCGGCAGCTGGAGAGTTCCCGGGGCTCCGGCAGCCACGCTGAGCTCTGCCGCCAGAGGGGCGGTGGCCGGCAGGGGTGCCCGGAGACTCCGCGCAGCGGAGAGATGCCCACGGACCCATCCCCCCGTAGTCCTCCCGGGGAGGGGACCCCATTGTACGCCGCGGGCGATGGGCAGGCACCGGCGCGGGGGGCTGGCGCGCTCACTTCCACTCTGCCAGTCCCCGCTCTTCGGGGCGCCGACCCCATCCCGGGGGCGCGGACCGGGAGCCTCCCCCGCGGTCAGCCGCGGTGCCTCCCTCCCGCTGCTCCTTGCCAAACTTTCCGGCCCCGACTGCGCGCCCGGACCCCCGGCCGGCGCCCCTCCACCCCGTGCCGAGCAAGGCCAGGCCCGCGCGAAGGAGGTGCCCAGGCCCGGAGCGGCGAGCGCGCGTGGGCAGCCCCCGGCCCTGGGCGGCGCTCGCCGGGCTGGCTACAAAGCCTCGGCAAGATGGTCCCTTCGCCTCCTCCTGGCACAGTCAATCAGCGTCCGCCGCTCCCCGGGCGCCCGCGGGGCCCGCGCCTCCCGACGCGGCCGGACACACCTCCCCGCGGCCACCTGCGCCCGGCGCGAGCCCCCGGGCAAACTTTGCGGGCCGCGGGGCGGAGGTGGGCGCCGGCGGCCGCCCGTGCCCGGCCGCTCCCCGCCCCCATCGCCCGCCCCCCGCTCACCTTCCACGGCGGCGAGCAGCGGCAGCAGCAGCAGCGCGGCCCCCAGCCTCCGCAGGGCCATGGCTGCGCTGCCCGGGGCCCGGGCGGCCCGGGCGGGAGCGCGCGCCCCGGGCTCGGGGGGCCGGGGGAGCGGCGAGGCGCGGCGCACACACAGCCGCCGCCACCGCGCAGCCAGCAGAATGAGCCATCCAGCCCGGGCAGAACGGGGACCCGGGCTCCGCCAGCGCCGGGCACGGCCCACCGGAGCCGCGGGCGCGGGGGGAGCCCGCCCGGGCCGCCGCCCCCCGCGCGCTCCCGGGCCCCCAGCTGGCCGCGCGCGTCCCCCGAGCCCGGTCCCCCCGCGTCCGCAGGGCCCCCCGGGGACAGCGCGGGCGCCGGAGCGCGGAGACCTCGCGCGCCCGGGCGACGGCGACCCCGGTCTCCCCCCGCGCCGCAGTGGTCTCTCCCGGCGCTGTGGCTCCTCCAGATAAAGCAGCGATTTCAGCCCAAATGTTTCTGAATTTTTATTGAATGCTGCAAAGCCGGAGAGCGTCTGGCGCGGCTGACAGGGGCAGGGAGAGGGGACCCGGGGGGAGGACCGGGGAAGGGGCTGCCCAAAGCGGGGGGCTGGCCTTACCTGTCAGGGCCGGGAGTGCCACCCCCTCGCCTCAGCCCTGCCACCCGGGTCCCTGCGGCTCCGAAAGGGACCGAACTGCAATGAATGAAAAAAAAGAGGGGGGTGGGGGTGGAGATGGGAACAAAACAGGCGGCTTTCCCAAGCGCTGGCGCTGGGCTGGGGCCTCGCCTGGGAGAGTGGGCCTTGGCGCTAGCACGAGGGCCTGGGGGGGGGGGGGTCACTCCGGCAGAGGCGGTCGGGCCCTGGCAGGCAGACCCCAGGCCTATTCTCCTGGCCTTGTTCTGAGCGAGCCCACGAGCCCCTCCCTGCAGGCCCTTCTATCTGTACACTGGATTTCTTCTCTGTTCCTCTTGTTCCCAATGCCATATGAGGGTGCAGGAGGCCGATGGGGGGTATCTGGGGAAGCCCCTTTCCCCCCATGGAATGGACCTGTCTGTGCAGCCGTGGTTTTGTGCACGGCTGTCCCTTCAGAGAGGACACAGGCCGTTGTTCCATCCCTGTGGGCCCAGCCCTGCTCTGACAGCCTTTGTCACCATCATCATTAACAGGCTTTGCTGAGGCCGGATGGTGGGCGGGCTGCAGGGGGCCCTTGGCCTTCGGGAGCTGTCCTCCTGACAAACAAGACAACCAGGAGCTTCCTGCTCTGTGGAGTGGGTGTAAGAGCCCAGTGGAGGTACAGACGGTTTAAATGCAGTCTCTGCCACCCAGACCTCTCCTGTCCCTTTGTCCCACAAATTTTCAAAACGTCCCAGCAGTCCCCTCCCTTCAGGGCCCACCCTACAGTCCATACCGAGAAAAGGGCACCACAGTCTCTGAGATCTCCATCTAAGTTTTGGAAAACTGGGTCATCTTTTGAAGCTTCAAGAATCCAACTGAAATGGGTGTTATCCTGGAAGGCCACCAGGAGGAAGTGGGCCTTGGAGGCTGGGAGAGACTGCCCGGAAAGCAGAAGTGAGCAGAGAGGAAATGGGGCAGGCGAGAGATTTCTACCTCTTAAGCCTACGGACTCCTCAACAGGGAGATCCACCGCTGGGGCTGGCCTTTATTTTCAGTTCCTGCTTGTCAGACTTTCCAGGGAACCCAGTGTTTGAGAGACCCCGAGCTTGGCCCATCCTAGGGCAAGACTCCCTCTCCTGGGCAGAGTGGCTCCATGCTATTGCCCTTAACAGTGCTAACATCTGGGTGCCCCGCCCCTTCCCAATTAAGAAATATTTCTTTTCTTTTTTTTTTAAGATTTTATTAGCCCCAGTAGATAGTTGTATGTCATAGCTGCACATCCTTCTAGTTGCTGTATGTGGGACACGGCCCCAGCATGGCCCGAGAAGCGGTGTGTCGGTGCGCACCCGGGATCTGAACCCAGGCCGCCAGCAGCGGAGCGCGCGCACTTAACCGCCAAGCCACGGGGGCCGGCCCAAGAAATATTTCTTGAGCACCTGTTATGTGCTGGGTGGATTCGGTTCTTCTGCTCTGTTTCTAACCCCCAGGCCCCCGTCACCATCACCCCCCTCCCAGTACCTCCCTTCCTCTTTGACTCAAAATAGGAACAGCAGTGGCATTGGTTAAGGCTTGGGTACCAGGTACCAGGCTAAGCTGTGTTTATGCATCGTTCCCTTAATCTTTCAACCCTGTGAGTAGGTTGCTGACCTTCTCAGAAGATGAAACTGAGGACCAGATAAGTAATTTGTCCAAGGTCACACAGCACGTCAGAGCCGGGATTCAACCCCAAGCCTGTCCAACCCCATCTCGGATTCCCCTTGTGCCTTTCATGGATGCCTAGAGCTCAGGGAGTCATTTGTCGACTTCCCACATCCCCATTTCACAGACAAGAAGACCGAGGCCTAAAGAGGGAAGCGACGCACTCAATATTGTATAATTAAATAGACCTAGTTCCAGGGCCTTTAACTGGCTAAAAAGAAAAATAGTGATAATAATAAAATAAGTCCCCTTCTCTCTCATCTTTTTCTCCCTAAACGTGATTTTATTCCCCATTTGGGGTCCTAGAGGATGCCTGGGTTTTGCTGTCTGGCCAGGCCCCTCCTCACGGGTCTCTGTGGCAGCTGCCTTGGGCTGTGCCTTTGTCCTGGCTGTGCACTCCCCGTGGTAGCCCTCTCCACTCTACCGGCTTGCATTTGCCCCGCCCCCACCAGGAGCTTTAATTGACATTGGCCTCGCACCCTCTCAGACCGTTTGCACTTATTATCTGTTTCCTGAAAGATGATCAGCCCCGCACAGTCTGCGGCTGGTGTCTCGGATTGTTGGATTGTTTCTGATTTGCCTCATTTGCCTCTTATCTCTACAACCCCTGCAGACTGTGAGCTGCCTGCAGGCAGAGCCCGACTCAGAACACTATGCTCCCGCTCTGGCTCCCGGGGCAGGCAGCCCCAGAGAGCATCTGACCCCGTCCCTGCACCAGCAGAGGAAGAGGCGGCTTAAGCTTCATTTGTCTAATGACAACAGCTCCTCGCATTTGCCATCACGCTGTAACAGTTTACAAAGCAGTGTTCACACCCATCAGCTCGACGGATGCTAATGCAACCAGCCTATCCTGCCAGCCAGCCTGGCAGCAGCGGGAGCTCCATTTCTCAGAAGGGGAAATGGGGGCCCAGAGAGGGAAAAAAGTCCTTGCCCAAGTACGGCAGATTGTTTTGGGGGGTGTGCAGCTGGAACTGGGCCTCAGTGACCTGATTTGTCCATGTCTCTTTCAATCAAATTTGGTTAATAGACATTAATTGGGCACTTCCTACAGGCAGGGACACGGCCGTGGACCTGCCCGACGAGGCCCTGCTCTTCCGGAACCTACGTTCTGCTGTGTAAGACCTATATGTGGACCAGATAATTAAGATACCGATAAATGTGAGGAAGGCAGTAAAACAGGGTGATGGGACAGTGGGGGACTGAGGTGAGGGGCTACTCTAGCCAGGGGATCAGAAGAGGCCTCTTTGAAGGGGGAACGTGACAGCTGAAAGCTGGACGATGAGGAGTCCACCATGCAAACGCGTGGAAAGATTTCCGAGTGGAAGGAACAGCAAATGCAAAGGCCCTGGGGTGGGACTATGCTGGTTACCTTGGAGGAATAGGAGCTGAAGGATGGCAAGCACGCGGAGTGTGGAGATTAGGTCATGGAGGAGGAAAATGGATTGCATTTTAAGCACAACGGGGGCTATTGTGGATTCTAAGTAGAGAATAAATTGATCTGAGGTAGGGGAGGCAGTGTGAGCTTGGTTTAGCAGGGCCTGGGGGCAGCCTGGGTACTAACCTGCCACCATCCTCCTCGACTATGGGGGTGACCTGGCCTCTATACCCCTAGACTGAGACTCCAGGGTATGTCCCAGCCCTCTCTTAACTCGCTGTGTGACCTTGGGCAGAACACTCACCCTCTCTGGGCCCCACTTGCCACAAATGCAAAATGAGGGCATTGGCCAAGGTGGTTTCTCTGGGGCCGCATGGAGCCCTGACTCTCTCTTTGTGGATCCAGTGGGGACAGCAGGACCTGTGTCCTCATCTCGGCCATACCAGGGGATGCCAATGAGTTCTGGGCCCCCTCAGCTTTCCCTGAGGCCTTCCTCCTGAGGGAGAAAGTGGAGGGGCTTCTGTTATGCTGAGTGACAGAGGCTGGAGAAAACACAGAGGTCACCTCTCAGTGTACCTAGGTCTCCAACTCGCGACCCAGTGCCCCTTCCCTGCCCAGATGCAGGACTGATGGGGGCACATGGCCAGCTGTGGACCAGACCACACCTGGAGCCAGCGCCAGGCCAGGAGGAGTTTCTTAGTGGAGACGTGACTCAAGTTCTAGTGCTGCCACTGGTTTGCTGTGTGTCCTCAGATGGACCCCTTCCCCTCTCTGGGCCTGAGCTGGCAGAGTCACAGATCTGCCCTCATGAAGCTCACGGACCAGCACCATATACAAGCCCCATAGGTAATTTATATATTTTACGTACAAAAATATCTAATTTTTAATTTTCTCATAGTTCAAGCTCCGTATGTAATTTTTGATGTTCTAATAGCCACATTAAAAAGTAAAAAGAAACAGGTGACGTTAATTTTAATATATTTATTTAACCCAATATATCCAAAATATTATCATTTCAACATGTAATTAATGAACTATTTTACATTCTTTTTTTCATGCTGAGTCTTTGAAATCTGGTGTGTATTTTATATTTCAGCATCTCAGCTCGCACCAGCCACATTTCAAGTGCTCAACAGCCACATGAAGCTGGTGGCTAGTGGTCACCATATTGAATAGCATAGACTTAGACACTGGCAGCAATAATTACTCTATGGAGTAAGAAGTGCTCTTTAACAGAGGCTGTCCAAACCCTCCAGGGGTACAGAGGAGGAAGTCACTACCTCTGCCTGGAGAAGGAGGGAAGGCTTCCTGGAGGAGGTGACAGTCAAAAGATTAAAAAAATCTTGACAGCTAATACTTTTCCTCCTTCTTTTAAGAAAACTTTTTCTACCTTGCGATAAAAGGAGCACACACTCATTGTTAAAAATAAGGAAGATACAGAAGAGTTAAGAAGGAAAACAAAGGGCCGGCCCCATGGCTTAGCGGTTAAGTGTGCGCGCTCCGCTGCTGGCGGCCTGGGTTCGGATCCCGGGCGTGCACCGACGCACCGCTTCTCCGGCCATGCTGAGGCCGCGTCCCACATACAGCAACTAGAAGGATGTGCAACGATGACATACAACTATCTACTGGGGCTTTGGGGGGAAAAAAAAAGGAGGAGGATTGGCAATAGATGTTAGCTCAGAACCGGTCTTCCTCAGCAAAAAGAGGAGGATTAGCATGGATGTTAGTTCAGGGCTGATCTTCCTCACAAAAAAAAAAAAAAGAGAGAAAGAAGGAAAACAACAACCACCTGTAATTTCCCTAGCCAGAGAGCCACTGTTAATGTTCTGATCCATTTCCTTCCAGGCATTTTTCTAGGCACAAATGTTTTGCACTGGCTGTAATTTTGCTGTATGCACATTTCTGTGTCCTATTTTTTTCCCACCTAGGCTTGCGGAGCGAGCATTTCCCTGGGGTGTTAGAAACTCTCAGGCAACAGCCTTGCTGGCGGCCGTGTACTATTCCAGGGGAGGGATGGCCATAAAGTTGGCAACACTTTTGTGCCTTCTCGCTTCTCTGCTTTGGACGCCCCTCTGAGCACAGAGGCTGCAGGGATTGTGGAGAGGAGCAACCAGGAGGGGAGGGTCCCCTGAAAGCCACGCTGTGCCATACTCCTCGCTGCCAGCCTTGGGTCTTTGTGACTTGGAGCTGGAGGAGGCTGGGCTGGGCTGTGGCTCTGGGCAGCCAGTCGTCCCACTGCCACCTGGTGGCTGTAGCCGGTAATGCACCCTCCAGGAGCACCAGGGGAGTGACGGCGGCCCGAGGCAGCAGGTGCTGGGGTCCTGGGTTTCCACTTTTGACTCCCTCCGTGACCAACCTTCAGGGGTAGACGTCACCTGAGTTTTTATTCTTGAGAAGAGCTTTCCTCCTGTTCTCATTCTGAAGGGTCGTAACTTTGGGAGAGGGAATGCCTGGGTTCATATTCAGCTCTATTTCCTATGAACCCTGTGACCTGGGGCTAGCCTCTCCACTTTCTGTGCCTCGGTTTCCTCATCTGTAACATGGGCTACCAATAGTGTCTATCTCCTAGCATTGTGAGCTGAAATGAGATACTACATGCAATGCTTAGCACCGAGCCTGGTCCACAGTTAAGCACTTGATGTTTTTAATTATTTGACATCAGAGGGAAACTAAATGCAGAATGGAGGGGATGGATCTTATTCCCGAAGGTCTGAATCTCTAATTGAGGCACTTTCCTGCTCAAAATTCGTCAATGGCTCCCCATTGCTCCCTGCACTGAACAGAAACTCCCCAGCCTGGCATTCTAGGCCCTTCAGGAATGGCACCCAGCCCACCTTCCCAGTCTCGTCTCCCACTGTTCACCTCCAGGTCCCCTCTGCTCCAGCCAAACTGTTGTCCTCAGTGTTCCAGGCGCATCCTCCATTTTCCCGCCTCCAAGCTCTCCTCATCCTTAGCTTCACTCTGGACCACGTTGTCTCCATCGGCTCTTCCAGAGTATTATTCACTCTCCAAAGACAGCCTCACAGCCCACCTCCTCCAGGAGTCCTGCCGTAGATCAACACCCCCTCTCAAAAGCTCCCCGGCATGCTGACAGCACACACCCCGATTTCCTTCATCTTGTATTCTTGCAAAGCATCCTCGCGGGGTGGAAAGTCTGGGCTATGGAGTGAAGGGAGGTCTGTGTTCAGGTCCTGTGTGATCTTGAGCAGCAAGGACTCAACCTCTTTGAGCCTCAGTTTCTTTGTCTGTAAAATGGGCCTAATCCATACAGGTTTGTTGTGAATATAGAATGAGAGGTCACACACAAAGCGCCTGCCCCCAGCAGACACCTGTGAGTCGTTAGTTTCCTTTCTCCCTGCCAGGTCATGCCCCCCTGGCAGGAAGCCCCTCGGGGCACACTGCATCCTGTTCACTCTGGATCCCAGAGGGCCTGGCACATGGGAACTGAGTAATTGCTTGCTATAGTGAGTGGAAACCTCTCCCACCAGCAGAAAGAACCTTCTTGGCACTGGAAATGGGGGGTAAAATGCTACCCAGTATCCATGAGCCATGGGAATTACCACTGAAGGCCAAAGAGTCACTTCCTCCTGGGAGCTGGGAGGGCCTGAACTGTCCAGCTCATAGATGAGGGTCCTGGTAGCGGGGGTGGGTGTCTGGCTTGCAGTGGGCAGCCCGTCTCCACAGCCTGCTCCCATCCATCATCTGCTTTGATCCTCACAACAATCTCGTGAGCCTGGCAGCCCTCCCTCCTCACTCTACAGCGGAGGAAACGGCAGCCAGGAGAGGAAGTGACTTAGCTAAGGTCACTCAACAGACTCATGAATGCTGGGCTGGGAGCCAGGTCTCCCGACCCCCAGATGACCGGCCTTTTGAGGCATGTCATTGTGATGTGGTTGAAAGGGCACCGGCTTAAACATAAGGAGACCTGAGTTCAAATCCCGAGGCCGCCGTTTACTTTCTGCATGGCTTCGGGCGATCGTGTCACTTCTGAGCCTCAGTTTCCTTGTGGCGGGGCCCCCTGTCGTGAGATGAAAGGAGCCGGGAGGTGGGAAAGGCCTCTGTAAACTGTGGGTGCATGTCCAGGTAAAAGGTTGTTACAGTTGCACACTGAAACTGATACAGGATGCTCTGATCTTTGCGCCGCGCAGGAGTACACAGGGTTTTTATGGCTGCTCACTTGGCTGGCCATTTCCCGATTTGCCTCTCTCGGACTTTGAAAGGGCTGTTTTGGTGGGTGCCTGGCAACAGAGGTGCAGCAGGGTGGGGTCCTGGGCTTGTGAGCTGGGTGTGGAGGCGCCGAGGGCCAGGAGAGCTGCCCCCATCCAGGAACAGTCAGAAAAGACCCAGGCTGGGCTGGGCTGGGGTTGGGGAAACACACAGGTGGGTAAGGCGTTTGTTAAGGAGCCTTGTGCAGGAAAAGAAAAAGTCATCGAACCAGGGGTCGCTGAGCTCTCTGGAAGGGTTCTGGGATAATAGTGGAGCCCCATAGGGCAAAGATAACAGCTGGTTCATGTTTAAACAGGACCAGGCACAAGGAGGTGTTCTGGAAGTATTAACCAAACGGGTGAGTGGAGGGAGGGATGGATGGAAGGATGAATGGACGCGGAGGAGGGAGGATGATGACAAACAGGTAGGCTTCCAGGAGGTGGTGACGTATGAGCTGTGACCATTCTCTGGATCGCAAGAAATTGCCTCAGGAGCATTTGGAAGGAACACATCTGGCAATCAAACACAGGAATCACCACTCTGTGATCAGGACTTAATGGAACCCAGCAAAAGCCTCATGAGGCCTGAACATAATTTGTGATTATTCAGAATCTAAGGCCTCTCTAACCGTTGAGATAATGATAGCAATAACTGCAGCTGCCAGGGGCTGTGCGGAGCATTTTACAAATGTTATCTCATTCACGTCTCAAAAGATTCTCTCAGGATGCTTCTTGAGGCTTCTGTGCCCTTTCTCCTCTCTGCAGGTGTTCCTCTCTGTACCCCACTACCTGACTCTGTGCTTCTGGGGGAGATGGGATCAGCCCAGCCAGCACTGCAGCCCATGTGGGCACAGCATTCATGCTACCACGTGGGCCCTGGCCAGTGCAAAGTCCTGCTGCCCCTGGGTCTCGTGGGAGAGGGAACGGTCCCGTCCAGGGTCTCCTGGTGGGTTGGGGCAGTGTCAGGAGCAGACCTCAGATCTCCTGTGCGTTTCTGTCTCTGCACCAGGATGGGAGCAGGCGTCTGGGGTCCAGGAGAGCGAAGAGGAGGGGCTTTGAGGTTGTGGGCCCAAACTTCTCAGCCTTCCCAGACTTCCCTTGGATGGACTCTCTTCCTGAGAAGTGGGCTCAGTACCAGTGTTTGGTACTGATGACGACAGAACCCTAGGATTTTTACATCTGGAAGAGACTGGCATTAGCTTCTCCACCCCTCTCATTTTATAAATGAAGAAACTGAGTCTCAGAGAAGGAAAGGGACTAACCCAAGGTCACACAGCAAGTCAGTGGGTGACAGTGGTGAGATGTTCCCTGGGTTGTGGAGCGGAATTGGCAATTGACCTCCGACTTCCAGCTTCGGGGCTGGGACAGGGAGCTCAAGGGGAGCCCCGGAGTCCAGGTGGGTGGTTCTCATCTTTCTAGGACCATCTTGAAGACTGGGCAGAGTTCAGCCCTGTAACTGCCTGAGATGGCATTGGAAAGCAGCCAGCTTGTCAATTCTGCCTATTAACTAACAGTCTATTATTTTCCTCTGGGATTAATTTTTAAAGGCAAATTGTGTGTTTTCTCACACATTTGCACTTTTCACATCCACCGATTGCTGATGTCTGAGCAGGGGCCGGGGCATCCTTCCTCCAGAGGCTCCAGGGGCCGAGCAGCCCCAGGGGAACACAGGAACGAGGGACACACGGGTGTGGGTTCGCGCCTCTCGTGGCTGACTTCTGATTCTGCACCAGGCCCGTGATGTACTGGGGAGGGGCGAGCAGTAGGAGTGGAATGAGGGGACAATGGTTGAAAATCAGGAGGCAGCTCCCCGCGGCCGGGACATTTTCCTCCACTTAATTAATATCACAAAGGGAAGCTGGGTCTGCATTGGATTGTGGGGATTATGCAAATGAGGCCATAGAGAGGGAGATTTCTGAGCTCGGGTTGTTCTGGCTGCAGTAAAGCCTGTCCAGAAAATACTCCCCTCAGGCCACAGCCGGGACTAAGGCCATGAGGAGGCAGCTGGAGGACCCTCACTTAACGGGGCCCAGCCTGGGGCCAGAACTTCCAGAGGGAATCTGGGGGTAGGATTTCCTAGCAGAGAGGAGCTTGGAGTGGTCACCTATACAGGAACTCAGCCATAAAATCCAGAGCTTAGTTCTTCTTTTCCAAGAAGACGGAGGCACAGGAGAAAAGGTGAGCCCTTTGGAGTCAGAACCGGTTTGAATCCCTGCTCTGCTCCTTGCTGGCTGTGTGGCCCTGGGTGAGTCTTTTCACCCCTCTAAGCCTTAGTCTCCCGTCTGTGAAATGGGAGGCTATGACAGCACCTCACAGAGCTGATGTGAGGATTGAATGAAATAAAGTCCATTAAATGCCTGGCGTGGCTAATAGTGCCAATTCTGCTTCCTTTTCCACCTGCTCCGTGAGGCATGAATCTAAGAGTAATTCATGTCCCCATATAACAATATTAGTAATATAAATAATATTATATAATATAACAGCAAACTATGTATATACACACGTATGTATATAACATAACCATGAAAAATGATGTAACAGCAAACAGTTCCTACCAGGGCTGGAGACTGTTCTGTGCTCTTTACGTACATGAGCTCATTTGAGGCTCACGACAACCCTGTGAGGTAAGTAATAACACACCCATTTCGTGGATGAGCAAACTGAGGTAAGTTAAGAAACTTGCTAAAAGTCACACAGCTGGTGAGTGTGGGGACTAGGCATTCTGATATGGCCTCCCCGGGAGTGTGTGTGTACAGGAGGGACACATCTGCTGTGCCCCCACCTCTGAGCAGAGCCAGCTGACTCATTACCGGCTGTATAGATGCCACAGAAGGCCTGACATTTATCAGGTCTGACCTGCCCGTTTTACAGCTGGGAAACTGAGGCCCAGAGAGGGAGAGTCATCCGGCCAAGGTAGCAGATGGAGTTAGCAGCAGGTCTCCGTCTCCCAGCCCGGAGCTTTCCTCCCTCCCCGCCCCCACGTGCCACATGGGGATTGATCTCTGAACCACCGGCCGCCTCACGGGCTGGAAATGTTTGCTGAGCTTGAGTCATGAGCGCTGAGCAAGCCCCCACGTGGGGGCAGGCCCGAAAGCTGAACAGTCTTCACACCTGTCTGACCACAGAGAGAGGCCCAGACACAGAGGGGAGCTCTGGGCCAAGTTCCAGGATGCGGGTAGGATAAGGGGGAGGGAGGAGAGAAGGAGCAGACCCTGGTCCCCGCCCTCCAGGAACTCAGCCTGGTGGGGCAGTCAGACCCGTGACCGTCACCACCACCCCACTTGAGTGGATTTATCCAGAGCTTGTGTGTGGTGTGTTGTGCTCATTCTCTTCCTTGATCTTCACAACAATCACTGGTATAATAAGGATATAGAGGGTCATGTTGTTGTTAGTGCTGTTAAGTTGATTCCGACTCCTAGCGCCCCTGTGTATGGCAGAGCGGAACCCTGCCTGGTCTTTTTGTGCCATCCTCTCACCTTCTGGCGCTGTATCAGACAGTGCTCTGTTGCTATTTCGTAGTGTTTTCACGGCCAATTTTTTCAGAAGTGGGTGGCCGAGTCCTTCTTCCTAGTCTTCTGTCTAATCTGGAAGCTCCGCTGAAACCTGTCCCACATGGGTGACCCTGCTAGTATTTGAAATACCAGTGGCACAGCTTTCAGCTATAAGATGATATAACATTAACACTAGAATGTCACATATAGAATATAACAGTGTCACCTGTATAATAATATCACATATAGAATATCACCGCCATTTTACAGATAAGGGCATGGAGGCTCAGAGAGACTACAAAATTGCCCGAGGTCACACAGCACTGCAGCAAGTGAAGGAGGCAGTATTCACACCCTGTGCTCTACTATCACTCAGTCCAATGTGGTGGCCACATGCCACCTGTGGCTACAGAACACTTAACATGTGGCTAGCACGAATTGAGGTGTCCCATTAACGTAAAATACACACCGAATTGCAAAGGCTTATTATGAAAAAAAAAGAATGTAAGATATGGCATTAATAGTTTTTTTTTTTTAATGTTGGTGACATGTTGAAATAATATTTGAGATATATTGGGTTAAATAAACTATGTTATTAGAATTAATCTCACCTCTTTATTTTTACATTTTTTAACCAGAACATTTAAAATTACACATGTGGCTTGCATTATATTCCTGTTGGACAGTGCTGCTCTAAACCGGCTCTGTCCCATAGAACTTTCTGCAACGGTAAACATGTTCATTCTGCCTGGTCTGAGATGGGAGCTGCTAAGTTGTATGTGGCTGTTGAGAACTGGAAATATGACTAGTGTGACTGAGAAGTGAAGTTTTAATTTTATTTCATTTTAATTAGTTTCTGTTTGAATTTAAGTAGCCACATGTAGCTAGCGGCTACTGTCTTGGACAGCACAACTTCAGACAGTCATGCTTTTCTGCCCCCTGACGACAAATGAACACCACGGTGTGCTAAGGCATGGCCATAGGTGTGTTTATACTGGGGATGGGGGCACTGGGAGGGGCCCAGTGGATGTTACTGTCTTCACTGTAGTTGTGGAAATGGAGACTCAGAGGTTTAGAGATTGCCCAAGGGCACACAGCTTCAGGCAGTAGAGTCAGATAAGCCTCACTCCAAGCCCTGGGCTTGCCCTCGAGGTTTGCTCCCTTCTTCGCTGGGGAGACTGTCTCCAAGGAGCCCCTCCAGCGTTAACACTGGGCTGCGCCACCCCGCCCCACCCCAGAGCCCACCCGCCCTCCCATTGCCCTGCTGGAAACCCCCAGGTGTGGTCATTGCTTCAGTCTGTCCTCAGGGACTGCCATACTGGCCGCAGGGCTCCCTCTGTCACCCCTTTCCTGCCCTCATCCCTCAGCACTTCGTGCTCGAATGGCAGCTTCTCTGCACCGGCCGCACCCTGTCTGGTCCTTTCCCTCCCATTCTGTTCCTCTCTCTGCCCTCGCTAGTGGCCTGCTGGATTTCTACGGCTTCTCCGATTTCCCCAGGTGCTGTAGGATGCAGAACTTGGACTCCCACCTCGCGTGGAAGCCACACCAGGAGCAACCCTACTTGCTGCCGTCCTGCCAGCTGCCACCAACATCTGTGTGACCCTGGGGAAGTCACTTCTCGCTGAGCCTCGGTTTCCTCGTCTGTGAAATGAAAATAATGCTGCCAGTGGGTTCTTATGAACATTAAATGCAAACAGGGATGCAAAGGACCCTATTAACTGTAAAGTGAAATACAAACATGGGAAATAATCGTGGCAGTCACTGTGAGCACTTGCTTACCAGGTCCTTGGCTAAGCCTTTTCATGCTGTAGTGGCTTGAAAATATGTCCCCCAATTCTTAGATCCTCCTCCCTTCAGGAGGTAGAGCCTGATTCCCTCCCCTTAAAGGTAATCTGGACTTAGTGACTTGCTTCTAACTAACAGAATAAGGCCGAAGCAATGACGTGTGACCTTGGAGACTAGGTCATAAAACGGCACTGTGGCTTCCTCCTCCTGCTCTCTCTTAGATTGCTCGTTTTGGGGCACATTAGCTACCATGTCTTCAGGACTCTCAGGCACACACTGGGAGGCCCAGATGGCGGGGAATGAAGGCATCCTGCAAGCAGCCAACGAGGAACCAGGGCTCCTGCCAACAGCCATGGGAGGGAGCCATCTGGGAAGCAGATCCTCCAGCCCCAGCCAAACCTTCAGATAAGTGCAGCCCCTGCCGACATTCTGACAGTAACCTGGTGATAGACCCCGAGCCAGACCCACCCATGGAAGCTGTTCCTGAATTCCTGAGCCACAGAAACTGTGAAATAACAACTGTTTGTTGTTTTAAGCCACAAGGTTTTGGGGATAATTTGTTACACAGTAATAGATCACTAAAAAACATGCATTATCTCATTTAATTCTCGTAACACAATGATGTAGATAATGTGATTGTCCCCATTTTACGGATGAGAAAACCAAGGCTCAGAGAGGAGGAGACATTTGCCTAAGGCCACTCAGTAAGGATGCGGTGGACTGGAGACCTCAGCCCTGGTCCATTTGAATTAAAAGCTAGTGTGTGTGGAACCAGGTGCCGCACATCTCCTACAGGGGCTCAGTGACAGGTCTGTCTGGGCTCCACTGTGAGCCTGCGTGCCCCCAAGAGCAGGAGCTGTAAACTACACATCTTGAACAAATTCCCATGCCTAGCAACCAGTAGGTGCTCATTAAATACCTGTTTGCATGTGAGACAAGCCATTTGGATCACATGTGGTCCCGGGCGGGTCCCTCAGCCAAACCCATCCAAACACTTGTGGGGTCCAGGGCAAAATGCAAATGGAGTTCCTCATACCACGTATCTGAATATTTAAAAGTTATAAATCAGACTAATCAACAGTAAAAGAGTTATGATAAATAGGCCCTCATTATAACAAAATATAAAATATGTGTAAAGCTATGGTTTTTATGACTGAAAGTCAGCAAAGTATCAAAGATGACTGAATCTAATTATTATCGCACAAGCCTGGGTGGCGTCTTGGTAGGCTGATGGGGTTTGAGTGAGTGATGAAATAAACACATACGTGATTAATAAATTATTGTATATTTATTCTACCAATTTTGTTTTCTTTGCCTTTATTCCAGCAAAATCAGTAATTGTGTTGTTATAATCAAGATTTCTCCATAATTTCTGTTCTGTTGATAGTAATGTGAAATTAGACAACTTTTCTCAGGTTATTGTATTTCTTAGATAGTTTTTAATTAATTTCCACTGGAAAACACTTGCTCTGTTGAGGATGTAGTGACAAATTGTCAATATTCTTAAAGCAATATTTAGATTAGGAAATGAGCCATGACTCTCACACAGCAAGCTTAAATGTCGTAATGGGGTTGCATATGATAAATTATGATTATTGTGGAAAATATTGCCAACTATTGATGTTCTTCATATAAACCCTATCATGTGTATCTTGATTTTTACTGTTGCTCAAAGTACTCTCTAGATCCAACTCTCATGTAAGCAATTGATGTCATGCTTTAAGCTTGTTACCTAGGCACCTACATACAAACAAATTTAAGAGTAATATGAATTATTTAATATTACAAAATGTTCCTCAGCTGCCCTGTGCAACTCTTGTGGACACCGTGCCCTTTTTTTGAGCACCTCCAGAACCACAAATTGGAACAGGAGGAGAAGCCAGCAAGTGGTTGCTCAGTGCTCCTGGGAATTGACTGCATTTGTGCTAAGAGGAAGGATTTAATAAGTAAATTAATTTGTCTTTTCTCTTACCTAAGAGCCAAAGCTTTTCATACACTGCTCCAAGCCACATCCATCTGCAGTGTCAGCAGCCACACAACCCGCAAACATTTGGACGCAGCCATCCTTTGTGTCGAGGATGCAGAACAAGAGAAGAGCACTTTCCCTTCGCCTCCCTGGGTCCCGAACAGCGTTAGTCACGAGAGAGGTTGGTGGTGGTGTTGGGGCGTGCCGAGCCCAGTGACCAAGGCTCCACGCATTCCTTAATCAATTGTTTGTGTTGTGATGTGTGGGTTTCTGTGCCACTCACGTGTGGTCTGACGGACTGCAGCTGGGGCAAGAACCTTGCAGAAACCGAGAGTGTTTAGAACCTTCCATCACAGCAACACAGCATTGCTGCTACGTCCAAGCTCACGTTCATTTTTCTAGTCTTTCCTCTTTTTATAATTATTTTATAAAATATTCTAAGACAAATATGTTTCTCTCGTTTCCTGCCCGATTTTAGTACCACTGCTTTATGAAGCATTGACTGTCATTTCAAAAGAGCACTTTATGTATTGGCATCTAGATCATTCCAAGTTATAAAACTTTTTTTTTTTAATCGTGGTAAAAAACACATAACATAAAATTGACCATCAAAATTGACCATCTTAACCATGTTTAAATGCACAGTTCAGTAGTGTTAAGCATATTCCCAGCAGTATGAAACAAATCTCTGGAACTTTTTCATCTTGTAAAATGGAAACTCTATACCCTCTACACAACAACTCCCCCTTCTCCCTCCCCCCAGCCCCTGGTAACCACCATTCTACTTTCTGTTTCTATAAATTCGACTACTTTAGGAACCTTATTAGTAATTCATTTTTACTGTCTTTTATAAAAGTATCAGTCTGTGACAGATTGGAAATTTAAAAAGCAAATGGTCCTTTGCAATAGATAGATTGAGACGCACCACCCATAAAGTGCAGGCTCCGAGACACGGCCCCTCCCGCCCAGGTAGGTCTAAAGGCGTTTCTGATTCACTCTGCTGGACCTCAGTTTCCCTGAGTGTAAAACCGGCTGATTGAGCAGCAATGCTCTGAAGAACTTGCAGCCACATCACCCCGGGACCCTCTGGTCATTGGAATTCCCCTTGTCAGGACTGACTGTCTGGCTGGACAGCCACCTTCTGTCTCCTCCCAGTGGGCCCTGCTCCAAGTCCCATTTCATGCCCCGAGGACTCCTTTGTCTCCACTGACACCTGGTTTCCTGCCTCTGCAGTCACAGAAGGGCCTTCTCATGGATGACACACACCGGCAACTTCCACTGCTTATGTCCTGGCCAAAGGCTCACGGCATTTCCCCGCCAAACCCACATTCCTCTTCGGTTGACGGTCACTCCTGCTTTCCATGACTCACACCAGGACTGAAAGTTGACATTAATGAGGATGCAACCAATTGCATCCCCCATTGCAGAATTTCAGGACCGAAAAGGACTTGATTCTATTTTTTCTTTTATTTGACAAGTAATATACAGTCACTGCAAAGCAACCCCAAAAGACAATATAGAGATATATATATATTTTTTATTTTTTTTGTTGCGGTAACATTGGTTTATAATATCACATAAATTTTGGATGCACATCATTATATTTCAATTTCTGTATAGATTCCATCATGTTCACCACCCAAAGATTAATTACTATCCATCACCACACACATGTGCCTAATTACCCCTTTCGCCCTCCTCCATGCCCGATTCCCTTCTGGTAACCACCAGTCCAATCTCTGTCTCTATGTGTTTGTTTGTTGTTGCTTTTATCTTCTACTTATGAGTGAGATCATATGATATTTGACTTTCTCCCTCTGACTCATTTCACTTAGCATAATACCCTCAAGGTCTGTCCATGTTGTCACAAATGGCAAGATTTCATCCTTTTTTATGGCTGAGTAGTAGTCCATTGTGTATATATACCACATCTTCTTTATCCATTCATCCCTTGATGGGCACCTAGGTTGCTTCCAATTGTTGGCTATTGTGAATAACGCTGCAATGAACACAGGGGTGCATATATCTTTACGCATTCGTGTTTTCATGTTCTTTGGATAAATACCCAGCAGTGGAATAGCTGGATCGTATTGTAGTTGTATTAATTTTTTGAGGAAATCTCCATACTGTTTTCCATAGTGGCTGCACCAGTTTGCACTCCCACCTGCAGTGTATGAGAGTTCCCTTCTCTCCACATCTTCTCCAACACTTGTTGTTTCCTGTCTTGTTAATTGTAGTCATTCTGATGGGAATGAGGTGATATCTCATTATAGTTTTGATTTGTGTTTCCCTGATAATTAGTGATGTTGAACATCTTTTCATGTGTCTGTTGGCCATCTGTATATCTTCTTTGGAGAAATGTCTGTTCAGATCTTTTGCCCATTTTTTAATTGGGTTGTTAGTTTTTTTTGTTGTTGAGATGTATGAGTTCTTTATATATTTTGGATATTAACCCCTTATCAGATGTATGGTTTGCAAATATCTTCTCCCAATTTTTAGGTTGTGTTTTCATTTTGTTGATGGTTTCCTTTGCTGTGCAGAAGCTTTTTAGTTTGATGTAGTCCCATTTGTTTATTTTTTCTATTGTTTCCCTTGCCCAGTCAGACACGGTACTTGAAAATATGCTGCTAAGACTGATGTCGAATAGCGTACTGCCTATGTTTTCTTCTAGAAGTTTCATGGTTTCAGGTCTTACATTCAAATCTTTAATCCATTAGATATATATTTTTAAAAATCATCCATAAGCCTAGCACCCAGTTACTACCACCTTGAACATGTTAGTGAATATTTTGTCTGTTTTTTAACATACATTTTCAAACAACAACATTAACAGGTATGTGCTACTTGTTTTGTTTATAATCTGCTTTTTCCATTCAACAATTTTTCTACATCTGTATATCTTCCATTGTGTATATGTTTGGCAATTGACAGGACCAATGTTCTTTGATTGGACACTTATTATCTCTTTCTATCTCTCTCTCACTTGCTCCCTCTCTGTTATAAACAATAAACAACATTCCTGAAGTCAATTTTTTCGTTATTTCTTTAGAATAAAATCCCAGAAGTGGAGTTTCTAGGCCGAAGGATATGCACACCATATTTGAAGGACTTTGGCCATAGGATTTGACATCACTGACTAACACTGCTGTGAAAAGTATTGAGAGTGTCCGTTTCACCTCATGCCTGCTAATACTGGGTATTATCGCTTTTTATTTCATTGTTGTTTTAATTCAAATTTCTTTGTAGGATGTTGGACATGTTTTCCTTATGCTTATTGGTCAATTATACCGAAACATATATATATATATATATATATGTATTTTTTTTTTGGTGAGGAAGATTGACCCTGAGCTAACATCTGTACCCATCTTCCTCTACTTTGTATATGGGACACTGCCACAGCATGGCTTGATGAGCAGTGTGTAGGTCCACACCCGGGATCTGAACCCGCGAACCCTTGGCTGCTGAAGCAGAGCACGCAAATTTAACCACTACGCCACCGGGCGGTCCCCTGAAACATATTTTGAAGCTTATCCAGCCAGCCCTTTCTTTTGACAGCTGTAGAAACAGGCACAGAGGCGAGGAGCTTCTTCCCCAAGAAAGTTAGGAAAAGACCCAAGTGGAAAGCAGGTTTTCCGATGCCCAGGCGAGGAGGTATTGCCTTGATTCTGGGGCCCCTTGAGTTCACAGAGGGAGATACAGGACGATGAATTGAGACTGGAAAATGCCCCCCCCACCCCCGTGTTCCATGTCGCTGTGTGACATTAGATAAGTAACTCCTCCCGTCTGAGCCTCAGTTTCCCCACCTGTAAAATGAGGAGCTTGGATGAATCAATTGCTCAGGTCTGTCTCAGCTCTCACATCAAGTCTATCCCACCCTCTTTCCAAGTTCTTTCCCAGTTCTCATAGTTATAATGAAAAGTCCTGCATGTGCCGTGCTTCATGGTTTACAAAACGTCTCTGTGAAGGAGAGAGGAGAGGCGTTGTCATTAACGCCGTCTCGCAAATAAGCAAATGCAGGCTCAGCGGGCTCCAGCGGCTTCAGCTGTGAGATCCACCGCAACTTCAGGCAAGTGCCCCGCCGTCCTCCAGAACACCTTCTAGCAAGACAGCTGCCTCGAAGCTCCTCCTGCACAGAAACTCTGGACCCATCGGTATCTATCCACCTGGCACAGGCTACTCGCTCAGCTACAAAATGCACTGAGCACGTACTGTGAGCCAGGCTGTGCCGGGGCGGGGGCCGGGGGGGGGGGGAAGCAGAGATGAGCAAGGAGCTTGCAGTCTGGCAGGGGAGACACAAAACGGACCTTTTCAACAGATGGCGAGAGGTCCTTCGAAAGAGGGCAGTGCGAGAGTGACGGGAACACAGGGGCCGTCAGCCCAGATCAGGCAGGCCTCCTGGAGGAAGTGACGCCTGACTCTCATCTTGAAGAGGGGGCAAGTGACAGCCAGGTGAAGAAGGACAAAGAGAGGGTTTGGGGCAGAGGGAATAGCAGGCAGAGATCTGGAGACAAAAGAGGGACAGCGCCTCAGTGGAACTTCAAAAAGGCCTCAGGGGGGCCGGCCTGGTGGCGCAAGCGGTTGAGTGCCCGCGCTTCCCTTTAGCAGTCCGGGGTTTGCCGGTTTGGATCCCGGGCGTGCACCGACACACCACTTGGCAAGCCATGCTGGGGCGGCGTCCCAATTAAAGTGGAGGAAGAGGGGCACAGATGTTAGCCCAGGGCCAGTCTTCCTCAGCAAAAAAAAAAAAAAAAAAAAAAGAGGAGGATTAGCAGATGTTAGCACAGGGCTGATCTCCTCACAAAAAAAAAAAAAAAAAGGCCTCAGGGCTCGGACCCAATCCAGTAGACAGAGAAAATGTAAACATATTTATTTATTAATTCATTTCAAAGTAACAATAATAAACCCATTACACATTAAAATAAATATCTTTTTTTTTTTTTTTTTTGCTGAGGAAGATTCGCCCTGAGCTAACATCTGTTGCCAATCTTCCTCTTTTTGTATGTGAGCCGCCACCACAGCATGGCCACTGATAGACAAGTGGTGTATGTCCTTGCCTTGGAACTGAACCTGGGCCACCACAGCGGAGCGTGCCAAACCTAACCACTAGGCCACCAGGGCTGGCCAAAATAAATATCTTTTTATGAAAGATAACTGTATCTTTCAAAATAAAAGTATTCAGCGGGCAAAATGGCATTGTTTTACATTTCTGCAGATCTCTTTTATGTCTGACTTATTATCATGAAAAAATTTTGACCTCACAAACTCCTCGAAAGGGTCTTGGGGCCCCTGGAGCACACTCCAGGGAGGATGAGTTGGATGAGGGAGTCCTGGGGGCAGAGGCCAGTGAGCAGGCAGCTTTTGCATCCCATCCCCTCACGGGAGCCGAGGCAGAGGGGCGACTGCGGGGGAGAGGAGGGGCAGGGTTGGGCGACGTTAGTGGGGCTCGCAGGGGGGCCTGGGGCATGCTGTTGACTGTTGGGCTGGGAAGCAGGCTCAGGCTTCAGCTTAGGTGCCAGGATGCTGGCTGCCGAGCTGGGGCCTGGACCATAAAGGGGATGAGCTTGTGCGGGAGGGTGAGTGTCGCTCAGGACAGAGCTGCCAGCACCGGGGAGGCGGGTCCCCAAGCTGGGGTGCCCCCACCGCTGTTGTGAGGCCAACAGGGGCATGGGGAGGGCTGTGTGGCCTAGAGGCTGAGCACCAGCCAGGCAGGGGGCGGGGGTGAGTGCAGTCTCCACCCAGCCCTGCTGAGCAGACACTCGTGATCCAAGCCAGCTCTAGGAGGAGCAGCCAAGGAGAGGCTCAGCAAGGGCCCAGCCCAGAGGGGAACTGGGGACGTGGGAGGAGGGGTGGCTGGAGGCCCAGGAGCTGGGCGGGGTTCTGGGGGTGAGCGAGGTACCAAGCTAAGAGGGGGAAATTCAGGGGAGGAGTGTGTCCAGGGGCTTCAATGAGAAACAGGCCACAGGGGACTCTCCTTGTCTTTGAATCTCCTGTGTTTTGAGAATTGAGACACCTTGGCAGGCAGAGGCAGGCGCTGGGCCAGGTGACCCCAATGGGGGCCTTTCCAGCATCGAGCCATGGGCCTGACCTCAGCCCTGTGTTCTGATACTGTTCTGTGATGTCTCATATGGTTGACCTGGGCTGTACGAAGGCCAATCCCAGGCTGCCTGGGTCCTTCCTCAGGCAAGTGGGTGACCTCTTCTCATGCGCTGGCCCCCCGCTGGCCTGGCTGGATCCAGGCCCTCAAATGATGTCCTCAGTCCCCCATCTCTTGTCTCTATTTTCCTCTCCAAGGGCTTTATCCCCAAACATTCTCTCCCCATGTGTTGACAAGACGGCCTCCTGCACAGTGAGCCCAGTAAAAAGAGGGTTCCCTTTTCTCAATGCTCGCCCACAAAATTCCTAGATAGACTCTCGTTGGCCTGACAGGAATCACGTGCCCATTTCTGAACCTGTCACCCCGGCCGGAGGAGAATGGAGCATGCAACTTGGCAAGGCTTGGGACGTGTGCCCACGCTTGGAACAGGAGGTGGGGAGGGCACGGGCAGCAGCAGCAGCCCCCTAAGCTGCACAGACGGCAAGCGAGGACAGGAGATCCCCAAAGGGAAACCAGGGTGCCGCTGCCAGGAGGAAGGGCTGGACCTTGGGCAGGTGACAGCCATTCCCTCTGGGCTGACACCTCCGGGCTGAGGGTCCTCCTCCCCTGGAAGTAACGAGCGTCCCCTCCCCCTGACCTGTAGTATAGAGCCGGGGCACCCACGCAGCACTTGGGGATCTGTCAGGCTTGGCTCCCCACCCCTGGATGTGTGACCTTGAGTGAGTCATTTCCCCTCTCTGAGCCTCAGATTCCTCCTCTGTAGAAAGGATGAGTCTTCAGAAGAAGGGAGGACACAGGGAAGGGGCCGTGTGAAGACGGAGGCAGAGGTTGGAGCGGTGCTGCCACAGGACAAGAGACGCCGGGAGGACCAGAAGCTGGAAAGGGCAAGTGAGGCTTATTCCCAAGAGTCTCAGAGGAAGCCTGGCCCTGCCACACTTTGATTTCAGACTTCTGGCCCCAGAACTGTGCGATGGCAAATTTCTGTTGTTTCAAGCCACCCGGTTTGTGGTATGTTGTTGCAACAGCCCTAGGAGACAAACACACCATCTGAAGTGACTCTGTGTATTTACGTGTTTATTCTCCATCCTTCTCCCCAGGGGACCAGCTCCACGAGGCCAGGTCCCGTCTGTTTCTGTCACTGCCGTGTTCTGAGTGTCTGGAGCAGTACCCACTGCATCACAGATGTTCACGAAATACTTGGTGGCATGAAAGAACGGGCGAATGCTTGAACCCCTCGACCGGCATCCTCGAGGACCTGTTCTCAGACCGGCCCCAGCCCACGGCTCTAGCCAGGCCCTCCTTAGACCCTTCCACCCCACTTCCCAGACATTTTGTTTTTGACAAATTGCTCTAGTACAGACCATGTCTCCATCCCCTTCTCATCCTCAGAGACACACGCTATCCTGACAGGGGCAGCGGGGCCCAGTGGTGAGGAGCTTGGAAGCGTGGGGACCCCAGACCTGGTGTAAATCCTGGCCCTGGCTTGCCCTATAGCATCACTTGGTCAGGTCCTTTATCTGTCAGTTTTCTCCTCTGGAAAATGGGGATAGGACCCCCATCCTTTCAGTGCCTGGAACTCAGTAGGTGCTCAATAAACAGGAGCTGTAGTCAGCTCTCCTTGGATGTCCTACCTTCCCCACGAGGCTTGCCTGAGTCCCTGCCTCCTGCAGGAAGCCCTCCCAGACCACCTCTGCCCCAGCCCTGGCTCTCCCAGCTCAGACCCTCTGAATGGCTCCCTTGCCACTCTGCACAGTCTGCCTGGGGTCATTAATTCTCTCTGTGCATCCGTGGCCCGTCTCCCTGGCTGCCTCAGCCGTTGGCCATGTTTTAATGAGGATTTCTCTTTGTGAATAAAGAGGAGTCTTTGATCTCCCTTCTGGAATTGGCTGTCTTTGATAGCCCGCACTGGGTGACTGCTGAGAGCCAGGCCGGAATTCCAGTCTGGGCACTGCTGCCGCTCGCTGTCGGACTCTTGGCAGGTGGCCTTCCTTCTCCCAGCCTCAGTTTCCCCGTCACTATAAAAGGCCCATGCAGAGCAGACATTCTGTTGTATGTAAACTAGTCAACCCACAAATTTAGCAAAATGTCACCTTAGCCCCAGTTTCTTTTGTCACGTCCCCTTCTTAAATTTCAACTACACATCAGCTATTATCCCCAGCTCACTGATGAGGAACAATGAGGCCAAGAGAGCTGAAGTAGCTTGTCCAAGGCATGGGACCGAGCGGGACTGGATCCCGGGTTGCCTGACTCCTGGTCTTGCTTATTCCCGTGACCCCAAGGCCAAGGGAAGTGGGAATGCTGTGGTCAGCTGCTGACACTAGGGGGGAATCAGAGTCAGGACCCACAGACCCGCTCTGCTCCTGGAGGGGCAGTCTGAGAGCCCGGGCAGAGGTCAGGCTGGGTGATGAGATGGGGTCCCTGGGGGCACAGTGCTTGGGAGTTTAGTCAGGGATGGGGTGGAAGAGACACTAGGACGTGGAGGAGGGACCACTTTCAAAGGAGAGTAAGGTTCTTACCTAACTCCTCAAGTCACTCAGCATCTCTGGTTCTTGGGGAAGGGGACGTTTGTGGGGCCATGCTCTGCGTGTGCCCTGGCCTTGTGCATAGGGGAAGAGGGAGGCTCAGAGAGGAGACAAGAGGTGTCTGGTGTTGGTGACAGGGCTGGAACTGGCCCCAAACCATGACCATGTACTCCCACGCCCCAGAGAGGGACAGCATCAGCGGGGAAGCTCCCAGGAGAGCCCCTGGTATGTGGAGGGGGACACACAGCCAGGCGCCCGGGGAAAGTCATGGGCCGGGGTGAGGGTGGGGACAGCAACGGAGAGAGGAGAGACAGAGTGTGAGAGAGATAAAAAGAGACATTAAGAGAGAAACAGAGCAAGCAGGGAGAGACAGGAAGGAAGGAAGGAGGGGAGGTGGAGGAGAGAGGGGAGAGAACCACGGATTCACCTCCATTTTCTGAGCAGAACCCATTTCCAGATCTAGGGAATGGAAAGGGCGGGATGGCTTCCTCAGCCAGTTTGATGAGTGTAAAAACACTGGCCGCCTCTTCCCCGTGTGGCTCCTTGCTGGACAAGGCAAGGAGGGAGGCTGGTGGGATTCAGGGCTGGAGCCCCTCGAGGGACGCGGGAGGGTGACTGGAGGCCTGGGGTGCTCAGGAGCTGGGCCATCTTAAGGGAGTCACAGCCCTTCTCCTGGGCCTCAGTTTACGCATCTGTGAAATGGTCAGAGTTGGGCCCGTGTTTGTGGGGGGGTGTGTGTGTGTATAGGAGACAGCATCTGGGCTCTGATATTCTGGAACCCACTACTCCTGAGCTCTGGGCCTCACGTGGGAGGGGGTCAGCTGGTCCACAGGCCCCTCCCTGGAAGAGAGGCAGCCAGGACGCCAGCTGTGGCCTCCCCTGCTCATCCCAGCGCCTCCCTCCCCCTGGCTCCCCGCTCCTTCCTCACTCTGCCAGACAAACTCCAACCTCGGAAAAAATGAGTGTTTGGGGCCAGCCATTAATGGGCGGAAACTCATTGTTTCCTTCTCTTCCTGTTCTGGAATCCATCCTGCTCTGGGCCATTTAATACCAACAGCGGCTGCCACTATTGGGCACCTACTGTGTGCCCGGCCTGGAGCTAAAGTCTTTAATAAATCATCTCATCAAACTCTCAGAGTAACGCTCTTTAACAGATGCCCACTTTATGTATGAGGAAAGTGAGGCTCTGTGGGGTGAAGGGATCAGCCCGAGGATGGAAGCCAGAAGATGGCAGAACTGGGCCTGGACCCGAGTGCGGCTGAGTCTAAAGCTCGGGCTCTCCCTGGCATCACCCCAACTCCGGGACTGTAGGGGCGTTGGAAGAGCGGTCAGAAAGGGGAATTCAGGTCCTGGTTAGCTACCACCCTTAAGTAGGTCACGGCCCCACTCTGAACCTCAGTTTCTTCATCAACAAAATGGGACAAATAGTATCTGTCCACTCTCCAAAGCTGTTGTGAACAGTTCTACAACTAATAGTAGCTCACGGTTTAGGGCATTTAACATGAACTAGCACCATTCTAAGCGACTATAATTAATGATTTAATTAATTGAATTAATTTGATTTAATTAATTGCTTGCAACGACCCTCCAAAGCGGTTAACCTTATCCCCATTCTACGGGTGAGGATCCTGAGGCTCACAGATGTGAACTTGCCCAAGGCTGCACATGGAGTCATAGGGGCTGGGACCAGAAGGCAGGGCAGAGCCAGGACTTTATCAGGTCTGTGACCTTGGTCAAATCACCTTCTGCTTCTGGGCCTCAGTTTCCCCATCTGTCCAAGGGTTGCAGTAAGAAACAGAGGAGGTTGTAGGGCCCCGGCTCGCAAACCTCAGGTCCACGGATGAACGAATTGAGATTCAGCCCGGAGCTGAGATCCCAGCTCTGCCAGGGCGCAGCCCGGCCGCTTTGGGCAAGTGACCTAGCCTTGCTGAGCCCGTTTGTAAAATGCAGGCTGCAAGGGAAAGACAAGGGATGCCTATAAAGGGCCCCGCTGAGGGCCTGGCACTCCTGGGAGGACCTTGGGTCCCAGCCCCCCTCCTCTGTCGCTTGCCCCAGCCGGGCGCAGGGGTGTGGGAAGGGAAGGCGCGGGCCGGCGGGGATTAGCCCCGGGCCCCCCTCCTGGGGCGGCGCGGTTAGCCGCCTTCTCCCCCGGGATCAGCCCTGCCCCTGCCGGCCCCGGGCCAGGCCTGTGTTTGCTGTGGGGATCTGGGCTGGCCCGGCGGCTTTCATTCCCTGCGGCTTTGCTGGCGTTCCGCCGCGGGGCCGGGCGGCCGCCTCCGCGGGCTCGGGGAGCAGATGCGCCGCAGTGGGAAAGCCGGGCGGCCCTAAGAGGATTGGCGCCTTTCTTCCCACCCTTTGTGCGCTCCCCGCGGCCGCCTGCGCCCAGACCACAAAGGCCGCTTGTTCCGCCGCCCCTGGGGGCGCAGGGGTCAGCGCTGCCAGCGGCGCCCTTGGAGACGGCGGCACCCGGTGTGAGCAGGAGAGCCCGGAGCACGCGGGCTCCAGGAAGGACCTGACGGCCTGGGCTACAGCCGGGAGTCGCCAGAGGCACTCTGCATGTAGGGGCTCCCCGCAGGGAGTAAGGGGGACGCCTCGGGGGGCCTGTTAGAGGGGCAGGCCCAGACAGTGTCTTACCCCCCTCCTCCTCTCCCTTCCCTGGCCCAGAGAGTAGGACTTAGCCAAGTCACACAGCAAGTTAGTAGCCCACCAGGACTTGCTCCCAGGGCCCCCAGCACCCAGCAAAGCTCCCTGCCATCTTGAAAATGTGGTCTCCCTTTCCTGCTGGTTTATTCCTCCTGGCTGTGGGGAGCAGAAGAATCTGAGAAAAGGAAGGTTGGGGCCAGCAGAAACTGGAGGGACTTGGCAAACTCAAGCCTGGAGCCCCAGGAGTAGCCCTGGCGGGTCGGGGGGCGGCATCTGATGACACCGTCTGAGGCCGAGTTCCAAGGGAGAGGGGCCAGCTGCGGAGAGGAAAGGACAGGAGTTATCTCACCCAAGAGTTTAGTAAAACAGTGTTGATCGGGCCGGCCCGGTGGCATAGCGGTTAAGTGCACATGCTCCGCCACTGTCCGCCCAGGTTCGGACCCCGGGCGCGCACCGATGCACGGCTTCTCCGGCCATGCTGAGGCTGTGTCCCACATACAGCAACTAGAAGGATGTGCAACTATGACATACAACTATCTACTGGGGCTTTGGGGAAAAAAGGAGGAGGATTGGCAATAGATCTTAGCTCAGGGCCTGTCTTCCTCAGCAAAAAGAGGAGGATTGGCATGGATGTTAGCTCAGGGCCAGTCTTCCTCACACACAAAAAAAATGTGGCTTGAGTGCCTGCTCTTCGGTGGGTGCTGAGGAATCAGAGAACTAAGATCAGGTTCCACCCTTTGGGGTCCTTAGTGTGCTGGGGCGGTGGGCAGATTTGTATGTAACGAGCCCTAAGCCAAGGTTTCTCAGCCTCAGCACCACTGACATTTTGGGCCAGATAATTCCTTGTTATGGGGGTGTCCTCTGCACGGCAGGATGTCTGCCAGCATCCTGGGCCTCTGCCCACTAGATCTCAGGAGCACTCCCCTCCGGCTATGACAAACAAAAATGTCTCCGGACACTGCCAAGTGTCCCCTGGGGCAGGGGGTCAAAATCGCCTTGAGAACCATTAGTCTCGTCTATAATCCTGGTCGTTCATCTGTTCATGTGTTTCTTGAGCTCCGAGTGTGTGCTGGGCGCTCTTCTAGGGCCTGGGGTGCAGGCGTGGGGTCACAGGTGCCGAGTTCCTGCCTATTGCATCTGCCTCCTGGAGGAGGGAGTGAAATATTCTACGCAGGGATGAAATGGGGGCCAGGGTTACCCACAGGCTCCTGGAGGAGGTGACATTTGGCCAGGCCTGGGAGGATGAGTAGGAGGTACTAGGACAGAGACAGTGGGAAGGAGGACATCCCAGGCTGAACAGGGAGGAACGGCCATCCTGGATTTGGTCCCCAGAGGTTCACAGAGGGCCTGCTGCATGCCAGGGGCATCTCCGGGGATACAGACGCACTAAGACAGGCCTCCTCCAGCATGCAGAGGGGCAGGGCATGCAGAGAAGGGCTCCACCCTGTCTGGAGGTTGCAGAGGGATCAGAAAGAGCCTCCCAGAGAAGGGGAGACAGGAGCCAGATCTTGAGGCTGAGCAGGCGGGAGCTGGGCAGGCAGGGGAGGGAGGGAGGAGCTGCAGGCAAAGGGAACAGCCCCTGCGCAAGCCACAAAGCCCAAGAGAGCTCGAGGCTTTGGGGGAACTGCAAGGAGGTGGCTGGGGCAGGAGCACAGTGTTCTGACAGCAGGGGGAGGAAGACGAGGCTGGAGTGGGAGGTGGGGGAGAGGGACTCGGCTAAAGAGCCTGGACTTGATCCTGGAGGTGCTGGGGAGCCACAGAGGCTGTTTGAGCAGGGGAGTATTATGTTTTAGAAAAATCACTGCAGTGAGGAGACTGGGTCTGAGGTGGGCAGGCTAGGGGACAGTCGCAGAAGTTTAGGAGTGAGATCAGGGTCGCTGTGAGCCTGGAGTGGAGGCGACAGGTCCCAGATGCTTAGGTGGTGGAAGCGTTAGGATATGGGCTTGAATGTGGGGCTGCGGGAGCTGGAGGCTGCATCTGGGCAGGCTGTGCGCCTGGGAGTGCGGCCCTGAAACGAATCACCAGATTGGAAACTCCAGATGAAAGACCGAGTGGAGAAAGATATGCCTGTGAATCTCAGAACACAAATTATTTTTGAAATCTTGCTCTCCCACATCATCTTTAAATATTAATAACCAACATTTTTTTAAGAGTTTAATTCTGTGCCAGGCAGTGTTCTAAGTGCATTAACTTCATGCACATTAACTCACTAAGTCCTCACAACAACCTTATAAGGGAGATACTTTTTATCATCTCCACTTTGCAGAGAAAGAAACTGAGGCATAGAGAGAGTAGGTAACTTGTCCAAGGGCACCCAGCTGGCAAGTGGCTGAGCCAGGATTTGAACTCAGGCAGTCTGGTTCCACAGGCTGTGCTATCTGCTGTTATACTGCCAAAATGTAGAGTTTGTTTAAGCCTGCTTAACCTCAGCTATTGTAAAGTCCTATAACCTTAATATAGAAGTGAAAAAGCAACGGCATTACATTTTACAGGTTGTGGTGGAGGGATGTAAACCGCAAACTCACCTGGAATCTCAGGGAAACCCTGCACCTTGGCAGTGACTACCGCCACCTGGTGGCAGTGTACCCGTGACAAAGGCCAAGCCCAGTTTCTTTGGGTGTCGAATTTACGAAACCCCAGGCCAGGGTGATAAGGGCTTGCCAATACAAGCACTACTATTATGAAAACATGTCCTCTGTTGGAGAGGAAACGGAGCCGAGGCTCCGAAGGCCCAGGCTGCAGGGTGGGTGCTCGGAGGGGCTGTGATTGTGCGTACTCAGGATGGGGTTGCCAGGCCCCGTCCACACTCCTTCACCAGTTTCCTAGACGACCAGCATTAGGCATTTGTGAAACAGCTGGTGGGAGCTGGGGGTGGGGTGGGGTGTTACTCTGCAAACATGGGTCTGTACCCATGACCCTGACCTTCTAATCCCAGGGCTTAACTGACTTCATTAACTGCAGGGGGCTTGAGAGAGACCCCCCAAATCATTCTCTGTCAAACCACATTCATAGAAGTCCCATTCCTGAGGGCTCTGCAGGAAAACCTCCTGCCTGAAGGCAGGGGACTGGAGGTGGTGACCTCTGGATGTGAACCTTTGGCAGGCTGGTGACAGGGCAGGATCGGCCCCAACCCCTTGCCTGCCGAAGGGCAGCGAGGGAGAAACTGGGTGAAAGCAGAGCATGCTGGGTAGCCTGGCCAGGAGCTGAGCGTCTAGCCTCCCACCCCCCCACTGTGGTTGCCATGACAACCGAGTGGGGGAGGGAGGAGGAGAGGAGAGACCACTTGCCCCTCAGACAATGGGAAACTATTCCAGGTCACCTTTGGCCTTGTCCTGAGGGACTTGGGGCGGTCAGGGGATCTGGGCTCTTCATACCCTGCAGTATCAGGATTTGGGGGGGCAGTCTTCAGCTCAGGCCAGGCCTGGGGAACCAAGAATGGGGGTCACAGACAGGGTCCCCCCCCCGGAACATCTCAGCCCTGCCAGAGCCTCCTCCTTCCTGGGCTCCCCGATCTCCCAATGTAGGCTAATTCCAGATGAAGTTCGGTTCATATTCTGACTCCCCCTCCGCTGAAAAACTTGACCTTGTAGTGGGAGGTGAGCAGCGGGCACAGGGAGGAGGCAGCAGCCGCTCTGGGGATAAGCCAAATATTTTATGAGTAATTTAATATCTGGAACGCGAACCACTGAGCAGAGAACCCGTCAGCTGCCCGGAGCAAGGAGCTGGTCTGGTCCTCATAACGCAGAGGAGATGATGGGGGACTGACAGGGACGACCGGGGGCCGCAGGGAAGTTAACCCTTTAAGGGCCCTGGGATGGAGCTAGGAGGGGCAGGGCAGGCTTCCCTTATGGTGTATCTGCTATGCCCCAGATGCCCTGCCGTGCACGTTAGATGGCTCGACACTTGAACTTGGGAGGGAAAGTGTGGCCCTGTGAAAAGGCACTGGCTTTGAGACACGTGGACCTGAATTTGGTTCCTGCTAAGTGTGTGACCCTAGACTAGTGATTTCGCCTGTCTGAGCCTCAGTTTCCTTATCTGTAAAATGGGGATGATAATAATGGTACCTACATCACAAATAAGAAGCCAGTGACAATAAATACAAAGAATTTAATGTGGTGCCCAGGACACAGCAGGTGTTCAGTAAAGGGACCTGCCCTCATGCCTCTGATAACAGCTCTTCAAAGCTCCCAAAGCTTTGCGAGTGTCTCCCCACCACCTAGCTGATGTCCTGGACCCTCCTCTCCGGCCCTGGAGGGGGGCCTGGAGGGCTTTTGTCACATTCTGTATAAGCCATGGTGTGTCCCCTCCTGACACCTGCTTTAGCACCCCCTCAAGGTTTCTGGGGAGGGGTCCTGTCCAGCCTGGTGGCATGGAAGGGGCATGCGCCCCGGACTCAGACAGACGTGGGTCAGAATCCCAACTCAGCCACATTCTAGCTGTGTGACCGGGGCAAGCGCTTCATCTCTCTGGGCCTTCATTTTCTCATCTGCAAAATATGATTAATACCTTCCTCACAGGATGCTGTTACAATTAACGAAGATCATGCTGTGAAGAAGCTAGCACAAAGCCTGGTACACAGTAGGTGCTCATTAAACGATTCTTCATCATCCATACTTCAAGAGAGGGTGCCACACTTCTTAGTCCGTGTCCCAGCTCTGCCGTGGACCAGCTGTGAGGCCTTGGCCAAGTTACATTACCTCCCTGTACCTCAGTTTCCATATCTGTGAAATGGGCATAATAATAGTACCTGCCTTGTGAGGATCAGACAAGCTAAGACTTATACAGTGAGGGAGCAGCGCCTGGAACAGAGAAGGAGCTCAGTCAGCATTAGCTGCTCTTACTTTCTTCTTCTGAGGTTACGAAGCATTTTGCGAAGAAGAATCTTAACTTCCTCCCCGGCCCTCATCCCTCCATTCCCGGGTCTGGGAGGCAGGTCCCCCATGCCACCTTTCGCTGGGGCTTGGGGCTGTGGCACGGTGAGCCCACTCCCTGCTCTGGGTTTACCTTCTGACTTGGCTGGGGGACTCCACTTCCTGCCGTGGGGTTCTGCTCCTTTGTTACTCATTAAATCACCCTTTTTGGACAGCCTGGTCCCAACCATCGTTTCCCGTCCTGGAAGAAGTTCAATGTGCCTGAGTTGAGGTGACCCAGAGACCATCTGGTCTAGCCTCCTCATTTTACAGACAGGGAAACTGAGGCTCAGGGAAACGCTCGCCCCTTCTCGCAGGCCCTACTCAGGCTTCCAGCACTGTGGACTCCCCGGTACAAGCCGGCAATGGCTAAGCCGTAGAACAGAAGGAAGGAAGACGTGTTTTCAGGTCTCCTTCCCCGGAAACCAGCTGGGGCGGGTCCTGGCGAGGCGGACATGTATCTACTGTCCTTACACGTTAGCTGACGCGGCCTGAACAAGGTCTGCAGACGGCTCTCTAACGAGGGCCCAGCTGTCTCTCTCAGGGATGCCTGCGCCCGCAGGGAGGGCTGCCCGAGAGGTGCCAACTCAGGGACCAGAGCCGCAGCCAGGCCCGCACCACGGCGCAGCCGGGCACCCCAGCCTGGAGGGAGAAAGGGAAGTTTGTCCCCAGGCGGGCACAGGACTCTTCAGTTGGCAGAGTTTTTGCCTCTTGTAGCTCATCTGAACCTCACGACAACCAAGAGTCGCATTTTGCAGATGAGGATGCTAACATTTGTTGAGGACCTGCTATGTGTCAGGCGTGGTGTGTGGTTCTTTGTAATAACCACTCTTGACTGTGTGCGCTTTACGTCCGCCAGCTCGTTTACCCCACATACCAACGTCAGATCCATCGTACAGCTGATGAAACAAAAGCTCAGTGTTGAGGTGACGCCCTTGCCCCAGGTCACCCAGCTAGAACGTGGCAAAGCTGGCTCTGAACCTGGTGGGGCTCTCATGAGGAGCCAGCGAGGGAACACGCACCAAGCATCGGGCACACGCTTGACGGGGTAGGTTCTCGGCACAGCGTACTTGGCCTCTTATGTCCTCTTTCTGCTGTCGGCTTGTTTACATTCTCCCTGCTCCCTGGATGCTGTAAGAGTTTATAGGGACAAATACATGAGGAGATGGCGTAGATGAGAGGAATCTGCGAAAGACAACAGGAACATGAGGAGGGGGAGGCAGAAAGATCTAGAACAGAAGTGAGGGAGGAGGCTTCCGAGGAAATATGTTCTGTGCAGACCTGCACACTCGCTGCTGGTGCGTCTCTGGAGATTCTGGGGCCTCCGTTCTCCATTGTGTCCTTGGGGAATAAGCCTCGTCTCCTTGCCTCTGAATGGGGGGACAATGCCCACGTTGGGGGGTTGTCATGAGGATTAAATGGATAAATGTCTGTACGACCCACACATTCATGATCTCAATTCCCTGCCTGCCATTGTTTCCCCTGGAAATGATGTCTTTCCATGGAAATGTCCCAAAGGCCTATGAAACATTATTACATTCCCTCTCTTTCTAGGCAGGACATAAGTTTTTTTTCCTTCTTTTTTTTCTTGTTTTTTTTTTTTTTGGTGTGTGAGGAAGATCAGCCCTGAGCTGACATCCACGCCAATCCTTCTCTTTTTGCTGAGGAAGATTGGCGCTGAGCTAACATCCGTGCTGATCTTCCTTCACTTTATATAGGACGCCGCCACAACGTGACCTGACAAGCGGTGCATCGGTGCGCGCCCGGGACCCGAACCCGGGCTGCCAGCAGCGGAGCGCGCGCACTTAACCACTACGCCACGGGGCCGGCCTCTTTTTTTCCTTCTTAATTCTTTTTTTTTTTAATTGAGGTCACATTTGTTTATAACATTATATAGATTTCAGGTGTACATCATTATATTTCGATTTCTGTGTAGATTACATCATGTTCACCATCCAAAGACTAATTACCACCTATCACATACACATGTGCCTAATCACCCTAGGCAGGACATAATTTTGACATCCCTCCTATCTTGTCTTTCTTCCTTCCATTCAACAACTATTTACTGAGCATATATTATGTATATCTTTCTCTAGGCCCTGTACTCTCTGGAGTAAGAAAGATCCATCAATTAATTAATTAACACACCCATGAGTTCATTCATTCGTTTGATAAACATGAACCTCCTGGGCTCTCTGGGCTGTGACTTGTCGGTTTCTGGCCCCCTTTGTTCCCTTCTGGGTCCTGGCTGTGTTCTGGATAAGTGAGGATGCTGGATAAGTGAGTGTGATGGAGGACTTGGCCACTGCATCCTCCCTGGTCATGACCCTGTAATAATTCTTCTCTCTTTTCCTGTGGGGGTCATAAGCTCCCCTAGGTTCCTAATCGGTAGGCTTGGGGTGGGCCTGAGATTCTGTTTCTGTCACAAGTGAGTCTAATGCAGCTGATCTAGTTCAACCCCCTCCTTCTGTGGGGAAGTCTGAGGCTCAGAGAAGGGTAGCAACTTCTTTGAGGTCACACAGTAAATAGTTTCCAAAGCCAGCCTAGAACTGGGAGCTCTTGACTTGCCATCCAGGGTGCCTCCTGCTCTGCCAGGTCCCCTCGCTGTGGGTGTCCCTCCCTGGGTGGGCCCTGCTGGATTTCTCGAACAAACATTCCCTTTTCTCCTGCATCTGGCCAACAGGGTTGTTGATGAGCATGCCTCCTGGCTACGTGCAAAAATAAACGCAGCTCACAGCTTGCTCTGAGAGGAGGGTGTGTGTTTGTGTGTGTTGGGTACGGGGGTTAAGGCAGGGCACCTGGTGCCCCGTTGTCAGCAGGAGACCAGAAAGATGAGGACGTGCAGGAGAAACGGGAGAGAGACTCACAGTGCTCAGAGCTATGGGTGCTTGGCGTCGGGGAAATAGACTATTGACCCTTCCTCCTCCTTTGTCTGCCCATCAACTCCCTAGCCATCACTGTCAGAACATAATCATAGCAACAACAATGGCAGCAATAATAGTAAGAGGTTCATCACCGAGTGAGTGCCCTGTGCTAACCACTGCCCATGGACCAGAGAATTCCAGCTCACACACGTCAACCTGCTGGACCAGCGCTCCTAACCCCAGCCACCTGACGTGTGGTCCCCGGCTCAGCAGCACCCACACCCCCAGCAAGACCCCAGGTGGGTTTTTTTGCACATTAAATTTGAGGATCCCTGTACCATCACAGTGCCCCAATTCCAATAACAGCCCACCATCGATAACTGCAGCTAATATTTGTGGAGAACGTTCTGTGTGCTGGGGCTTTGCGCATAGAATCCCATTTGCCCTCATCAGCTTTCTGGAGTGGGTATGATCATCACTCCCATGTTACAGATGAGAAAACTAACCCAGTGAGGTTAAATAATTAGCCCGAGAACACACAGCCTGTAAGTGGCAGAGGTGGGATCTGAATATAGCCTTTCCCACACCACTGGCCTTATAGCTCCTGAGACCCCAGGCTTTCTTCCCTCGCTGCTTTTCTCATCTTCTCTGGGTTTCAAAGGCCAAGTCTGTTTCCCCTTCTTCCCTCGACCCCGTAGAGCCAGGGGACTTCTGAGGGCAGAGGCTGGGCTACCCCTAGTCACAGCTTCCGTGTCCATCAGCTCAGCCCTCCCACTGGGGGCAGAGGGCCACCTGCACTGGAGTCACCTGGGGTCTTTGAGAAAAGTGGCCCCTCTAGGTTCTAAGGATCAGAACCTCTGGGATGCAGGCTGGACACCAGCAAGTTTTCAGGGGACTTCAGTGCCCATTGAAACTGGAGCCCCGGTGCCTGAGATCACGCAGGGCAGGGACTGCAATGCCCATTTTATAGTCAAGGGCACTGAGGCCCAGAGAGTTTTCCAGTCGCCGTCCCAAGGTTGGAACCTGGCAGACTAGCCTAACGGAAGGCGCACTGGCTTGGGAGTCAGGCACTTCTAGGTTCACGTTCCTGCTCCTCTCCTTCCAAGCCTGAAGCCAGACCTGGATCTAGATCAGGTTCGCAGATCCAGATCACAGGCTGTATGCAGCTTTCTAGCTAAGAATGCTTTTTACATTTTCTAAGTGGTTGAAAAAAAATCAAAAGAATAATATTTTGTGACGTGAAAATTATGTAAAATTCAAATTCGTGTCCATTAGATTTATTGGAATATAGCCACGCTCACTGATTTATATATTGTCTACGGCTGTTTTCCTGCTACAGAAGCAGGCTGAGTAATGGCAACAGAGACTGTAGGCCCACAAAGCCTGAAATAGTTCCTATCTGGTGCTTTTCAGAAAAAGTTGGGCAACTCCTGGCCTACAGCAGAGATTCTCAAATGTTAGCTGCAGCAGAATCACCTGGAGGGCTTGTGAAAACAGATTGCTGGGCCCCGCCCCAGAGTTTCTGCTTCAGCCAGTCTGGGGTGGGGCCTGAGAACCTGCATTTCTGACAAGCTCCCAGGTAGTGCTGATGCTAGACCCACACCTGGAGGATCCTGGTTTAGAGGAACTTGGGTCTTCAAAGCGGGCCCTCAGCCCCACCCCAGAAGCTCATAGCCCACCCACGGGGCGGGAGGGGCTGGAGGAGAAGAGAGAGAGGAGGGAAAAGCTTCCACGGTCTGGTCCCATCTCATCCGCCGGTGCACCAGCCCCTCTTCCAGGCTGTCCTTGTGCTGGTATCTGCTCCCCCCTGGTGGCAGCAAGCTTGGAGCTGGCCTGGCACGTTCAGCCTTAATAGCCCATCCCTCCATTTGGAAACACATTTCAAAGCTTTCAAAGTTTGCGCGTCCTTTCCCCTAGGGAGTCCGCTTCTAGGAGTTTAATCCAAGAAAAGAATCGAGGATGCGTGCCAGGATGCTCATAGCTGCACTGTTTGTAAGAGGGCAAAACAGGAGACCCGGGCAGTCACTTGACACGGTCACACAGCTGGTGAGGAGCCCAGGCAGGATCTGAACTTGGGTCTGTCTGACTTGAGAGCGGGTGCCCTCGACTGCTGCACCACACAGCCCCTCAGGGTCCTCCCACCTGCCATCACAGAGCAGCGATGAGAGCATTGACTCCAGAGCTGAACTGCCTTGTGTTGAATCTCTGTTCTATTACTGATTGTGCAATGTCGGGCAAGTCACTTAACTGCTCTGTGTCTCAGTGTTCCCATCTGGAAAAGGGAACATGAGTTAACATGAGAGCTTAGCAGCGCGCACTGTGTGAGCTGCTATTATTATCACTTATGACACCCCCACCTTCCTCCTTCTTTGCCCTTCCCCCTCCTTTTGTCTTCTTAACTGGCTCAAAGCACTGCGGGTCACCGGGAGAGGCAGGCTGGTCCGGATCCACTGGGGCAGAGCTGGAGGAGCCGGGATGGGGCACTGAGGCCAGGAGGCTGCAGAGAGTAGGGCCACACATGCTGCTCTGAGAACTGCCCCCACCCACAGGCTGGGCCCCTATAGTCTGGGTAATAGGGCACAGAGCTTAACACATGGATCCCTGGGCTAAATAGGCCTAGACCTAAATCCTAGATCTTCTGTAGATGTGCGCAAGTAGCATCCCCTCTCTGAGCCTCAGTGTTCTTATCCATAGAATGGGAGCAGTAAGATGAGAGCAGCGGTTCTCGAAGTGTGGTCCCAGGCAGCAGCAGCATCACCTGGGAGCCCTTAGGAAATGCAAATCCTAACAAGCCCTCTGGTGATGCCCATGAAGTTGGAAAACATGGGATTCGCACATCCCCTCCATAGGCTTGTTATGACTGTTCACGAGAGAATACACGCTGGGCACCTAGCTCCATAATCGTGAGCTGCTGTTATTGTTACATGCCTGCTCCTTCTTGGCCTCAGCTGATGGGGCCAGCCGTATCCTGGCTCCAAGCTGAGCTGACCACAGCTCCTCTCCTGGGACCTGGGAATTGGAGATGTCAGTCTCTGTGTCCCTTCCGTGTGGCGTAGGGGCTAACTTGGTGGTCAACGCTGCTGTTTGGAGGCATCCATTTTTCTCTATTTGCTTTAACAGTCGAGAAGGCCGATCTGCAGAGAGAGGCTCAGAGGAGGAGGTCCCAGAGAGAGACACGGCTGCCCTGGTCGGGGGGCACCCATGTCCACTGAGACAGGCTGTCCCGCCTCCTCCTGGGTCCTGGAGGACACCTCTGGGCCTCCTGATAAGTCCCTCCTTTTCTCCTAAGTTGGTTTGAGGAGGTTTCTGTCACTTGCAATTAAAAGGGGTCTGGCATGTTGAGGGCTGGGAGTCAGGGTCAAGGTGGGTGTACGAAGGTCAAGGGTCACAGGCCTGAGGGGAACCACTTCCCCTCCTTCCCCTGCCAAGCTGCTAGCCCAGCCGGGAGATCCGAGTTTCAACCCCATCCCCATCCCTATGAGGAGGGACAAAGGGGAAAAGGAGGCGGCTGGGCAGTGATGGAATAGTCCCGAGACCCATCTGAGGTCAGCTCTGGGCTCCCCGTTATTCTTGGTCCTGGTTCCTGTGATGACACCTCAGCTGTCACCCCAGAGAGCTGTGGTGGTGAACCCTCCCCACCGGGTGGAGTAGAGCGATATTCACCAATAATAAAGGTGAAGGGTTTAGATAAACTCATGTTTGTGCAGAGCAAGGAATGTTTGACTGTGATGGGCTGAACACGCAGAGAGAGCCCTGGATTTCTGGCAGATCCGGAAGCCGGGTGGGGAGGTCTCAAAGAGGGTATGGCCGGCTTTGCCTGGGTCCTGGCAGCGAGACGGGGTGCCCTGCATGTGCTCGACACCAGCAGCTAGATCTGCTCTTGGAGTGGAGTGTAGCCCTGTATGGACAGACCCAACAGCTGAGGCTCGAGAATGTGGACTCCTGGGGTCCAATGGGTTCAGGCGAGAGGCTGGGGGACCATGGAGGGGGCTGCAGAAGGGGATTCCAGGAGGTGTAGGGGGCTAAGAAGTGGTATGTCTACAGGTTTAGCAAGAGCTTTCAGACAAAGAGAAGCAGGCTCCAATCCCAGCTGTGCACCTGTCAGCTGTGTGACCCTGGGCAAATCGCTTGCCCTCTCTGAGCCTCAGATTCTTATTTGTAAGATGGGGATAATACTATGTAACTCCTAGGGTCTGTGGTGGGGATGGAGTGAGCTAATGTACACAAAGCACTAGGTGCACTCAACTCAACTGTGCAGTGTAACTCAACTGTGGTGTGGTTATGATGATGATAACTGTTATTACTAGACTCAAAGGCCCAGCAGACAGTTTGTACTAAAAGGGTTGAGCAGCAAAAGAAGGCCTAGCCCCTGGAGAAAAGGCTCCAGGTCCCTGTTGGAGAGCCTGAAGTTACGGCAGGTCATCAAGGCCAGGCCTGAGGCCCAGAAGATGCGGCAGGAGCTGCGCCCAATGAACGGAGTCCTGAGAAACACGGCAGCCAAACAGGAGGCTGGACTGGCGCCATGACGCTATGTGATTGGCCGGAGTGCCTTAAACCCCTCCTACCTCGGGCCAGGATTGGCCGACGGTCTTGGTGGCGTAGGCTAGTAGGAGGGGCTGCAGAGAGCAGGTGCGGGGCTGGGACGCTGGAGGCGTCCTGTGCCTGTCTTGGCCCCTCAGGCAACGAGTCTTTATTGAGAGGCCGCTGTGCATCTTGGGCTCTGCGGGGTTCAGAGATGGGCAGGGGAAGGAGCTCACGGCCTGGTGGGCGGATGGTGTGGGCATGGGTGAAAAGCCAGATGCAGGTTGTGCGTGCTCAGCCCTGAACAAGTGAGAAATGGGGTTGGAGGAGGTCAGAGGGGTGAGAGCTGTGAGGCTGGGATGGCCGGGCTTCAGGGAGGAGGTGCGGCTTGAATGAGGTTTTCAAGGACTTAGATAGGCAGAGGGGAGGGAGAGCGCGAGAGTAAGGGCACGAGGCAGGACAGCGTGTGCTTGCCTGGAGGACAGAAAGGGCCCAGCTGGTCTGGGTAGAGATATTCTCCCTCCAGGAGAGGAAGGAGAGGGGCTGGGAGGTCAACCCATAGAGAGCCTTGAAGGCCAGGCTTGTGGGCTGGGACTATATCCAGTGGACAGTGGGGAGCCACGGAAGGTTACTGAGCAGGGGAGTGACATTTGTTCTAACTGGATGGCTGAGCTTGTGCCAGGTTGGGAAGATATTGGAAGGGGAGCATATGGGGAGAATCAAAAGGGGAAGGGTCTTGGATCCAAGGTCAACCAAGGCGGACCCCTCTATCCCTTGGGTGGGCGTTTATGAAGTTACAAGCAGAAAGCTCCTTTGGGGGCTGGCCTAGACATGTTGCCTTGAAAGAGGTCTCAGGTCGTCAGTGGGCAGACCTGCCTTTGAATCCCAGCTCTGCTGTGGGATCAAGGACAATCCCTTTATCCCTCTGATCCTCAGTCTTCTCCCCTGTAAACTGGGCACGATGCAACCTATCGCCAAGGATGAGTGTGAGGACTAATGAGAGAACAAGGAAAGGGTCCAGCCCAGGGCTTGGAGCACAGTAGGTGCTCAGTAGATGGTGTTCTCACCCCGTCTCCCACTGTGTGGCTGTCAGAGGGCTGGACATAGAGTCTGACCCTCCGATCACCTCCGATTAGGGAGAGTTTCTATTTTCAGAAGTCATTCATTCATTCATTCATTCATTGTTTAGTCATTCAGCCAGCATTCAAGCAGCATTGCTGAGCGCCTGCTGTGTGCTAGGTGCTGGACACAGAGTTGAATCAGACCAGTGTCCCTTGGCCTTGAGGAGTTTATTGACGCATTCGTTCAGCAACACCCATGGAGCCCTGCTGCGCGCTTTGGCTGGGTGGGGGTGGTGCTGGGGTAGAGTGAGCAGTGCTGGCGGCAGAGCGGGTGGGGAGGGGGTGAGGCAGCCCCACAGGTCAGGCCTCCATGTCCGGGAAGAGCAGGAACCCAGAGAAGATGCTGTTGGCGCCTTCGATGCCCAGCAGGGAGTTCCTGTCGGTGGCCTGCAGGAAGACGCTCTCCCCGACTTCCAGCTTGAGGACTATGCTGCCCGTGGTGACCTGGAAGGTGCTGTGGACAAAGTCGCAGAAGGTGACCACCTTCTGCATGCGCTCGCGGCCGCGGACGAGGTTCACGCACAGGTTCCCCCGCGAGCTGGCGTGGTAGGTGAAGTAGTAGAGGCCGGGAACCCTGCAGGTGAACTTGCCGCTGCGAGGCTCGTAGTTTTGGTTCTCGTTGGTGATCACGTGGTCAAAGCGGATGGCCTGGTCCTTCCGCAGGGGGCTGTTGATGGTCCGTGTGGCAGAGAAGGCGATTTTTTGTGTGGCCTTGTAGTCTCCCGATTCACCCTTGGGCCCACGGGCTCCAGGGGGCCCTGGGGAACCTTTGGGGCCAACGGGGCCCTTGGGGCCGACTTTTCCTGGCGTCCCAGGAGTCCCTGGTTCCCCCTTCTGTCCGAACTCGCCATGGTCTCCTGCTAGCCCTGGCAGCCCTGGAAAAGCAGAGACAAGAGAGATGAGGCGACCAGCGATCACTGAGAACCCAAGGAGGAAGCCCTAGGCTGGAAGCAGGGAGCCTGGCTGTGTGACCTCGGGCAGGTCCCCTCCTCTCTGGGCCTCAGCTTACCATCTGTGAAGAAGAGGAGGAGGGTCAGAGAGGGCCTCTGAGTCTCCTTCCAGCCCAGCTTTCCGAGTCTGATGTGCTTGACGGCAGTGGGGACAGACGCCCAGGGGGTGGGGAGCAGTGTCTCCCTAAGGAATGTGCTGGGCTCCCTAAGGAATGTATGAGCTCACCCCAGCTCATACAGGCACCCTTGTTTGGGTGTAAGCCTGGAGCAGGGATTATACATTCTTGGCCCACGTGCTGCCTCTCTCCACTCGCTCTCCCATGGCAGACATCCTTAATCAATTGCGGCATTCTTTCTTGCTGACCCTGGAAGTGGGCCTTAGGATCCTTCTCACTCCACCACTCAGAGCAGCCACGACCCCTTGGTTTGGCACAACACAAGAGAACTCTCTTTTCCAGTAGAGTGGCAGAGCATAGTGGCTGAGAACATGGGCTCAGAGGACAGACAGATGTGCTTCTCACGCCACATCTACCATCATTAGTTGTGTCACCTTGACTGAGTCACATTCTCCAAGGCTCAGCTTCCTCATCTGTGAAATGGGGATGATGGTATTTTGTGGGATCGTGAGGATTAAATGAGGAGAGTGTTGGCTATGGCGAAATGAATAAATGAACTGCATTTTGCAGGAGGGTTTTCACAGTGAGAAGTCTCATTTGAACCCTGCGACAACCCTGCAAAAGTATCATCGTCTCCATCTTACACGTGAGAAAGTAGCAATTCAGAGAGGCGCAGCCGCTTGTCCTAGAGGTAACCCAGGACCGCATGGCCGCAGTGGAGTCCCCTCTATACCTGGATTTAGTGGTAAGAGAGCTGTGGTCTGTTCTTGGCCTCAACGTTTACTGGGCTCCCTTGGGCAAGTCAGCAGTCCTTCTGGACATCAGTTTTCCCGTCTGTAAAATGGGGATCAGAATTCCCTCTTTGCAAACTTATTGCGAGGGCTCAGCAAGCTGGTGGATTTGCAAATGCTTTTGCAATCTCTAAGGGGGGGCAACTGTGACCTGGGAGGCAGGAGATGGGGCCTTGTTGAGTGACATGAGTGTGTCCCCAAAGCCCGCAGTACCTTTCTCTCCCTTTATCCCCGGGATCCCAGGTTTGCCGTCAGAGCCAGGTGCCCCCGGGATGCCTGGGATGCCAGGAATGCCCCGGTACCCAGGGCAGCTGCCCTGGGCCTGGGAGACGTCCAGTAGACCCAGGAGCAGCAGCAGCAGCAGCAGCATCGCCACGATGCTGCCTATCAGGGTCTTCATCTCTGCACTGTCTCAGCTGCTTCCTGCGGGGGGACAAGAAGATGGGCCAGGTTACTACCGGGGAGACTCCTCGCGCTTGTTCATTCATTCCTTCCTTTGTTCACGTGGTCACCGAGGGTGTGCTAGCCACCGACCCTGCTCTGAGTGCGGGGGACACAGGGATGAGCAAGACAGACGTGTCCTCTGCCTTCGTGAAGCCGACAGCCTAGGAGAAGACAGACGAGGAGTTAGAGACCGTGCTGCGTGCTCTCTTATAGAAATGAAAGGGTACCCGAGGCAGAGTAACTGGCTGGGGTGGGAGGTGGCTGGTTTTGTGGGGGAAGTCCTCCCACCGGGACAGTTTGCTAGACAGGGGAGGGGTCGCTGAGAAGTGATGTGTAGGCCGAGAGCTGAAGATTCAGAAAAGGCTGGGGCAAGGATGTTCCAGGAGGAGAGGAGAGGACAGCGGAGGCCAAGGCCTGGAGGTGGGACACAGCCTGGAGTGCTGAGGACCAGCAGGGAGGCAGGTGTGGCCAGAGGGGAGTGAGGGGGCCAAGTGACCGGAGATCGGGGCCTTGATGGCTGTGGTGTGCGGGTTTTGGATTTTATTGCAAGTGTTCTCATTCATTAGAGCTTCTGAATTCAGGACGCCCCGGCTGCTTCCAAGTGGGCCATTTTATATCCTCAGAGCAGCCCTGCATGGGCGAAGCTGTTATTTCTACACCGAAGAGGAGACTGAGGCTCAGAGAGGCCCAGTCACTTGCTCAGGGTCACACAGGAAGGACTGCAGCTGGGACTTGAACCCAGGCCTTTGTGGCACTGAAGCCAGTGTCCCTGCCAAGCATGCCAGGCCATCCCTTCTGGCGGAATATTCTCAGGTCCCTCCAAAGGCTGTGGGCCTGGTGAGAGGGCGGTGCTGGCCCCGTCTTAATCCCAGAGAACAAGGAAGAAGCCCTTGGCTGTCTTGAGCTGGTCAGCAGGGCCAGTGCCCCGTGGCATCAATTCTCAGGACAGAAGGGACCTGAAAATTCATCTAGTCCAACCCTTAGCCTGTTCTTTTTTTTCAACTGAGGCAACATTCATATAACATAAATTAACCATTTTAAAGAAAACATTTCAGTGGCACTTAGCATTTGCGATATTGTGCAACCACTGCCTCTCTCTGGTTCCCAAACATTTTCATCATCCCAGACTTACAGCCTGTACTCATGAAGCAGTACTCAATCCCTCTTCCCCCCTCATCCCCTGACAACTGCTAATCTGCTTTCTGACTCTGTGGATTTACCTATTCTAGATATTTTGTATAAATGGAATCACACAATATGTGACCTTTTGTGCCTGGCTTATTTCATTTAGCTTCATGTTTTTGAGGTTCATCTACGTTGTAACACGTATCAGTACTTCATTCCTTTTTATGGCTGAATAATATTCCATTGTATGGACATATTATGATTTGTTTATCCATTCATTATTAGTGGGCATTTGGGAAGTTTCACCTTTTGGCTATTGTGAATAATGCTGCTATGAACATTCACGTACAAGGATTTGTTTGAATACCTATTTTTGGTCATTCTATGTTTAACTTTTTGAGGAACCCTCAATCTACTGTTAAGTCTCCTCAATAACATCTCTGCCAAGGACTTTTCCATCCATGGCTTGCACCTTGTCAGTGATGGGCATCTCATTACCTGCCAAGGCAGCCACTCCAGCTTTGCCCAGATCCAAATTCTCCCCATCCTTCAAGGCTCAGGTCAAAGGCTTTCTCCTCCAGGAAGCCTTCCCTCATACCCCTTTATCCCACAGAGGCTGAGCTGTTTTCTGCTCTTAAAATAGGAGAGCAGAGTGGTCCCTGTCCACCTCCCAGGACAGCTGAGGATCCAGGAGGGGCCACGGCTGGGAAAGAGTCATGGAATTCCGAGCTCTTGTTCAGCCTCGTTGCTGCTGCTGTCTGATCCTCACAGCGCTCTGGGGAAGCGGGTTGTGATTATTTCCCCATCTTGCAGATGGGGAAACTGAGGCTCCAACATTAGAAAGCAACCTGCCCCAAGTTACCTGGCAAGTTGGTGAATGGCAGAACTGTGGCCAAACCCCTGCCCTCTCTGCCTCATGCTGGCTGTACCAGCCCGGAATCTGGCACGTGGAGGCCTTCCTGAGACCAGAACAGCCGGCTGATTTTTGGCTCCTGAGCTCAGAAAATCGACCTCAGCCTCTCAGTCTAGCCCTAACCCACTTACTGCCCAGACCCCCGAGTTATGCCAGAACCTGTGGTGGGCACCAAGGACAGTGGGGCTACAGAGACGGGTGTGGGCAGGGCCACAGGTGACCAGCGTAGGCTCTGTCGTGCTCCCAAGAGTGGTGGCTCAGGGGCTGCTCCCGATTAACTTTGAGTAAGCATCAGTTCCCACTCTTGCTGGAGGTTTCACAAGATGACAGTTTGACAACTTGAATAACCCATGCGTTGGGCACTTAGCAGGTGCCAGGCTCTGTCCCAAATGCTTTGCGTGCCATTATCTCATTTAATTTGGTCCTTATGGCAACTCCCGGAGAGAGCACCCCTGCTTTCTCGTTTTACAGAAAGGAAACTGGGGATCAGAGAGGGAGAGAGGGTCGATCAAGGTCACACAGCCCCCGCGCGGCTGGGATTCAAACCCACTCCCACTCAATCTGGAAACTCACGGGGGGCTACATCGAGGTCGTTCCACCTGGTGGTTAAAACACGGCTTTGGAGCCCGACAGCCTGGCAGAGGAGCTCAAGCACGGGCTGCACTTGGAGCAGGGCAGGGTGCGCGGCCTGGCGAAGCTTTTATCATTACTGTGACTGCTGCGATCGTTAGGCAGCAAACATTCCCCGGTGGTGAGAGGCCCAGAGCGTCATAAGGGAAGCAGTGCTGCCAGGGTCCAAACCTCTGCCACTTCCTAGCTAAGGACTTGGGCTGGTCACCTCTCCTCTCTGGCCTCTCCTCTCTGGTCCCCTTCTATAAAATGGAGATAATGCTAATCTCTACCTGGTAGGGTTGTTGGGAGGACAGACGAGTTAGGGCTTACGACAGAGTCCGGCATGTTGGAAATGCTTAATGAATATTAGCTATTTTTTTAGTTATCACCATCATCCAAGAATCCCCAAGTTTCGGGACATGATGGAAGATGGTTGGAAAAGTAAAAAGGGATCTGGTCCTTTGGGAGATTGGGCTCAGAAAGAGGGGGTCTCAGGCAGAGGCAGCCCAGGGGTGGAGAGCTCTGACCGGCTGCCGGGGGTTGGGGGGAGCATCCTGACCGATGAAGAGACTTAGATTTCTTTGGGAAGCAGGAGGTGAGGTGGAGGGAGTGGGAAGATCTGGGTTCTGGCCCATTTCAGAGGCTGCTGAGTCTTAGACTTGGGCAAGGACTTAAAACTCGTCAGGTCTGACCGCCCCTGCCTTCACCCTCCGTCACCCCCAGCAGCCTTGCTCCTCACGTCTTTCCCCACATCACTGACCCTTCCATCTCCTTCCAGCCGCAACAGTCCCTTTTCCCCTCACTTGGAGTCAGGCCAACTTGACCTCGAATCCCCCTCGCCTATGCTGCTACGTTGCTGCATGACCTCAGGCAAGTGCCTTAACCTCTCTGAGCCTCTTTGGCAAAGTTCATTTCTACCTGACAGGGCTGCCAGAGGGTTAAATGAGATGGAACCTAAAAGGAAGGAGGTCCCCAGCGCAGTGCCTGATCCCACTCCTCCTTGACGAACGTTTTTGAGTTCTCTTAGGACTAATAGCTAGTCACAATTCTGCCTGCAAGTCAAGTTACTTCCTTGAAAGTCAAGCTGAGCCTTCTTAGCAGACTGCGAGGAACTAAGAGAAGGCAGGTGTTGGAGAAATGCTGGGCTGGGTGGAGGGGGACCTGCGTTCTAATTTCACCTCTGCCTCTGACATATTTTGAACCAGATAGTGTGCTGAGCACTGGCTAAGTTTGATCTCTTTTGGGGCTCACAGCACCCCTGAAAGGTTCTATTATCCCCAGAGAGGGTCCAGGCTCAGAGAGGATATGTGACTTGGCCCAGATCACCAGCACCTAAGAGGCAGAAGCAGGACTCAGCTCCAGTCTCGGTGACCCCAAAGCCCTCATGCTGGTGGCTCCCATTTTAGGCTGTCTCCCTATCACCTGGGGCCCCAGGTACCAGCAGACCCCCAAGCTCACCCCCAGAGAGTTTGATTCCCAAGGTCTGGGATTGGGCCCAGGAACCCTCACTGTTCAACACCCCAGGTGGCTCTGAGGCAGGGGATGCAAGGCCTACACTTTGGGAATCACCACCCTCCACCGTATTGGCCCTGCTGGCAAGTCCCCCCAGGCGCCGACCCCATCCTCACCTGGGAACTCGGCCTCCTGTGATGCTTCTGGGCTGGGCAGCAGTGGGACTAGGAGCCGGGAGCCTGCTGCTCTCAGTCCAAAGCGGAAGTTCCATTCCCCGGAGACAGGAAGGGCCTTCCCCTGGCAGCTCCCACCCAGGGGCCCCGCAGGCTGGCCCCCCTCCCCGTCACCCCACTTGTACCCTGTCCTGCTGCCCTCAGGCAGTTTCAGGTCCTGTTTCTGCAATCTGGAGGGGTTTACTGTAAATAGGGTGGGTGGGTGGTGAGTTTGGTTTCGCCGGCTCAGCAGCTGTGGGGAGAAAGGCTGTCCTGGGAGATGTCCCCAACTGGTGGCTAACTGCCAAGGGCCCTGCTCTCACGGTCTTCTACGGGGAACGGGGTGTTCCTCAATGAAATGAAAACGTGGCCGGCCTGGCGCCTGAGCGCTGGATTTGGAGTAGAAGCCTTGATTCGCGTTCCGGCTCCGCCACTTAGCAGCCAAGGGAGCTCAAGGGAGCCCCAATTTCCTCTGCTTTACGATGGGACCGTAATTGCACCTGCTCTGCAGATCATAGAGGGCGCTGGGGGCTCAGATGGGACGGTGGAGGAGAAAGAGGAGGGTAAACTGTGAAGTGCAGGGTACATGCTAATTGTTAACATCATGCCACGTCCCAGGCTTCCCCTTTCTGGGCTCGTCTCTTCTGCTTTCTTCTCATATGGCACTCCTGCTCTTTCCCTGTTCTCAGAACATAATCTAATCATGAAAAATGAATTTAAAACGTGGGCATTATTTATTTATGTCCCTTCCTCTACTTCCAGCAAGGCTTGAAGCTGATGACAGTAACAGGCATGGGCAGGGGCCTGTTGCTTGTTGATCCTGGAGTCACACTCAGTCAGGGCTTGCAGGTCACCAGGCCCATCCCGCTCATTTCACGTATGAGGAAACTGAGGCCCAGGGGGCAGAGAGTCGTCATGCAACAGATACTTATGGTGAATAAATATCTCTGTGTGCTAGGCCCTGGAGAGACAGCCACAAGCAGATCAGCCGTGGTTCCTGCCCCATGGAGCATCCCTTCCACTGGAGGAGACTTGTGTTAATGACACAACGGTTTCACTGCTCCTGTGATACGTGTCACAATAAAGGAGTGACTGCTGGAACCCACACCTCGTGCAAGAGGCAGATGCAGGATTCGGAGCTGGACGTCAGCCCCTTAGCGAGGCTGCGGCTAAGGCTCCGTGGCCCTCTCAGGGAGAGTTGTCGCCCAGCACCGGGAGCTGCTGTGGGTCAGCAGGGCCCTCTGACAGCTGTGCTTGGAGATGGAAAATCGCTGGGCTTGTGGACGCCGCCTGATGGGAATGAAGTGTTGCCTGCAGTGCTGAAGGGAAAGAGGAGACCAGTTTGATCAAACCGAAGGGTCTCTGGGCTCAGCCGACTATAGACCCAAGGGGCCCAGGCCTGGGGGGAGGAGAAGGCAGTGGGCTCTGAGCAGGTCCAGGGGTCCGTCTGAGGGCTCCTGAGGCCGTGTGGCCCTGGGCCTCTAATTCTTCAGTGGCCACGGGAATGGGAGAAAATGGGCTTGAACTTGGGTGGAAGCAGCGCGAGCCTAGGAACAGGAAGCAGCAAGGAGGAGGAGAGGGCACGGGCTTTGGCATCAACCCCATGCTGAGTCTGAAGCCCAGCTCTACCTCGTTCGAGCTGTGTGGCCTCAGGTACATTTATTGACCTCTGTGTCCCCTATATGAATTGGGGGCTAGGGCACCCCCTCCTGGGGTTGTTATGGGGGCCAGTGAGGGAACCGTGCATGTCGAGGGAGGGCCTAGCTAAGTGCCAGCCCTCGGTGGACACCTAATGCGAACCTGGGAACAGTATGATTTCCATGAAGAGAAGACAGATTTCTTGGAGCCTGGGCGCACGGGAGCCACACTTGGACTAGGGGGAGGCCTGGATTAGGGAGCAGGGGCTAGGGGGTCTCTGGACCTTGGCCCCTGAGTGGGAGCCAGCTGGTCTGTGTACCCACAAAATTGCTGACTGGCATCCCTGATAGAGAGGGGACGATCCCTACAAAAGGTGGAAAAGAAACCCAAAACCCCTCAACGTCCCATGGTCGGAGAGATTCCTTGCAGCTTGGGGTGTCCCATTCTAGTTCCTGTTGCCCTCCACCCCTCCTCGCCTGCCCCCCTTAAAAACCCTCGCCCGGCTCCCCTCAGCCCAGAGACAAGCTGGTATTTTCAAAGGCCCGTCTCTCCTGACGAAGAGAGAACAAGAAAACAATTACGGAAAATAAAAATGGCATACAAAAAGGGCATTTCCAAAGCACAGGTTTCTGATCTGACACTGTGGCCTACATGAACGGGGTATTGATTTTTAAACAAAAGAGAAATGAGAAGAAGGACATGTCACTTGGGGCATAGCTGTGCGGACCGCCGAATGGTGGATGGAGCGGCCCTGTGACCCCGGCCCTGTCCCTGCCAGAGGCACCCGTGAGCCAGGCTGGGTTCCTCGGCCCTTGCCTCTGTTCTTGCTCTCAGTGAGTGTGAGTGTGTGTGTGTGGACGTGTGTGTCTATCTCTTCTTCCTTCCCCCCGACACGTCTCCCACGCCCCTACTGTGTGCCAGGCATGCATCAAAGCGGCCTGGCCTCAAGGATGCTCAGAGGCCAGTGAGGGAGGCAGATCTGTAAGGAAACAAGTGCGGGAAAGCCAGTTGGTGGACCACGGGCATTTGCTTCACCGGGCCAACTGCCTACTCACCCCCCGCCCCGTCCTCCCCAAAACTTTATAAGACAGACTTGGGTCCAGAAATCTGTTTTGTAAATAAATCTGCAGAGAATTTTGTTGTACTACCAGATATGAGAACTTGAGCTCTAAAGAGTCCAGAGTTTGTGGTCCAAGACTGTGGAAGGAACTGTGGGCACACGAGGGTGAGAATCAGGGAAGGCTTCATGGAGGAGGTGACTTTTGTGTTGGCGCCTGACAGTTGAGTGTGTATTATCTGGGTGGATGGAGGATTTGTGAGAGTGGAGTGGGGACCCCACGGGATGAAGGGACATCATGGGCAGAGGCACGGAGGTGTGAAACAGCTCCTCTCAGGAACAAGGGAGCAGAAGTGGATGGAGGTGGGTGTAGAGCTGGGCTCGAGCCACTGCTCTGACAGCCCACCTCTGTTGGCCGGTGCCTCCATGAGCTCCGCGGGGCCTCGTGGAACCAAACTGAGATCCCAGCCAGGCCGGGCCAGGTTCTCCCAGGCCTGAGTGAGCCTCGGGTCTCCCTGGGCTCTGGGCCTGGCCCCACTGTCTGCACAGGAAACCTACACTTTTTATCTTTTCGAACCTGGACTGTCAACCCCTTCTCGTGGCTGCCACAGGGAAAGTGCTGCAGCTCGTAGCCAGCCTCCTGGTCCCCCAGCAAGGATTGGGGCAGCGGGGCCCAACTGTCTGGACCCTCATGGTGAAACCCTGACAGCGGGTGGGCAGCAGTGGTGTCAGACGACCTCCTGGGGGCTCCCTGAGCCTGTCAGTTACTCGGGGCGAATCAGACCTCCAGGAGACAGACTCTCTCATCCATTCCTGCCCATCTCTGAGCGGGGCTATAAATATTCAATGACTCAAGACATGGGTTAGCATAATGCCTGGTGCATAGTAAGTGCTCAATAAATGGTAGCTATTGTGATTTTTTAAATTCACTCATTTATTCTGCTTTTAGTCACTCATTTACTCACTTATTCATTCATTTGTTCACCCCAGTTCACTCATTAATTTGGCACAAATTCATTGCACATGTGGCCTGTGTCTACGCTGGGCTTCCCTGGGCCCAGACCCCTCCTGTGACAGGTGGTCCTGAACTTCAGCATCGCTCCACACAGGTCTGGGAATTCAAACACACTCCCGTTCGCCTGTGAGCACGGATACCTTTAACGGCAGCAGTGCCTCTCACCAAACAGGTGACGGCGGACGGCCCCTGGGGGCCCAATGGTGCCGAGTGGCTCAACATGGCACCCACCTTTCCTAAGCCCCAACTAGACGTCCTGTCCGAGAGCCCACAGACTGCCGCGGCAGGTGTGATGTTGATGAAGACACCTGCTTCTTCCAGGAGTTGGCAGCGAGGAATCTGAGGCATGCATATTAATTGATTTAACTCTTTATTTATATATCTCCCTGCCTCTTCCAAGCCTTGGAAAACGCTAAGGACAGTACCAGAGGTGTCGGTTAAGTGTCAACGCAGTGACTCCGGAAGGAGCTCAGAGGAGGGAGAGGACTCATGGGGCAGGGTGGTCAGGGCGGGCTTCCTGGAGGAGGAGTCTGTCAGGTGGGGAGAATGGGCTGAGTGAGAATACAGAGACTGACTGGCTGGCATGGCCGGCAGGGTGGGTTCGTGCAGGGAACCTGAGGGAGGCGGGGCGGCCGGGGGCTGGAGCCCGCCTAGTCGGGGAAGAGCAGGAAGCCGGAGAAGACGCTGTCGGAGCCCTCGGTGCCCACCATGCCGTTGTAGTCGTTGACGGCCAGCCACACCTCCTCGCCCACCTGCAGCCGCAGCAGCACCCCGCCCGAGCTGACCTGCTTGCTGTTGGACATGTGGTCGCAGAAGGTGGTCACCTTGACGCCGCTGCGGAACAGCAGCACGCACAGGTTGGCCGTCTGCGACGTGTGGTGGACAAAGTAATAGAGGCCGGGGACCTTGCAGGTGAACTTGCCCGTGCTCGTGTCGTAGTCCCCCTGCGGGTTGGTGACCACCGTGTTGAACTTGACCAGGCTGTTGGCCGCGGGGAACTGGGACGTCTGCCGCATGACCGTGAACACCGACTGGTGCTTCTGCTTGTACCTGCCCTCCTCGCCTGGCTCCCCGGGGGGGCCCATGAGGCCGGGGACGCCCGCCATCCCAGCGGCTCCCATGGGGCCATTTTTCCCTGGATGGCCGGGTGCGCCGGGTTCTCCCTTCTGACCCTTGGGTCCTCGAGTCCCGGGGATAGCTGGGATTCCTGGGGAGAGAGCAGGCGGGAAGGAAGTGACAGGGCAGGGGACAGGAGAGAAGCAGCCTGGGGCTGTCCTCCAGGGGACACACTACAGGAGTTTGGTTTCCAGCACCTTCTTCCCCAGATGGCCTACTCACCTGGGAGCAGTGTGCAGGGACCAAGAGGGGAGGGAGATCCTGGTTCAGGTCCTGCCTCCCTGCGGACTTGCCCTCTGACCCTGGCTAAGCCCCTCCCCTGTCTCTTGGCCTCAGTTTCCACATTCGTGATGGAGAGGGTAGGACTAGCCAGCTGAGGAGGGGTCCGAGCTGGGCGGGATCTCAGAAAGCATGCCAGAGGCCACGTCTATCAGCCCACAGACAGCACGTGGCCTCAGATTCCTTCTGTTTGGCCTGCACGATGTTTTTAAACTTTCTTTTTAGGGCCCAACATTAACAAATTCAGACCTCACCTAAAAGCCTAGCGTCTTAGTTTTTCTTGACAAAAATCAAAAGATTGGTCAGAGGCAGATTTCCTGGGAAGCTCATGAAACTTAAGCTACAGGCCCCATTAACTTGCACTGGCCCCTTCAAGGCTCTTTGCCTAATTGTATATTTCCAATTGTTTTCAACTTTTTATGTTGAAATAATTCTAGATTCCTAGGAAGTTGCAAAAAAAAAAAAAAAGAGAACAAGGAGGTCTTGTACCCTCCACCTAGTTTTCCCGACGGCACGTCTTGCATAACTGAGAACAACATCCAACCCAGGAAACTGACCTTCATGTAACAACACACAGAGGTCTAGCTGACATGCTCGAGCTGTGTGTGTGTATGGTTCTAGCACAATTTTGTCACGTGTGTAGATTTGTATAACCACCCCCCCGCAATCCATGTATCCGTGAGTCTGTATTATTTTTCTTAAAGGGGACCGTCAACATTCGATAAGCTTCAGAGCCCCACAAAACCTATGTCCGTTCCTGAGATGGAAGCATCCTAGGCCAGCTTAGCACCTGGGAGCCACGGGATGAAGCCAAAGAGAAGCCACCCTCTTAAGAGGGCTGCTCCTTCCAGCTCCCCCAGCCCCGCTCAGCTCACTTCGGCGCCTTATGAAAGGCTGGCCTGGTTCAACTTCCCTCCATGTTACAGATGGGGAAACTGAGGCCAGACCTGCCCAAGGCCAGGCAGCCAGTAGGAGGTGGAGTTAGGACTCAAAGTGATGTCTGGCTGAGTCCCTGTCGGAGTGTCTGATTCTTGTTACCACCCTAATTATCTGAGTGTCTACGAGGTTCTTCTCCCCTTGTCCAAACCATACTCATCTTTTAGGGCCTGGCTCTAGTCTCCTCTTCCAGGAAGCCCTCTCTGACCACCCCTGCTGGCCCTTGTGGCCGCTTCCTCCTCTCACTTCCTTAGGGGTGGGTGTCTGTGCAGACCTATTTGTGACAGCCCCTCTATGGCTTGTGAGCCTTTTAGGTTCCAGGGTTAGGAGTGGGGGTTCAGGACCCAGCAGGCCTAGGCTTCGGCTATGTGACCCCGGGCAGGCGACCTCCCCTCTCTGAGCCTGTTTTCCCAGTTGAGACAAGGGATCCCACAGAGCCGCGGGAAGAGTGGGGTGGGAGAAGGCACGTGCCAGGTGCCTCATAGGAGGTGCTCAGAGTGGCGGGTCCTTGTGATGCCTGTCATGCTGAGCAGGGCTGTCTTGTCCTCCGGGATGTCCTTCTGCCACCAGTGGGGAGCAGCAGGACACAGCAGTGGGGATGGGGCCTGAGAGGCAGTAGGGGGAAGTGATTAAGGGCATGGCCTTTGGAGTTGGACAGGATTCCACTGTGTGGCTTCGGGCAAGTTGCTCAGTCTCTCTGAACCTCAGCTTTGACATTTGTAAAATGGGAGTAAGTTACTTCTTCAAAGGACTTTGGCCTCAGTTTTCTCATTTGTAAAACAGAGTTAATTTTATCTACCCCATGAGATCAATATGTGCAGAGCATTTGGAACTGTGCCTGGCACAAAGCAGGAGCTTGAAAACTGATGCCCATCAGCCCCCGGGGCAGTGTGATGGCCAGACGCAGCTGTGAAGGACAGGGTCCCAAGAAAAGCAGACCTGGGGGCCTCATTCGGCTCACCCTGAGTCAGAGAATTCCTTCTGGAATGTTGGCAAAATTCGACTCTATTGCTGGGAGGGGAGGTGACAGTGGGGAAATTCCTAAGGACACTCCTCTCACCTGGCCTCCCCCGCCCACTGCCTCTGCACCCCATCACCTCTGCCCAACCCACCCAGCCTTACCCACGCCCGCTCCAGACATGCTCCGCCCCCCAGATCCACACCTGCTCAGCCAAGGGACCCCCAGATTCCAGCTCTCACCCAGCACAGCCCCCATTCACGTCCTCAGCCCCCTTCGCTCACACCATGGCTTGCCCAGGACTCTCCTGCTGAAGGGTCTGTGGCTGTGATCCCAACTTCTCACTCCCCACCCCTCCGACCACCCAGAATCCTTGGCAGGAAGGTGAGCACAGATCTCCGATAAAAACAACAACAATAGCAATAGCAACCACACAGCCTGCACTTATCCGGTACCTACCACGTGCTCAGAACTACTTTATATTTAAATGCATTTAATCATCATGTCACCCCTGTGCAGGAGGGATACCATCTCCCCGTTTTACAGATGAGGAAACTGAGGCCCTGCGAGGTTAAGTCACTTGCGCAAGTTCGCACGGTGGGAGGTGGTGGGGCTGGGACTTGGACCCTGGGCGTCTGGCATTGTGTATATTCACGGCGGGGGCCACCTTCCCCCAGGGTCCATGTTACAGGGCTAGTAGCAGAGGGTTGTAATAAATAGTCACCTAGCATGTGAGAGTTTATCAAAGTCTTCACGTGGGTCATCTCCCGCGACACTTCCTGCCACCTTATTCCCTCCCTGTTATCAGATGAGGAAACTGAGGAGCGGAGAGGTGAGCTGGGGAGGCCTGGGCCCTGGGGATGGAGGGACTGGACTTGCTGTGAGTTGGACTCTGCCCTGGGAGCAGGTGTGGCAGGAGGGATCGCACTTCTTGCCATCAAGTTGCAGGCCCCCGTCCCCCAGGTCAGCCCCAGATGGACACTCCGACCCCTGCCCCCAGGCCCTCAGGGCCCCCTCCCCACCAGGCCGGCAGACTCACCTGGCTCACCCTTGGGCCCCGGCAGTCCATCGTGCCCATCCTTCCCTGGCGCCCCGGGCATGCCCGGCATCCCCGGGATCCCGTTGCAGTCTGTGCTGGCCTGGCCCCCCACCAGCAGCGTCAGCAGAAGCAGCAGGATTTTTAGTCCGAGGGGGCTCCGGGAGCTGGACCCCACATCCATCCTGGGGAAGGAGCTGGGTGGGGAGAGAGCTGAGTTGCCACCCAGCCCCTCGCCCATCCTCCTCACACTCTCACTCCCCAGGGCCGGTCCTCCTCAGCCCTCGGGATCCTGCCTCCCTTCCTCAGGCCCCACACCCCTTGGGACCACACAATGGATGGAGAATCGGGCGTCCCCTTCGAGCCCAGGCCCCGGCTCAGTGGGGAGAGTTGCCCTCCTTCCTCTCACAAATCAAGCTGTCCTGGGACCACGTCTCAGGAAGGCAGCAGGGGGAAAATTGCCATTTGATCTCACCTGGGAAGGGGTCTTGGCCTCACCTGGGGGTGGGAGGTTTCTGGTCTGGTCACAGAGATGTCCTCAGGTCTGCTTCCCCTCTCCCAGGCAGGAGGACACCGTGCCGGAGTGGCCCCAGCAGGGACGGCCCAGAGCAGGCTGGGCGGCCCCCTCCTCTCCTTCGCCCTCCCCCCAGTCCCACATCCCCTTTCCCATAATTTTTCCTGACTTGACACTTTCTTTGGGTGTTGAGCCAGGCTGACCACAGTGACACCCCTGTGTCCCCCCACCCCGGGTCATGAGTGTCTGAAATGAGGAAATGGCTGCTGCTCCGGATCTGGGGAAGGGGGTATGTGTGTACACAAGCCTTCTGGGCAGAGTTCCCCTGGGGTCAAGTTTAGCCCATCTAGTGTCTATCTGCGTTTGTTAGCACCCACTGTCCCCGAGACTCAGTTGTTTCACAACACCCCTAGAAGGGAGTTAACATCCCCTCATGACAGATAAGGAAACTGAGGCTAAGGGGGGGAAATCCAAAGTCACACAGTGAGTGGTTCTTGGGGTCCAAAGCCTTCTTCTCACCCCTCTGCTTAGCTGCCCCCAGAAACAAGCCTCACACGCACTTGTCAAGTGGCAGGCTTTATTCTAGAAACTTCCATATGCCACATCCCATTTGCAGCACTTGGGGGTGGACACTCAGGATGGGCAAGCTTTGACAGCAGGCAGTGCTGTGGTGCACAAGCTGCTCTGGTTACAGAGTCAGCAGCCTCGGGGTCTGCTTCCAGCCCTGCCGCTCCCCTGTCCTGAGGCCTTCAGCAATCCCCTGGCCTCTCTAGGCCTCAGTCTTCCCATATGTATAGGGTGGGCAAGCTTTGCATGTTGGCACCTCTTCCTTTGCTGGGGCCCCTGGTTTCCCTTGATGATCCCATCCTCCCTGCCAGCACCTCCTCCCTCACCTCCACCCCCAGGCCCCTGCCTCTGGTCTTGGAGGCGATTATGGCTCGTGAGGGGTTGCCAGTTGGGGCCAGGCTGGCAGAGCTGAGAGAGGCCCCTCTTCTCTTCCTCTTGTCCTCATACAAGATTCCAGGGAGAAAAGGGGTGAGCAGCAGAGGGTTCCAATCCCAACCCCACTCCTGGCCCCTATATCACTTGGGGTGAGTGATTTGACGTCCTCTGTAAGTGGGGGTTCCAGCAGCTCCCATGCATGGCGGTGGTGAGGGCTCAGCAGACGCAATGCTAGCCCCATGCTGGGCGTGAGCAGGAGTTCAGAGCCCTGCCCCTGCCTCGCTGAGTGACCCTCAGGGCCTCAGTCTCGCCATCTGTGCCTCCACCCTGTGGCACAGGGCTGCAGAGCGTGGGACGAGAGCAAGGATGTGAATGCCTGTGGCCCTGGGAGCCCCCAGCAGGTGGAGGGCTGGGAAGAGCAGAATCAGGGCACAGCATAGTGCGGTGGTGGGTGACCGGCCCCATGGCGCCCCGGGCTCCCATCTTCTGTCCTTGTGGTGTTCGCTCTTGGGCCTGGCGTGTCCAGCAGGTGGCAGCCTTGGCCCGCGCTCAGCCCTCCCCTGCCCCGCCGGCCGGGCCCAGCTCCTCTCAGGCTCCTTTGCCTCCTCCCGGAGGGGCCAGAGACTTGCCTTGGCACAGGGGTCGGGGTGGGTGGAATTTGGGGGAAGGAGCAGCGCTGCACTCCCTCACCCCCCGTTTCTATAGCCTGGCCTCTCCTGCCACTTACAGGGCCTCTCCCCCTGACATTTTCGTTGAGTCCAATTGCAAGGAAAGGAGCCCTCCTCTTTGGGGTCAGACAGACGTGGTTCGAGTCTAGGCCCTGCCACTTTCTGGGAGGGTAGATGTCTCCTTTCCCTGAGCCTCAGTGTCCTCACCGATTTTGCTGGAATTAAATGCATCCATGGCCATGAACATCCAGCACACAGGGGGTGCCCCAAGACCTGTTTCTTTTCACAGTCTGTGGGGTGTGTTCTGGGCAGAGCAGAGACCCAGAGGGGGCTGAGGGGCCGCGAGGGGTCCAGCCCTGCCCTGGGGCTGCAGAGGGCTCACTCTCTTCTTCCTGACCCCAAAGGCTGCGGACGGGCTGGGCAGTGCAGCCCCAGGAGAGGGTCCTGAGTGTGTCAGAGGCGGGGTGTGTGCGTGAGGACTCGAGGCTGCTCGTGTGTTGGTTAGTAGACGAGAGAGACGGTCCCTGTGTCTCGGAAGTTGGCCCTGAGGGAGTGCGAGTGTGTCTGGAGGCCAACGTGTGAGAGAATGTTTCTAAGGCAGGTGCGTGTTGGAGGGAGGGGAGGTGGTGCACACCGGCGTGTCGGGGCTGTGTCTGGGACACATGTCCTCCGGTGTGTGTGTGTGAGAGTACTGATGGCTGATGGGGGCACTCGGGTGCCTGAGGCATCCCCAAGTGTGTCTGTGGGTTTGAAGGCATACCTAGTGTGTGTCCAGGGCTGTGCATAGGCGTGTCTAAGGCAGTGGGTGTGCGCTGAGGGAGGGCACCACTGTGCCCCTGTCTCAGCGGAGAGTGGACAAGTCTCCGTCCAGGAATGTGGGTTCACGTGCGTCTCGAGGGAGGTGTGTGTGCGTGTGTGGTGTACATGTGTAGATTGTGCGTGTGTTCACGTGTGCGTGTGTGCAGCACAGAGATAAAACCGGCTTCTCTGGGAACACGCACAGGGCGTTGGACACTTTCAGGGCTAAACTTCCAGCCTCCTCATTTTCCTCACCTACAAAGGATGCAGTGGGGCTTCTTGCTTCTGAGCAGCTCCCGGACGGGCTAAATGGGACCTGAGAACGCACCACGAACATTCCAGACCCTCCCAGGCCCCTGCGCAGGCGGGATGCCCAGCAGGCAGCAGCCCCAGCCTCCCTGCCTGCCTGGGTGGAAGCCCAGGGCTGGAGTCAAAGACCTGGCTTCGGGGAGGATGGCTGGATGCGCTTGGGCGGATGGCTCCCCCTCTCCCAGCCCTGCCCCTGCCTTTCTGGTTCAGGGTTGGGAAGCACGCATGTCATCTGTCAGGCATGTGCTGTGGCGGCTGGGAGGGCAGCAGTTAAACACACAGGCTTGGGCATCAGTAAGATTTGGCGTCAAATCCCAGCTCCTCTCCTTAAGCGCTGACCTCGGGCTTTATGTCTGCCCTGAACCCTCAGCCTCAGTTTCATTATCTGTACAATAGGGTCGTAACACCCACCTCAGAGCTCGATGGTAAAGATTAAACAAAATGTAACAATAGCCAAAACTTATAAGCCCTGACTATGAACCAGGCACTGCTCTGCAATTTTCATATATTAAGGCATTTAATCCTCCCAATAACCCATTGAGGCCGGTGCCATCACCATTCCCACTTTACAGATAAGGAAACAGATTCACTGGAGTTACGTAACATGCGCAGATCCGCCAGCTGGTAAATAATAGTGGCCCCAGGATCTGAACCCAGGCCGACGAGGCTCCCGGGACCTGCTAAATGCATACTGTAAAATACTAAATACGGGCCTGCCTTGTAAGCACTCAATACTTGCTGTCACTCTAATGCCCCCTCCCACTGCCCAGGGAAGCCAGTGAAGCTCAAGATCAGCAGACATGGGCTCAGGTGTTTATTCCAGGAAGGGGTCTAAGAAACGGATCTCCCTTCAGGCAGCTGAAGCAGCAGCGCCCCCACTTTACAGAGCAGAGCATAGACGCCAGAGAGGTGGCGTGAGTGGGCCGGGGTCACACGGCAGGAAGCAGATGAGGCCAGGGTGGGGAGGGGTCTGTCCCCTGCTCAGGTGGACGGGAAGATGAGGAAACCGCTGAAGATGCTGTCCGCCTCGGAACCCTGGTAAATGCGGCCCTTATTGGGGTCTTTTTCGATCCAGACCTGGTCTCCTTGCTGCAGCTGGAGCACGGTGCCCCCGGACGCCACCTGGAAGATGCCCCTGCTGTTGGTGTCGCAGAAGCCCAAGGAGCGCTGGACCTGGTCTTTCCCAGAGGCCACGATGGACAGGCAGATGTCCCACTTGGACACCACCTGGAAGGTGAAGTAGTAGTAGCCGGGCACGGAGCAGACGAAGCGGCCCGAGTTGCTCTGGTAGCGGTTCTCCTGGTTGGTGATGACCGTGTCAAAGATGACCACATTGCCGCCCAGCGGCGGGTTCCGCCTCACGGCCGAGAAGGCCGGCCGCGGCTGGTCCTTCAAGTTCCCTGGGTTGCCCTTGATGCCCTTCAGTCCTGGGACGCCGGGGGTCCCCAGGGGGCCGCTGGGCCCCGGGTAGCCCATGTTGCCAGGGCTTCCAGGGGGCCCAGGCTCCCCTTGGTCTCCTTTAAGGCCTTGGACACCTGTCCGGATGCCGGGGGCCCCTGTAGAGAGAAAGGCCAGATGCAGAGTAACAGTCTGAGGTCTGCCAGTCCTCAGGGAGACACCTGGGGCCCCGAACTGCTGTGGGATAGAGGATAGGGGTGTGCCCAGGCTTTCAAGACATTGATTCTGACTGGCTGTGTGACCTTGGGCAAGTGTCTCAACCTCTCTGAGCCTCAGCTTCTTTATAAAATGGAAAGAATTGTGAACAGGCACTTGGGACAGTGTCAGGTTCTGGGAAAAGCAGGACACTGGCTCCTCCACTATGATCCTGCCCATGGCCGTGTGTTCCACACCCGCCAGGCCACTGACCCTGACTCCTTCGGGTCCAGGGACTCCATGTGGGACACCCAGATGCAAATTGTTGCAAATGTCTCTGCAGATCTGTTTGGTCTGCTATGGACTGGAGATTCGGGGAGATTACGTGAAACTTTCCTTTCTCATCTGGCCGTGTCCTCCTCCCTTTTCCTTCATCCCCAGCATTTTTTTCTAGAATATGAGAGTTTCTGAAACCTGAAGGTGAAGGGGGAAGCAGGGACATAGTCGGTGGCGGGGGCTGGAAGGAAGCAAAAAGGATAGGTGCCATTAATTGACCCCTGTCTTTGCACCAGGTGGGGTTATTTCTTCATTTCACAGATGAGGAAACTGAGTCTCAGAGAGGGTCAGTAACTTGCTCGAGGTCACACAGCAATTCAAGGGCTCCTGAGTGTAAAGCCTGGGGCGTTAATCGTTCTGGTAACTGAACACGACCGAGGCCTAGGCTCTGCTCTGGGACCTTTCATATTTATAGCTTGCCACGATCCATCCTCCAGAGGAGGAAGAGGAGGCCGAAGCTAGAGGAGGACCCAGGCAGTAGGAGGGTACGGAGAAGCCTGGGGGCCGGGACACGACCCAGGGGAGGGCTAGGTGCCCCCTGCTCCTGGGGCCAAGCACAGACTGGAGGGGCTTCACGTGGGGTCCAGGTGGACTCCTGCTTCTCGGCTCCAGCCCCAAGTCTCCACCCTGGAGGCCAGGCCGGGCCAAGGGATGAGGGGATGGGGTCCAGGGGGAGGCGCTTACCCGGCTCTCCTTGCTCCCCCTTGAGGCCTGGCCACCCGGGTCGGCCGGGTATTCCTGGGACCCCGTCCTTCCCGTTCGGTGCTCGGCAGACTTCCTGGGTCACCGTAGAGGCCAGGGATACGGCCAGCACACCGACCATCATCCAGTTCCAGGGGGCTGCCATGATGCCACTGTGGAGACACGGGGCAGGGCCGGGCTGGGCATCACACGCTCACGCACACCCAACTTACACACTTGAATCCCCCCACACGACGATACATAGACATCCTCCCACCTCCAACGCACACACACCCCCACGAGGACCTTTGATGTCCACTCTCCATCCGGCTCCAGGGACCCCACACGGATACATGGAACCACAAACTCACACAGATGCCTACATGCAACTGAGCACACCCATACAGTTACACACTCACACACACAAACACGGCCTCTCAGCCACACACCTACACAACACAGTAAGTGAACTCAAAAATCCACTCCACACTCCTGGACACGCAAACTGACACCCAAGTAGACTCCATCAGTGCTGCAGCTGGACACACACACGCATATACTCCCACAGAGGATCAATTCCACTGAACAAACATTTATTGAGAGCCTGCTCCTTATTTAATTAACACTCTCTCACCCAGATGGCAGAGCTGTGCATACACGCAGCAGTTCACAAACACTGACACAACACATCTGCTCACTGCTCTGCACACTCGGCCCCTTTCAGCACCCAGCGGAGGACAGACGGCTGACGGTCACCCACTGTCCCCTCTCTGGAACTCCGCTACCGGGCTCCGACACTCCCAGCCTTTTCCCAGCTTCTTGTGTTTGGGAGGCCAGGACCCAGGAACTCTGGTTAGAGTTGATGGGTCTGTGGAAACACCTCCCACCCTCCCCCAAGCCCAAGGAGTCCAGGCCCCCCACTCACTCATTCTGGGTCCCGGCTCGGTGCCCCACCAAACCCCGTCCCGGCAGAGAACCAGCTAGCGTACTCTCTCTCCCTCTCTGCCTCCATCGTCCAGCCTCCTAGGCCAGTTCAGGTTCCCTGACCTTCACAGCCCCCTCCCTCTCAGACGCTGGACTCACCTGCCGGGTTGTCAACTCGACTGGGTGCTCCGGCCCTCCACCCAGGGACCCCTGTGTGACACCCAGCAGGGGCGGTGCTGGGCTGTGGCCAAGTTTCACATCCCCTCGCACTTCCCCTTCTCCTTCCCCGCCATCGCCCCAGGGGCCAGAGCCCGCCAGGGGCATTTTAAGCAGACGTCAGCAAGACTGGGACATCCTGCCCCAGCCCCAGCTGGTGTGGGGCGGGGACAGCAAGGTGGGAGTCGGCAAGGATGGGGGCGGCGGACGGGGTGCTGGGGGGGAGGCTGTGAGAACCAGGGAAGCTTAGAACCTCAGGGCGGAAGGAACCCTTTTTAAAATGAGTAGCTTGTAAGACTTTTTTATGATTGTGAGAACAACATGTATTCATTGTCAAAACCTTGGAAAATACGGGAAAGCACCAAGAAAGAGCAGTGTGGTGGTAACGAGAAGGTCAGTAATCAGCTTTCCAGACCTGCCACTTCCGAGTTGCAGTCCTTAGAAAGACACTTAACCTCCTGGGGCTTCCGCTTCCTTATTCATAAATTAGGAACAATAGATTCACTTCATTCGATTATTATAAAGTTTTAATGACATGATACACATACGAAACCCTTGGCACATGATGAATGCTTAATAATTAGCTTTTACCAACATAAAAAAAAAGAGAGACAAAAGCCCATGAATTCTACCATCTAGAGAACTGCTGTTAACGTCTCTATGGATCATCTAGCCTTACTCACTCTCACTGATGGGGCGCTCACTACCTTACCCCACAGATCCCTCCTCATTGCCAACTTGGGCCCTGAGAATGCGTTTCTCTCTCTCTCTCTCTTTTTTTTTTTTTTGGTGAGGAAGATTAGTTCTGAGCTAACATCTGCTGCCAATCCTCCTCTTTTTGCTGACAAAGACTGGCCCTGAGCTACCATCCATGCCCATCTTCCTCTGCTTTACATGGGATGCCGCCATAGCATGGCTTGACAAGCATTGCATCTGTGCGCGCCCGGGATCCGAACCTGCAAACCCTGGGCTGCCGCAGCGGAGCGCGCACTTAACCGCTACGCCACCTGGCTGGCCCCATGATTTCATTTTTTTTTTTTTTTTTTGCGAGGAAGATCAGCCCTGAGCTAACTTCTGTTGCCAAGCCTCCTCTTTTTGCTGAGGAAGATTGGCCCTGGCTAACATCCGTGCCCATCTTCCTCCACGTTATATGGGACGCCGCCACAGCATGGCTTGCCAAGCTGTGCGTTGGTCCACGGCCGGGATCCAAACCTGCGAACCCCAGGGCCGCCGAAGCAGAGCGCACCAACTTAACTGCTACACACCGGGCCGGCACCGAATGCTTTTCTTTAGATTGAGTGACTCTCTCCCAGGCTGGAGACCAACGTGTTCAGGCCTGGGCTGACCATGTCTTTCTGCGTCTTCCCATGACCATGTTTTTTTCCTGAGAATTTTGCCAGAGGGAGGAGGAGAGGAAGAGGAGGAGGAGAAAAAGGAGGGCTGTTGTATATGGGCGGATGAGGATGGGCTAGGGCTAGGGTTCTCAAGCCTTTGGGACTCCTTTTTTGGTTGCAATCTTGCGTGCCATCCAATACACATCCAACAGACACAAACAAGGATGCTCTGGTGTAAGGGTGGGACCCGGAACTCCTCCCGCCAGCACCCCCCATCCTGCTCCCCAGGATTCAGGAAGTTAGGAGAGCTGGAATCTCTGTGTGACCTTGGGCAAGCCACATCATTTCTCTGGACCTCAGTTTCTTCATCTGTAAATTGGGGATAATACAGCCTCCTCACTGGGCTGCTGAGGGATTATATGAATTTCTGAGGAAGTTTATACTGTCAAACACCACATTAAAATAAGTCACTATTATGAATAATATCTGTGTGACCTTGGGCAAGTTACCGAACCTCTCTGAGACTCATTTTTTCTGTCTGTCAAGATGAGGGAGTGGTGGGAGCCAGCATGCTTGCCGCAAATGGTCTGTAACACCCCTTCCAGCACCCATCTTCTCTGCCTTGTGTCAGCCTTGCTTCCCTGTAAGAGGAGTTAAAATATCACGTCAAGCCAGAACAGCCTGGTTGTTCCCGTTTTACAGATGAAGAAACTAAAGATCAGAGACAGAAAGACTTGCCCAAGGTCACACAGAAAATGGCAGAGGTGGCACGAGGAAAAGCCAAACACTGTGAAAGGCTTCTCAAAGTATAGTTTTCAAAATATTGAAAACACAATTCTTCTAGAAATAGATAGTGAGCACACATCAATGTATTTTTGTAGCTTATTCATGAAGGAACCAGCAGGATGACAAAGCTAGTTCAATGAAGGATATGCGATATGGAGAGAGAGATTCAGTAAACACAAAAACAATAACAACAACAAAAAAAGAATTCTGGAATATTCATGAGAATGCTAAATTAGATACAAAACTGGTTAATGTTCTATAGGGCAATAATCATAACGGGTTTATCTTCTTTATTGGAAAGAAATCATTTGCATTTCTACCAGACAAAAATAATTTGCAACTTATCAGTTTTCTACCGGCTAACAGCTATCTTTACAGAGCCTGGGCCCTAATCAATAGTCAACAATAAGTCAAGCAAAGTGACATTCCCCTAGAGTGTCAGATGACCCTTAGGAGGGCTTGTTAGACAGTGTTCTAATTTGACTTTGAAAGGACACCAGTTATCTATCCGCCTTATTTCCAAGAGTTGGATGATTTCACTTATCAGGCTGTTGCAAGACTACAAACACTTCCCAAGAAATAAAAGCCATCAATAGTAATGAACATGTCATTAGTGTGAAAAGTAATGTGTTAGTGACGGCCCTGTGAATGTCACACCAGGGACATCTTCAATCAGAGGGCATGGGTGACGGCGTTCTTCCTTTTGTCCAAAGCTCAGACTCCTGGAGGAGAGGCAGGAGATGTGGGGATGAGAGGAAACCCTTGTCATGCTTATAAGGTCGTGATCCATGAGGCCCAATCTCAGAGTATAGTCAGGGGTCTGAGGAATAACTAAGAAATAATTTTTAAATGACTCAAATTCTTCATGGTAGAGTCACATCTCACCCAAGAGTTGGGTTCCAAAATCAGCATATTAGGGCAAAAATCGTAAATGGTCAATACTGCTGTTAGAAAAAGTCTTAGGGAAGTGCCATGTTGGAGACCACGTTACCGTTTCACAATAGTCCTGTGCTTTGACATTAGAACAGATTTCTCTTTGGTTGAGTACCAGTTGGCTAATGTATAGCCCCCTCCCCCCAAAAAAGGAATCAAGCCTGTGAAGCCTGGAGTCATACAGTGGGGAGGTGTTCAGGGCATGAGAGGCTCATGGGATCTGAGCAGACTTGGGGACAGCAGGTCCATTCAAGCCTCCCCATCCACACTCACTCCAGAAACCGGCTCCTTCAGGGTCGATGGCACCCCCACCTCATTCAAATCGGTATTTTTAGCTCTTTCTCTCCCTGAATCTTATTAGGCAAAATGCAGATAGTCAAATGTTATATAATGTGACTCTGAAGTTCTTGTATTCTTTTTTTTCATTAAAAAAAGTTGATGGGCCGGCCTAGCAGCATAGTGGTTAAGTTTGAGTGCTCTGCTTTGGTGGCCCGGGATTCATAGCTTTGGATCGCGGGCGCAGACCTACACACTGCTTATCCAGCTGTGCTGTGGCAGGCGTCCTACATATAAAATAGAGGAGGAGGGGCATAAACGTTAGCTCAGGGCCAATGTTCCTTGGGAAAAAGAGGAGGATTGGCAACAGATGTTAGCTAAGGGCTAATCTTCCTCACCAAAAAAGAAAAAAAATTGAGGTGTAATTTGCATCCCATAAAATGCAAGAATCTTAAGTGCACCGTTCAGTGGCTTTCCATGTGCATGAATACACCTTTTACCACCCCCCTGATCAAAATACATGTACAACATTTCCATCACGTAGCAAGTTGCCTCCCGCCCCTTGTAGAATCCCCAGTTCCCCCAAAGCGACCAGTGTTCTGACTTCTATCACCACGGGCTACTTCTGCCTGTCCTTGAACTTCATGGAAATAGAATCATTCAATCTGTGCTCTTTCGTGTCTGGCGTCTTTCTCTTCACGTGCTGGTGAGATTCATCTGGGTTGTTGTGGGTGTCGGTTCCATTTCTACTGCTGAGTGGTATGCCATTGTGTGCATATACCACACTTTGTTTAGCCTTTCTCTTGGTGGGAAGTATTTTTGTTCACCATGAATAAAGCCGTTACGAACATTCTTGTTCACGTGTTCCGCCCTGTGCCGCCCTGTGAACATACATGCTGGTCCTCTGCTGTACTGTTTGATCGCCACAAAGGGGGCATTAGAATTTGCACCAATACCCCGTCCTCTCCCACCCACCGCCCCACACCTCTCTCTTCAATTCCCTCTCCATCAAAAGAGCAAACCTCCTGGACCCTCGCCTGAACCAATTTTATCCCTCTCCCTGCTCTTTATTATGGAGACTGTCTTCATCCTGTCTTTCTAGCTAAATCCTTCCCCTCCTCCTGGGCCTTTGGGTCTCTTTTTGTGTTCTCCATCCCACCACCCAATAAGATCAGGGTATTGCTGGGAGGGGATTGGGAATTGGGGAGGGAGCTGTCAGAGCCTGTCACATGTCTTCAGCACACGTTCTTTATTCTTTGCCTCTCTCGGCAGATAAAAGCGCTTTTGGGGATTTTTTATGAAAAACGGAGGGGATTGTAAACAACAAACAATTTGGCATGCAGAGGGAGTGGCACGGGTTCAGATTCGGTGTCTGCCTTCCCTTTTGCTGTGTGCTCCCGCCCCAGTGACGTCCCGGGTCTGGGGATGACAATCGACCCCTCAGACCGTGGCCAGGCTTCAGACAGGACCGTGGCTTGTCCCTGGCACCTGGCAGGCACCGAGCAGAAGTCCCATCTCCTCCTGCTTCCCCCGCCTGCCCTCGGCGGACCGGTTGAGACGTTTGGGAAAGAAAATGTAAAAGGAAGACCAAACAAGCAAAAGTGATTTTTGTGGGGAGGGGGAAGAAAAATAAGAAGGAAACAAGCCTCCTCTAGCCGCCGGCCCCAGCTGGAGCCCAGCATCCCGGCGGCCTGGAGGTCGGCAGCCAAGCCTGCGACGGACCAGGTGGAGCCGCTCCGGGGACGTTCCCCACACGCCGGTCTAGCTGGAAAGGCGCTAACGGAAGCACCAGGTGTGCAGGCAGGTGAGATGTAAAAAGATTAAGAGGATTAGGAGAGAGTTGGGAAAACAAACCGATCAGACTGAGGGATCTGACAAGGAGGCGTTGCCTCTGCCATTTGGGGGGCCAGGCCTTCGGTCCTCAGGGCTATGGGGACCCCACAGCCAGGGAACGTGGCACCCAGAAGGGCGGGATAATGCCAGCTTCCAAGGAGCTCACACAGATGCAAAGGTCGCAGGAGCGTGGCCAGGGCAAAGCCTCCGTGCAGAAATGATCACCCTCACCTGCCTGCCCCTCACCGGCTGAAATTCCACCTTCACTGTTCTTTCTGTGCAGTGAGCATTGCCCTCTCTGGGATGTCTTAAATTGAAAATGCGTCTTGGTGCATTTGCAAGATGTTAATGGGCACTACGCAGTGAGCCCTACTGCTAGGCTTAGTACCAGTGCTTAACACACGGTTTCCTTTCATCATCACAACCCCAGGGAGGCAGGACGCTGACGAGCCCTTTTTACAGATGAGGCAATGGAGGCTCAGAGAGGGTAAGCAACTCGCACAAGGTCACACAGCCAGTAAGTGGTAGAGTTATTTCCACCACATCAGGTACCTTTCTGAAGATGTTCCATTGGTATCCTACAGATCGCGGATCTAAAACAGGAACTCTGAAAAGGAGAGGAGAATGGAGGAGATGAAAGGATCAGTTATGGGAACTCTGAAGGCAAGATGAGCCAGCTTCACAGCTTTACCTCCCCCATGCCAGGCGTTTTACGTACACCATCTCACTTCATTTGCATCGTGTGCTTACAGGGTAGTATTTTGGTCCATTTCAAAGATGAAGAAACTGAGGCTCAGAGAGGTGAAGTGACTTGCTCACGGGTCCAGGGTTGCCAGATTTAACAAATAAAAATACAGGATGCCCAGTTCAATCTGAATTTCAGATAGGCAACAGTATGCATGGGATATACTTATACTAAGAAAATTACTGTCCTGTATTTTATCTGGCAACCCACAGAGGTCACACAGCCTGTACGTAGCTGTTCCCACCCCCTCCCCGGCTCACTGGAAAGCATATCCTGACAGGGTGGGGTGGGCTGAAGGAGATGCTCCTCTCTGCCTCCCTGGGGGATATGATCCTCAGTCCCCACCTGGGGCCACCGTCACTGCTCCTGTGGGCTAGCTGACAACCCCAGCCGGGTTCCTCCACCGTGACCCCCACATCATCGCCACAGCAGGCTGCCCTCTGGAGTATCTTTCCCTGCCCCGGACTTTCATCAGGAGAGGCCACCATGGGCTGCAGGGAGGAGACTTGGGTTCTATTGCCAGCTCTCCTAGGTGTCCTTGGACGAGTCTCTCCTCTGGGCTTCAGTCTCCCCACCTGTAAAAAAGAGAGGAGGAGTTGAGCCAAAGCAGCACGTCCCTCGGGTCAGAGTCACGTGGGGGGGCAAGTTGAGAGTACATTGCCTGAGCTGCACCCCTACCTCCTGTCTGGGGCGGGGCTCCTGCGTTTTTCACAGGTGCCTCAGGTGATCGGAGGGGGTAGCCCAGCACCCTTCTGGAGCTCTGACAGCAGCGAGGGTCTTTCCAACCTTGACATGTTGGCTGGCCCCCCCCTCGACCTCCTTGCATCTGACAGGTGGGCAGCAGGTGCTGAAGGGTCTAGAAATGCCTTGATGGAGGAGAAGGGGGCGAGTCCAGGTTTGTTGGGTGGGAGTAGGAGGGAGGGCAGGTCACTAAATCTCCGCTGGGGCTGAGACCATTTCCAACCTGGGAGTTCAGAAACACTTCTTTCATCTGAGTGGAGATTTATGTTTTTGCCGTGATTCCCTGCCAGGGGACTGGTGAGACTCCTGCTGTGAACTGGTGAGACATCCCCGGTGAACTGAGGGGAAGACCGAGGCTCAGAGAGGGCACTCAGTTCCCGGTGTTGCACAGCAGAGCTGGTCTAGCCTCTGTCTCTGTGGCCAGGACTCTGCCCACCAGCCCCGCCCCGGGGTGGCCCTGGAAGGTGTCAGAATAGACAGTGTCCTGAACCAGCCCCGTCTCTTCCCCGGGCTCCTGGGTTCCCTGCCCTGCTCTTTTCATTGTAATGTTCTCAGCCTCCCTCTCTGTCTTGCCAGCAGCTCACTGGTCCCATACCTCCCTGATGTCGGGTCCATTACCCCTTCCCTTTTCCCTGAGCTGGGGCACGCCCAGGGTCACACGGAGGCCAGGCCGGGGCAGAGCCAGGATTTGGGCGCGGGTCTGTGATGCTCCAGCTCACTCTCATTTTCCACCCGAGAAGCTGCTTGGGAATTTGGGCTACGGACAGCTGTTCCTGCCCTGTCTCTTCCCCCTCTCCTCGGTCCTCTGCTGATTACAAATAAATACCCCCTCTGCGAGGGAGAGTAATTAACTCTCCAATGTGGGAAGAACTAATCAGCCTGGAGTTTGCTGCAGGTGGGAAAAGCGGAGGCTTTTCCTAAGTAATATGCAAATAACCCCCGTATGCAAAGCAGCCCCTCTGGGCTCCTGGGGGAGCCTGTCAGAGCCCTGAGCACTGGCTGCTGAGGAGGGACAGGCCTTGGGACCGGCGGCCCCGCTGCAGGGGGCCTGGTTCCTCAGGTTTAGGGGGGCTGGAGGGGTCAGAGGAGGAGTGGGGGCTCAGCCTCTGGGTTCCCCAGGACAGCTGCAGTCCTTGCGTCTGGAGCACTGGGGGAGCAGAGGGAGAAACAGGCTCGGGGCTCAGAGAAGACTGGCTTTGACTCTGAACACCACAGGTGCTTACACACATGACCCTGGATAAGTCACTTCCACCTTCCTGAGCCTCAGTTTTCTCATTGGAAGATGGGGATAGTGGTACATGCTTTCAAGGTCTGTACTGAGAGCTGGATGTACATAAAGTGTCCAAGCTGGTCTGGCACTGAGCTGTTCGGGGCCCATGTGGGCCCCACGCTGCCTAGTCGAGGCCCAGCCCCTCGGGCGCCAATCCTCACCCAGTCTGCCTTTCAGGGCTGCAGTTGGCCTCGTGATATATGACTTGAAAGGCTTCAGGACTGGCCCTCCTGTTCCCAGGCACATTCTCTCTCCCGCCTTGGCTGAAATCTGGACCCAGACTAGGGTAAGGAGAGTGAGGCTCCCAGGGAGCCAAATTTAAGGCGGCACTCACTCTGGGGACTGTGCAAGTGCAGAATCCACACCGAGAGTGAGCACCTCCTTAAAATTTTGCACGGCCTGGGCACCCCACTCACCTCCCCTTGTCCAGGCCCTGCTGAAGCTCCACTTTTGTGGAGTCATCTCTCGGGTTAAGCGTTGTCCTGTAAATGCAGGGATGCGGGGCAGGAAGAGGGGCACAAAGCAATTTTCTGGGTGGTGGAAATATTTTATATGTTGGCTGGAGTGTCAGTTACACAGGTGTAATCTGTCAAAACGCATCCAACGGTACACTTAAGTTATGTGCATTTCACTGTATGTACATTTTACCTCCATAAAACATAACTTAAAAATACAATAAAACATAGGCATCTTCTGGGAGAGATCACGCATTAATGTACAATGACGATGATGACCAAAGTGGTCATCCAATTTATGCTTGTATACCTCCTGTGATGGGGAGCTCACTACCTATGGAGCCGGGCCATCACTTGTTTGGCAGTGGAACTGTGGTTTGAACCCAGATCTGACTCCCGAGTCCGAGGCCTTGGCCTCTACTCTGCTGGCTCTCCCAGGATTGTGTGTGCTCAGGAATTGTCACGAGGGTTAATGAGGTGTGATGTGTGTAATGTTTGTCCCATGTGGTAGAGATATTAAGAGCTCCTGCACATCTGGAGACACATGAGAATTGTACTCCCCCCCCATCCTAGCAGTGAGGTGGGGTCTGGGGCCAGTTCTGTGCAATGATGCACGAGCAGAAGTGACATTGGTGGTGCAAACCCTCCAGCAGGCTCTTGCCCTGCTGCTGCTGTTGTGAAGTCCTCATGTGGTGGTGGTGGAGCCAAGGAGCCAAGTGGCCTGGCTCGCCGAGTGTCCGCATGTAGGACCACTGTCCTGGAGAGTCACCTGGAGCACCAGGCTTTGCAGAGTGATGAGTAGACCCTGGTGGTGTCAGCCACTGAGGTGTGGGTTGTTACTGCAAAATAACTTACTTATCGTGACTGATACCACACAGGATGTGCCCCACGTAGAGTGGTGTGACGTGGACACTGTTGCTGACCTCATAATCTTAATCACCCTCCTCCTCCTCTTCATTTTCAGGGCTGTCATTGTCACTAACAACACCCTCATGAAACCCTACAGGCGGCACCATCCCCTGCTGATCCCCGCTGCGCTCTCCAGGGTCCTGTCCAGGCCTGAGCTCTCCACCACTGCCCAGACGGTCATCAGTTCTGTGCCATCCGGGCCGGGCACCCGGGATTCCAAAATGAAAAATACCCAGACCCACCTTTGGAGAGTTTACAGTCTATTGGGGAAGGCAGACACGGAAATAACTTCCAAAATGAGCAGGTCAAGGGGTGCCAGAGACACCCAGAAACCAGAGGTGGGAGCTGCCAATGGCTAAGAGGAAAGTCACCCCAGTGCAGGAATCTTGGGAGACTTCTTGGAGGAGGAGGCGAAGGAGGAGGAGGAGAAAAAGGAGGTGGCGTAGATGACTCCCCTTCTTGGTGTTCATAGGCTCGCCTCAAGACTCAGGTCTGAGTCCCAGCTCCTCTACTTCCCGCCGTATAACGCAGAGCAGGCGATTTCTCTCCTAAAGCCTTGGTTTTCTCATCTGTAAAATGGAGATAATAAAAGTACATCTTCATAGGGTTGTTGTGAGATTCAACAAGTTAATCTGTGTGAAGTCCTTTACTCAGTGCCTGGCGTGTAGTAATCGCTCAATAAACAGATGTTATCGTGACCTCATTTGGCTCTGCAGCAACCTTGCAAGAGAACAGAAATTACTAGTACTATCTATGCTTACAGATGAGAAAATGGAGACACAGATAGGGCAAGTGACTTGCCTAAACACACACAGCTAACAAGTGGCTGAGCTTGGACTGGAAGCTGGGCCCGCCTGTCACCAGAGCCTGTTTGGGGTTAGGATTTGTGTCCTCGGACTTTGAGCCTCCCTGCCTCCTCTGGCCTGACCACACCTCCCACTCTGCCCATGCCCGACCTTTGAGATCCCACTATTTTTTTATTGTGGCAAAATACACATAAAAATTTTACCATTTTAACAATTTTTAAGTGTACAGTTCAGTGGCATTAAGTACATTTACATTGTTGGGCAACCATCACCACCATCCATCTCCAGAACTGTTTTCGTCTTCCCAAACCGAAACTCTGTACCCATTAAACACTAGCTCTCTGTTCCCCTGACTCCCCTCCTTGGCAACTGCTATTTTATTTTCTGTCTCTATGAGTCTGTCTACTCTAGGCATCTCATATAAGTGGAATCATATAATATTTGTTCTTTCGTGACTGGCCGAACGGGGAGCTGGCCCAGCTCGAAGGCCAGAATGAAGGGAGGTGGGTGGGAGGAAAAGGTAGGTGAGAGAGATCGTTGCAAGAGGGCTGAGCGCCCGTGGCCTCATCTTGCTTTATTGGATGGGGATTCGAGGCCTGGCTGGACCCCAGGAGCTTCTGCATGAGAACACAAAGTTGAAAGCCGGGCCCAGGCGCAGCAAGCGCCCCCGCCCAGGAAGCCTGCTAGCCATGTCCTCCCCAAGAGGGAAAACGGGGGAGGGCAGGCTGAGGGGCGGGGGCCACGGACTCCCTTTCCCCCGTGTGGCCTCCAATCCCCAGGTAAGCGGCCTCTTGTCCTTTCTGCGAGGGCTGGAGTGGAGGGTCCCTGTGACTGGACCCCAAGGCAGGTCAAGCAGGGTCACAATGGACATTGAATTCCTCTAGCCACATTGAAGCCCCAGCGGACTGTGAGTCCTGGAGGGCAGGGACAGGTCAGAGTCACCTTTTCCCAGCTTGACACAGTGCCTGGCACGGAAATGTCACCTCCTCTACCATTTCCTCCCTCTCACCCTCCCAACCCCCACTCGCTTGCCCGAGAAGCATCCTAGACGACGTGGGTTCAAATCCCGACCCTGTCCCTCCCTGATACCAGGCCAGTTACTTCATTCCTCGCTCCTCTGCACCTCTGTGTGTCCATCTGTAAAATGGGGAGAGTAATGGAAGCCACCTCACATGACCGTGGGGAGATGAATGGAGTCAACACGGTAGTGTCTTTAGAACCACGCCAAGTGTATAGCAAGTGCTTCCAAAATACCAGATGTTATTTATTCAAGAAATATATAGTGCTTGCTGAGGGAAACTTGGCTAAGTTAATGGGAAGGATGAGCCTGAAGAAGGAGCTTGGGTTCAGGTCAGCAGGTGTCCGGGGTTGCCTGGAGAGGGCTGCTCAGCCTCCCGGGAATCTCCTGGTCTCCTCTACGACATGAGTAACACGATGCCCGCTGCCTACGCTGCAAGGCTGTCGTGGGCCTTGATGGGGGGCTCAGGGTGAAGGCACAGGGGGAAACAGGGCCAACGGCCCCTGGCTCAGCGATTTCCTCCCCTGGGAAAGGAACTTCCTAGCAGCCCTCTCTGGGGCCACTCGATTTCTCCAGCCTCTTGGCTCCAGGCAGACAGGCAGTGGCTGGGAGGCCCTGGTGGGAGCTGGCACATACTGGGGTAGGGGCTGGTGGGACGAGCATCCCTCCCTTCGTTCCCACTGTCTCCTGCAGGAACCGAGGCTGCAGGGGGCTTTCCGGAGGCCGGCTTGCCCTGGCGGGGAGGGGAGGAAGCAAAAGCTCATGGTTGGCCTTGGGGGCCAGCCTGGGGTGTGCGTCCCGAGCTGCTGTTAGAGCCAGGCCGGGGCACTAGCTCTGCCCAGGCGCCCGGAGAGGGCCCCGGCGTGGGGGCCTGGAGCCCGGGGGCTCAGCCCGGCTCCATCTGTGCTGCCTCAGCCCCTCCTTTCCGTGTCAGGGCGTCGGTGTCCTCATCTCTAACATGCACTGTCCCGCCTGCCTCGTGGGGCTGTGGGCAGACTCCACGGGATGCTGTTCATGAAGGAGCGTCCCCAAAGCCGGGCATATCTAAGGGCACCAATGTCCCGCCAGTGGGAGACCCGCTCAGGAGCCCACAGACAGGCAGCAACAGACGGAACAGGGTCTGAACTCAGAGACGTTTACGAGCGGAAAGAGGGCTGGCTGGGCCTCCTCTGCTCCCCGGCAGCCCGCGTGCTGGCCTCGGGTCGCTGACACCATCTTGCAGCCTCGGTTTCCCATCGAGATGGCAATGGCAGTTAGCCGCGCTGCAGGGCGGGCAGGTTTCTATTTTTTAATTATCTGTAAATGTCCACAACTTCCCTGCCTGGTAGGTATATCATCCCCAGTTTACAGATGAGACACCGGGGCTCTGAGAGGTGACGTCACCTGCCCCAGGCCATGCACTGAGAGCCTAAGAGAGCGGGCCTTCAGGCGGAGCTTTCGCATGTACAGCTGTGTGGCCTCAAGTGAGCGCCTTTGCCTCTCTGAGCTTCGTTTCCACGTCTGTAAAATGGGGTGGCAGCCTCTCCTATGCAGGCGCTAACTAACAGCAGGCAGTAAAAATCCTAGAGGCCTGGCGGAGGTTTGAACCGGGCAGGGCTGCAGGATCCCTTGGCCCTGCTTGCACACAGCCTGCCTCCGTCACCCAGGGGTGGGACCGGATGGTCTCCAAGAGCCTTTGCCGCGGGCTTGGACATTCCCAAGTCTTCCTCTGAGCCTCTGGATTCCTGGAAGGCCTCCGCCTGAGTTCATTTGGTCCGCTGCCTGATTTTACCCAGACCCAGGCCTCGGGCCGGGGCTGTTTTGATGATCAGCTGCTTCTCTCCCAGCTTTATTTCCCAGAGCCGGGTGTGTGCGGGGTCTTTCGTGGCAATGCGGTGGTCGTGCCTTCCTAGTGCTTTCCGCATCTGTGAAGGGCTAACTGGGGGTGCCACTCCAGAGCACCCCCTTTGCGTCTCAACAGGTGGGGGTGGCCAGGTTATTTTTGTGATAAAAGTTTAATAAATTGAAAGGCACGCTTTTCATTCTGTGGGTAATTAGCTGCCGCCGCTGCGCTCCCTCCTAATTGTCTCTCTCACTCCAGACGGGCGGAGATCAATAGGAAGCAGCCGCTGCACGGTGAAAGTCACAATTAATTAATTGTTGGGCGTGTGTGTGCCTCCATCTCTGGCACATCAAAGGACACGGGGCGGCAGCTGCCCACGTTCCTGGCTCTGCGGGGCCGGCCCAGCCCAGAGCCCCCAGATGCACGTGACCGCGAGCCACCGTGCGCGCTTCCTGCCTCTCCCTCGGGCAGCAGGAAGCTCCTAGAGAAGGGGTCCCCTAAGACCCCAGGCTCAGGGGCCTTCTCTGACAGCCAGCGTTTTCCTGCCACCCCACCCCAATGCAATCTCTGCTATATCTCTGCCCAGATACTCCCGCCCTCATCCCCCCGCCCTGCCCCATCCCTTCTTCTCCCTGTGGTCTAACCCCAGACCTTTCTAGGCTAAAACTTTGGCTGTATCCAGAGTAGTGGTGACCTCTGGTGGTGGGGGGAGGTATCGACTGGGAGTGAGAACGTGCTGGGATGCTGGGAAGGCTCTACATTTTTATTGGGGTAGTGGTTTCATGAGTGAATACCTATAGAATAAGCCATCTTGCTGTAACTTAAGATTAGTGCAAACAGTCACACACACACACAGACCAGTGCCCCTCCCTCATCCAGTATAACAACTCACGTTTATGTGCCAGACATTGAGATATCAGGGTGACCGGGAACACGGCCAGTGAGGGATGAAACCACAGGCTCTGCTTGAACACATCTTTCCTAATCTTCTCCACCAGCCCTGGAGACAGGTAGCATGTCCCCGTTTCACAGGTGGGGAAACAGAGGCACAGAGAGGGGTTGGGAAGGAACTGAGGAGAGGAGAGGGGAGAGGAGGAAGGTGGGAGAGGGGAAGGACCTGTGCACATCCGGGGCTTGTGAGCACCAGGCATGAGCTCCGTGCTTCACATCCCTCCATGAAGGCAGAGCCACCACCCCATTTATGGACAGGGAAACTGAGGCTCTGAGAGGCGGCGTCCCATGTCTGAGGTCACATGGCCTGGGAGTGATGGGCTGGGTCTGGAACCTGGGTTGTCTCATTCCGAAGTCTCTCTGAGGGGGAGACAGGGAGGAGGGGAGGGAGGACCGAGAAAACGGAGGGGGCAGGGGCCTGAGGTGGAGGATCCAATCCGGGAATGCCCCTCGCAAGCTGTGAGTACGGAAGTGGTGGTGTTAAGACACACACGTGGGTGCACGCACACATATGCACCCACACATGTGCACGCACACAGGCACGTACTCATATGCACACACACGTGCATGCACACAGGCATGCATACACCTGCACTCACGCGTACGCACACACATACCTGTATACACATGTGCACGCACACCAATGCTTTTGCTTCCCTTCAGCCTTTCTAGCGGGGCTTCCTGCTGCCTCTCTGGGGCCAGCGAGTCCAGCTTCTTCTCGTCTGTAAAGGGGCAGAGTAACCGTGTGGCCCCAACGTCGCTGTGGCCTGCACACTGCCCGGCACGGGGGGGCTCGGGAGTGGGCTGGGCCCTTCCTCCTCCTCCACCTCAGCCGGGCGGGGACAGGCGGGGCCCCCAGCCACCCAGCCCTCTGCCCGAGACACTCGGCTCTGCAGGCGAGGGTGGCCTCGGGAGGTCAGGCCCCCATGTCCTGGCCCCCCTGGGCCCCTGGGCCAATGCCTCTTTCTCCCCCACCCCCCGCGGGCTTCCCCGCTCCCCCAAAGCTCAGGGGTTGACAAATATTGTAAGAGCGTCCTCGCTGGCAGGGAGAGGTGTGCCCGTCCTTCTGTCAGCTGTTTCTGCTGAGAACACAGCAGCCAGTCCGGCCTTCCACTCATGGCTGGTCGTCAGGGGAGGCCACCTCCATGCTCCCACTGCCGCTGCCGCCTGTCGTGGAGCCTTTGAAGTGGCGCCTGATTTTCCAGTCTGTCTGAAGTCGCTCGCTGTTTATGTAGCAGCTGGTCCAGCGAGTCCCCCCGCCGGGGCTCTCCACGACGGTGCCAGCCGCCAGGGACGTGGGGAGACAGCTACGGGGTCTCCGGGGGGGTAGCGTGAGGCAGTCAAGATGCCACTTCTGTCTTCAGGGTCTTCTAAACTGAGTTTGCTTATTTTTTGTTTAAAAGGACAAAAAAAAGAGTTTCCAAGAACCCCAATGTGCTATTCTTTTCAAAGAAAAAGGAATAAAGATTTAAGGAAAAAAAAAGTAAAACAAGGGCCAAAGGTAAACCTTTTAAATTTCTTTGATCGTTTTTACTGCTGTGGCAGCTGCGTGGGGGAAGGTGCTGGACCGGGAATCCTTTCGTGGATGCTAATGCGCCGTGTGACCTTGGGCAAGTCGCTTCTCTCTGGTCCTCAGATCTCTGATGAGGGTTTGACCAGTTCTGCCCCGTTCTATATTCTGGGACCTTCTCACAGACTGTGTGGTTTGTTTCCCCCGAGACTCACTGCCACAGGCCACCTCTCCTTCTCCCTGTGAAAGGCTTCCCCAGCCCAGGAGATCAGAGAGAGAGGTGCAGGGGCCTCAGGGATCGGTAAGCAGGATGATCCCTCTCAGACATGGGTGCACCAAATCTCCGTTTTGAGGATGTGACAGCTGCAGATCAGAGGGGTTAAGTGACTTGTCCAAGGTCACACAGCGAGGGCGTCCACTAGAAGCCGGATTGAATCTGTGTCTTACAGCTCCCCAGCCTGGCTGTTGCTCCTGCCTCATTAAGCTGCAGGAGAAAGGTCTCCGAGAACAGGGGCCATATTGATGTGACTTACACTTTTCAACTGAGCTCTTGAGAGTGGAGTTGAAGGCTCTGGGGTCAAACAGAATTTGATCCTGCAGCCGCCACACTGTTCGGGTGACCTTGGGCAGCCGATTTCCTGTCTCTGAGCCTCAGTTTCCCTAACTGTGAAATGGGGCTATTCCTCGTGCCACCTTCACGCGTAGCTGTGAGGGCCGAGGATAGGATGCACGGAAGTGACCAGTGCGCTGCGTGGCATGTGGGCCCTCCCTGAAGGCTGGCCGCCACTCCCGGGAGCCTTTAGTGGGGCTGGAGCTGTGTCTGTTTTCTGCATCAAGCCCTTGGAGAAGGAGGACACGCAGGGCCCGTCTCCGGGGCCTGGCTGTCACATCTGCCTTTCACAACCCCCACCCCCAGAGCCCCTTCCTGCGCAAGACAGACCGCCCCCGGCCAGCTGTGCAGGAAACGTCAACCTCATCTCGCGAGAGGCCTCTGCTGACACTGACAAGACCCCCGGCGGGCGGAGGGGGCGGGCAGCAGCCCAGGGCCTGGCCTCGCTCCCCCGGGGCCCGGCCTTCCTTGGTCTCCCTGTCACAGCTCTACCTCCAGCCCCGGGAGGTGACCCCGAAGGTTGCCTGGGGCTGGGGAGCCGTCAGTCTGGGGGCCGGCCTTAAATGCAGCTGGTGGGTGGGCCTCTGGGTGGGCTCAGCTTCAAGCAAGGGGTACAGAGGGCAGGTGCCCGGGGGGCATGGGCCCCGGGCTTGGAACGAACCGGGTTGGGATCCTGACCCTGACTCCACCACTCACCAGCTGTGCGATCTGGGGCACGTCAAGCTGCCTCTCTACTCAGGTTCTTCAGCTGAAAACGGGGCCAGGGTTAGTGCTCTCCCCCACAGGGCTGCTGGGAAGACTGGGACAATGCCAGTGCCCGGCACGCATAGTGAGAACATGGTAAGTAGGGGATGCGGTGAATATTGTCCTGCTCTTGCCCTCATGGGCAGGCATGGGATTCGTTCATTCATTCATTCATTCGTTATTCAATAAGGCTTTATCACACACCTGCTATAATTTGCTAGCCCAGTTCCAGGCACTGGGGAGATATTGTGAACACAGAAAAGATCCCTGCCTTCGCGGAGTTGATATTCTAGTAGGAGAGGGTGTGGGAAATCAGAGGCCCAGAGAGGACAAAGGATGGGTGGGGCTGGGCAGCAGTAGGAAGTAGACAAAAGAACACAGAAGACCTGTGTGCAAATCCTGGCCAGCCACTAACTTGCTGTGTGACCTTGGACAGAGCACGTCCCCTCTCAGGGCTTTAGTTTCTACATTTGCAAAACGGGAGTAATTACCCAGCCTTGCATTAGCAAGAGATGAGTCTCCATTGAGGGCAGACTTGGGAGGGCACTAGGAGAGTGGGGCTCCTCTCCCTGCACAGCTTCCCTGCCCTGAGAACCGGGGCCAAGCAGCCAGCAGAGGACAGGCGGGTGCCCCCTGCAGCACTTTTCTCAGCCTGGAGGCCCGAAGCTACAAACCTACAAACGGTTCCTCTACCTTTTGAAGTCTGTCCCTAAGGTGGGGGCAAGGGCTCTTCACGCCTCCTCCAGCCCTAAACCCTCCAGACTAGGACTCCCTCCTTAAAATCCTGTTTCTTCTAGTCAACCCCGGGGTGGGATTCCGGGGATCTAGGCAGCCTTGCTGCTGGAGAAGTCCGCTGACATTCATTCATTCATTATCAATCAGCTGGTCAGTCAACAAACATTCATCCAGCATTTACTATGCGGCAACCCCATGATCAGGGGTGCGTCAGTTTGTTTAGCAAATATTAAGCACCTCTGCTGTTCTGGGCTCTGTGCCTGGCACTGGGGATAAAGTGATAAATTGATTTATTCAATGTTTAGAATCACCTGCCATGTGCCCTGTGCTGAGTGCCAAACAAATATTAAGGCCCTACTCTGTGCCAAGCACTGTGATGGGTACAGGGAACAAAGACCCCCGGGCTCCCTCAGCACCATCTCTGAGCCGGGCCCAGCACGCCCGGGAGAACAGCGGCCAGTGTTTTGTATGCGGGCGTGAAACCCAGTGTCTCCCTGTGGCTAATGAATCACTGGGCTTCACAAGAGAAGCACACACAGACCCCCTTGTCCATGAATTTGCTAATTGAGCTCCTCGAACTCAGACATTAACCTGCATTACCATAAATACTGAGGGAAGAGCCGTGCTCAACTGGTGCTCTGCGGTAATGGAGAAAATCAGTCGAGGAATAAAACTAAAATGGAATCGTAAAACCTTATTTTCACCATTAATTTGAACCTAGTTTCCCCAAAATGCCTTTCACTAAATCTTTCTATAACGCTCCAGGGCTGGAGAGAGGAGGGTGGGGGCTGAGGGCAGGGAGAGGCTCTGCTGTGGAGGCTGGAGGTCAAACTGGCCTGGGGGGTTGGAGGGGCCTCCTGGGCTGGCTGGCCAGTAAGAGGATAGTTAACAGACAGACAGACAGACAGACAGTCATGATGACGGACTACGGGTGGACTGAGAGACAGGAGGCCAGTCTGATCATTGGGAGGAGAGACAGACTTAATGGGAAAACAGAGAGGAAGACCAACAGATAGACAGACTCATAGGCAGATGGACAGCCAGTCTGAGCCACAAGAAGCCTGACAACCAACAGGCAGACTGACAGAATCACAGGCGGACACACGGGCACAGTGACAGTCCAGGAAGCAGGTCGAGGGAGAGGCAGGCAGCCAGTCTGCCCATTGAGAGGACAGATGGATGGATGGACTGATGGGCAGCAGGGAGTGGAGGCAGAGCTGGGGCAGAGGCCGGGGTTGCGACCCTCCCTAGATGTGCTGGAGGGGAGGGAGCGGGAGGAGGAGGCCCGGTGGACGCCTTCACATCGCGTGTCAAGCCCCTCGCGTGAGGGAGACTGGCGTGCGGGGTGCTCCCCTGGGCCGCAGGCTTCCCGGCCTCTTCCCCTCCGTCTCTCCCTCACAGCCGCGTGCCTCGTCTGGCACGCAAGGCGAGGAGGCTTGGAGCCGGTGCTGACGTCTGCTCCATGCTGGGGGAGTGGGGCGGCACCTGGACCCTCCGCGGGACCCAGTGCAGGGTCCTAGCCCTGGGGACACGGAGGTTGGGAACCCTGGAGGGAGCCTTCTGGTCTGCTGCCTCTCTGCCTCGTTTGCTCCCTCTGTCTCTGGCCGCAGCTCTGCGTGGTAGGTTCTGTTATTGCCCCCATTTAACAGAGCGGCAAACTGGGGCTCAGAGAGGGGAGCCGCTCAGGTCAAGGACTCTCAGCCTGAGGGTGGGGGATCTTTTCTTCTGGGAGCCAGGCTGCCCACAGGAAGCCCACGTGTGCTCCGCTCCTCTGCAGTTGAAGGGGCTGCCAGGACCAGTGCCCTTGTGGGCAGTGAGTCTGTCAGACCCTGGGGTTTGCCATAGGAAACCTACTAGCCCTCAGACAGAGGCCACATCGTCCAGCATCAGCTCCTCCAGTGATCAAGATGCCTTTGGTCTCCATCTGAGGGACTCCCACGGTCTCTCAGTTAGTTGCAAAGTTAGGTGGGGTGAACCCCCAATAACAGGGTCCCTGGTCAGACTGACTCCCCGTTGCTTGTCCCCCCTCCCCATGAATGTGGCTGGTAGGGAGAAATTTGGGGATTTCCTAAGGAGTGCCCTGCTCCCCCAAAAATGGGGCCTCAACTCCCACCATCTTGATTTTCACCCATTTCTCTTCTTGGTCATCAAGCACTCAGAACAAGAAATGCTTCCATGTATCAATATAATGATAGTAGTAGAAGTAGCAGTAATGGTCATTTATTGAGTGTTAACCAAGAAAAGAGGTTCCAAGCCCTGGATATGTTGATTCACACCTCGCAGTCGCTCTGTGAGTAAGGCTTCTTCCCCATTTTGCTGGAGGGAAACCAAAGTGTACATGGTTTCTCTAAAGCCCCATAGTAAGAGGCAGAGCCTGGATCTAGACTCTGGTCTGAGCCAAAGCCTGGGCTCTTTCTGCTGCCCCAGGCTGTCTTGGAGATGCAGCCGGAGCCTGGTGGGGCTTCTGAGAGCTGTGGCTCGACCATGGGGAGCACGGGAGGAGGGGAAGTTGGTGGCAGATGGTGGGGCAGGGTGGGTCAGGGAACCCGCAGAGCTGGGAGGCAGGTGGCCCTGGTGACTTCTAGGCAGCTTCCTCCACCACCCTGCACTGCCGCAGGTGAGAAACACTGCCCCATCCCTGTGAAAGAAACATTAGTGTTAATCGGATCAGGGCCCACACCCTGGGCTGGGCATCACATCCAGTTTTAATTTATTTCTTCCTTAAAACTCAACCCATGGGGGAGGGAGCTGAGAGAAGGCTGTGGGAGGATGTAGGGGAGAGGGTAGGAATTCTACACCTTCTGCATTGGTTCAGGGAGCCTTGGTAGCACAGAGATTAACAGCTCAGGTTTGGAACCACGTACCTGGGTGTGATTTTAGCTCAATTGCTTACCAGCCATGTGACCTTGAACAAGTCATTTCCCCTCTCTGAGCCTTAGTTTCCTCCTCTGTAGCGTGGGGCTAATGATACCTCTGCCCATGGGTTGTGGCAGGCACACAATAGGTGTTCAATAAATGGCAGCCATTGTCCTAAAGGCTGGTCTGCTTTCCTGAGGATCCTAGAAAGACGGAATGCTTTGTCTTTCTCCCTGTCTGGAAGCTCAGCTCTTCCTGAGGCAAAATGATCCCTCGCTGAGAGAACTCTGACTGTAAGAAGGGTTTCTAGAACAGAGTTGAAATCTGTCTTTCTGAAGCCTCCACTATCTGATTCTGAGAAGAAAAATCCCAAGTCCCTTTCCCAGGATATCCCGTCCAGGATCTGAAGACAATGATAGGTAATGCTTCTCCATCCTCACTAGGGTCTTTCCACAATCTCCCCTTACCATGGCTCCCAGACCCCCCTCCACTACGGTATCCTCCCCTGGACACAACCAAGGTCCTGTTTTTCTCCTTCAGCTCAGTCCAGCAAATATTACTGAACCAGGACCTGGGCTGCATCAGCCTCACTCAGCCCCTGAGAAGCTCCATACAGGATGTTCAGGCAGGAAGAGAGGCAAGACTCTAGACGTGCCAGTCCAGCATGGAGCGTGGCAGGAAAATCACCTCCTCTGACCGTGACTCTATGGTTCCAATAATCCAGCCTCAGGTCCTCCCCAAGTCTGGAGGTGGCCCCAGCCCAGGCCCTGGAAGCAAGCGCCTGCAGATGCAGTGTCAGCACCACGGACAGCTCCACCGCACTGTTGGGCTGCAAGCATCCTGCTGGGTTTGAGGCTCAGGGGAGTCTCAGGAAGGTGACGGTGTGTCCTCAGACAGTTGGCTACAGGCTGGCAGACCAGGTCCTCTGGTCACAGGGTGGAGGTGCTGAATAGCTGCTGAATGAATGATTGATTGAATGTCTTGGTTTCAGCCAGGGCAAGAGTTAGGGGAAATTATGGAGCAAAAAGCTCAGAAAATTAGGAGACCTTGGGGGAAAACAATTTGGACCTGAAGTTGGAGGCAAGAGTCTTGTCTGAGCCTCAGTTTTCCCCGCTGTGAAGGGATGGGAAGAAGGATGGAGATATATACAGATGACCTGGTACATAATCCTTCAGAGACTTGGCTTCTCTTGAGGGTGGAGCCAGGAGTGTCTACCTGGACTGGGAGGGATGCTGGGAGAATCTCACAGCTGGGGCTCTGCTGTGCATCTGCAATTGGACATTCCATGTCTGGGATGTCTCCGTGAGGATCCTTACACTGAGGCACAATGATTCCTATTCTGAGCATCTCAACAGACACGCAGTTCTGTCACTGGGGGAGAGACTGGAGGAGGGAGGGAATCAGAGGTGACCATCTGGGTTTGGCATGCACACACACACACACACATGCACACACACTCCTACCTCCCTCCAACACTGGCATGCCACTTGTACACTTGGTCACACACTGGCCCATGTCACCGTTAAGGAAATGCATATACACCACACACACACATACAATCACATACCTACACCAATCACATACATTTGTGTGTTTTATGTATTTTAGTCACTGGGTTCTACATACAAAGACACATCCATTAGCCTCACCACCCTCACCTTCAGGGCATATACTTACCCACCAGTCATACTCACAGACACACACACGTACAATCATACAGCAGCAGTCATACACACACTTGGAGATAATGCCACATGTACCCTTTTGCATAGTCACATGCTACCACCTGCACAAAAATATCCGCAGAACCCCTCGTAGTCATCATTAGTCATTGAAGCACAAATCCATAGCCATGGGCCCACCCCTCTGCCCCACCACTCACCCTGTTTGACTAGTGGGCCTGGGATACTATCCCCACGGAAAAACTGTCCAGAAGACAGATCCAGGTGTGATCTGCTGGCTGGCAGGGTGATTCCTGAGCCCCTAGGACAGGGCCCACATCCTTAAATACCCCCTCCAGCACACCCCACCACTGCCCCTCCCAAGGAGTCAGGCTGACCTGGGTTCAAATCCTGTTCACCGCTCACCAGCTATGTAACATGGAGCAAGTTACATAGCCTCCTGGTGCCTCGGTTTCCTTACTGATGAAAAGAGGATGGTAATAGTAACATTCTCATAAGGCTGCATGAGGACTGGAAGGCATAATGCACGGAAAGCACTTGTCACCATGTCTGGCACATGATAAAAGTGTGGTAAATAGTGACTCATTATTATTAATAACAATAAGCCACCCACATAGGCTCTCATTAGATGCCATACAGACAGGCTTCTCTTCACAGCCCCTTTCACTCGAGTGTGTGGGAATAATTACAGTTAGCATCCAGAGAGGGTGTCAGCATTGGGAGGGAGGGGGATGCCCTGGGCTCCCCTCACCTCCCTGGCCCCAGCCCTTGGGTCACCTTGGCAGTGCCTCCACTTGAACTTCTCGGCTTCCTTCCCCTGAATCTGCATCACCTCTACCCCTGTCCCCTCCCCAGCCAAGGCCCCCAGGCCCCCTTCTTCTTCCCTTGGGCTCCTGCCACCTCAGAGCAGGAAGGTGGCTTTCTAGTTTATTTTACATTTGATGCTGGACCCCTCGTTCTTGGTATTCAGTGAGAAGCTCTTGCACTAATCTCCCCACTCTAAATGCTCATCACATTTCTCTTAAAACCACAGGACCTCCCCCCTTTCCCATCTTTTATTCATTACCTTCCACCAGCCCCAACACGGGAGACATGGAAATGCAACCCTCCAAGGACTGTGAATTTCACACCAGCAGCTGACCCTTCCCCAGCTGCCTACGGTGGCAGAGATGGAGGTGTCCTAATGAGGTGCCTGGTCATGGGGGATGGAGTGTGAGAAGTGGTGGCCCATGGGCCTAGGCCATCATCCCCTGGGTGGAGTGAGAGATAGAGGGACAACAGTGAGGGGCTGCCCTGGGGGCCAGGACTCTAGACTACTGGGGCTTCTCACCTCTTCCTGCTGCCAAAGCCTCATTCACATTCCCCAGCAGCCTCGCCCTAACACCATCCCAGAGACACCCAGCCACTGTCCTCCAACTAGAGTGACTAACGCCAGACACTGTCCTGTGTCCTACCCTCATATCATCCTCTAATCCTCATGATGAGCCTGTGCATTGTGTGTAAGTATTGACCCCATGTTACGGGTGAGGAAATGAGGCTCGAAGAGGCGAGGTCATATGTTCAAGGTCACACGGAAGGGAAGGATGAAGAGACCGACTCTGAGACAGGGCAGATACTGGGGCCCCAGTAAGGGCTATTTGTCTGTGCCTTTAGTATTCACCGAATTCTTACCATGAGCCAGCGCTGGCTGGGCACTGGGGTTGTCGGGCTAAATAGGGACAGTTCTGGCCTTAATCAGCCCACCGTGAAGGTGGGAGATCTATCACAGTGCAATATAAGTGCTTTACTGGGGAAGCCTGGGGTCTGTGGGATCTCAGAGAAGGGAGGCATCCAATCCTAAATTAGGGAATGGGTACCAGAGGTTGAGAGCTGTGGTATGAGTAGCAATTAGCTGGGGGTGGGGGAGGAGAGGGAGAGGAAGAACATTCCTCTAGTGGAAAACACACATGGCAGAGCCATGGGAGAGAGCCAAGAGTGTTTTCTCGTGGGTCTGCAGGTGTTTTCTCATGGCTGGAAGGTCCTCTGTGAGTTTGCTGGGGAGCAGGGACAGGGGATGAGGCAAGAGATGTGGGTGGGGCCAGATTAGAAAGGTTCACTTGGTGCCTTGGACCACTTCTTTCCACGCTTGCTCCAACCCCCAGTCATGTTGTCTGTTCTCCTCTCCCAGTGAGCCCCCTCCTAGGGGAGCCAGCTTTGCCCACACTGGGGGTACAAAGAACTGTTCTTCCAGGAGGCTTCTGTGTTTGCCCAGGGGAGTCCAAAGACAGCAAGGCTTACTCCAAAGAGAAGATATCCTAATGGTGAAAATTCAGATATTGTGTCTGATTAAAGGGTAAGGTGCCCCTCTGCCTGAGGATTTCCTTTTGCTCCTCAAACCACTCCTCTGGGGAATTTGTTTCTCTTCTGCAGGTGGTGCCTAGATGCCTAGGATGCCTAGAGCCAGGAGGTAGAATAGGCTCCAAAGCTGCTTTGGGAAGCCTTCCTTTAAATGCAAACTGAGAAGGTAGGTGACCTGGGCTCAGACCCAGACTATGCCTCTGATGTTGTGTGAACTTGGGCGAGTCCTTCTCCTCTCTCAGTAAGGCTGGATTTCTTTATTTAAGAAACAAGGAGTGGGGCTGGCCCACTGGTATGGTGGTTAAGTTCTCACGCTCCCCTTTGGCGGCACAGGGTTTGTGGGTTCAGATCCCAGACATGGACCTACGGACCTCTCATCAAGCCATGCTGTGGCAGGCGTCTCACATATACAGTGGAGGACCATGGGCACAGATGTTAGCTCAGGGCCAGTCTTCCTCAGCAAAAAGAGGAGAATTGGCAACAGAAGTTAGCTCAGGGCTAATCTTCCTCACCAAAAAGAAAAAAACAGAAGAAACAAAGAGATTGTGGAGAATGAACAGTCTGATTCCCTTAAAATCCTCTAATTCTATAATAAGAGCAAAGGGACTTATTCTAACATTCTATGATCCTGTGACTTGGCTTCTCTGTTTTCTCCAGCCTGTGAGCACCTTGAGGGCAATGTTTATCTTATTTAATCCAGAACTCATAGAGCCAAGCACAGAGCCTGGCACAGAAGAGACACTCAGTAAATATACATTCATTCATTCAATATCAGTTACACACCTGTGAGGGCCATCAGCGTGCTGTGTGCTGGGGGTAAAGCACTGAGTAAATTAGACGTAGTACCTGTGTTTTTAGAGCATACTGAATGATGGGGGTGAACATAAACCAGTAAATAAACAATAAAAGAGATAACTTCAACTCATTGTAAGTGGTATAAATACCATAACATTGGGTACCACGGTAGAAAGGAGGGAGGCCTCTCTGAGGCGGTCACACTCGGGCTGAACCTTCTGCAGATGTGGAAGAACATCCCCAGCAGAGGGAAGAGCTTAATGCCAAGGGCTGGCACGTGCAAGAAATAAAAGGAAGGATATGAGTGTGGGGGAGGATGGTCGGGGGGCAGGTCGGAGAGGCCAGCAGGAGTAGATCATGTAGGATGTTTTAGGCCAGGTGAGGATTTTGGATGTCATTATCCACTTGATAGGAAGCTTTGGGAGGGTTGTAACTGGGGAAGTGGCATGATCTGGTTTATGTTTTTAAAACATCCCTCTGCCTGCTTGTGGAGAATGGATTACGGGGGCGAGAGAGGAAGTAGGAAGACCAGTGAAGAGGCTCCTGCAGACATCCAGGGGAGAGGTGTGGTGGCGGCTCGGACCGGGGGCAGATGGAGATAAACGGTTAGATTTAGGGTTCAGTTTGGAGAGAGGGCTGCCAGGACCTGCTCATTTGCTGCAGCACAACCAGCCCCACCATTGCTGTCCAGCACCCTGGACAGCGCAGCCCTAGCGTTCCCAAAAGGGCCGGTTCTCGTTTCTCAGGAGACGCTGCGATGCCAGAGGGCAGCCCCCAGAACCCCTCCCTTGTGGTTTTTAAACATTTTTTATTTTTAGTCATACAACATCTCCACACACAGAAAAATCAGAAAATAATGTAACAGACACACACGTGTCCACCAAGATTAAATGGGTGTTAACACTTTGCCATATTTGGTTCAGAGCCGCTCTTTTTTAAAAAGAAAATAAACAAAACACTGTCGATACAGATCAAGATGCCTTCCCTCTTGGTCTTTCTTCCCCAGAGGTAACTCAGCGGAAGCTGGTGTTTGTCGGGGCCAGGGCATGTGCTGTCACTATCTAGTTATACATTCAAAACCTGTAATTCTATTGTTAACATATATTTTAAAAGTTTACGTAAACGGTGTGATACTGTAGATGTTCCTTTGTCATTTATTTTTTCACTCCATATTATGTTCTGGAGATTTATCCATATTGCATGTTGATCTAGTTTGTTCGTTTTCACTGTGATAGATTATTTCATTGTACTTATAAAGCAGCTTCTTTTCCTGTTCCCCTGCTGAGACACAGCTAGGCTGCTCCTCATTTTTCTATCACATACTAAGGTGCAACGAATGGACATATATCCTTTTGCCTGAGTTTCTCCAGGGTGCATAGAAAATACTGTGATGCCCCACCCAAATATCTTTTACCTGCAGGTGCACTCATCTTCCAGCTGCTGTGAGTGTTGGCTGCTAAGGACTCATAGCTGCTCCCTTCTGGGAACTTCCTCACCCAGGAAGTTATATGACACCCCCCCCCATGTGGCAGCCCATAGCCAATGACTGATGGACATGGGGGTACAAAAGACTGACCCTCTTGCCTCAAGGCGGATCGACCCTGTGACGTTATTAATGCTTCAGAGCTCCCTGTGGGATCAGATTGAAGCTCATCTCCAACTGAGAACACATCATTGCTTAGCGTTTCCTCGCACCCCCTCTGCCTTCCCCTCTGTCCTTCACCTGAGAGCTCTCCCTCAGTAAGTCACCTGCACGAGAGTCTCAGGCCCTGCTTAGGGAACCGACCCCAAGACAGGCACACACTAAACTGGGGCTGCTGGGTCTTAGATTTGCTCATCTTAAAATTTACTGTTTCCAAATTGCTCTCCAAAGGAGTTGTACCAATTTACATTCCCACCAGCAGTTTATAAACATTGCTTCCCCCCCCACACACTTTCATCAATACTAGTGTTATAGACTAATTTTGCCAATCAGATTGGTGTAATGTGCTATCTCATTATTGTTTTAATTTGCATTTCCATGTTTACTAGTGATGTTGAGAATCTTTTTAAATATCTTTATTGGCCATTCAAATTTCTTCATGTTATTTGTTTATATCTTTTGCCCATTTTCCTATTGCTTTGGAATGTTTTGATAAATTGATTCTTTGGAGTTTTAAAGAAATTTTATTTTGAAAACAAATTCTCTTGGTTGCAAATATCTTCTCCCAGCTGTGGCTTTAACACTATTTATTATTTGTCATGTACAAGTTTTTGATTTTAATGAAATAGGATTTATCATTGTTTTCCTTTTTTCTTTTTACATCTTGTGTCTTGTTTATTTTCTACTCTAAGGTTGAAAAGTTAATTTTTTGTTTTCTTTTAAAAGTTTACAGTCTGTTTTTTTACATTTAGGACTTTGATCAACCTGGAACTTATTTTGTGAGTGTTGTGAGCAAGGATTTGACTTTATCTTTTTCCATGAAGGTATTTAATTGTCCTAATATCACCCATTAACTAGACCATCTTTTACCTCTTGTCATCTTTCAAACCCTCATATATATTTTTGGATCTGTTCCTAGGCATTATTCTCTGTTCTTTTTATCTGTTTCTCTATTCCTGGGACCAAACCAAACTATTTTAATTATTAGAGCTTTATAGTAATTATTAATATCTGGTAGGGTGAGGGTTCCCTTTCTCCTCCTCTTTCTTCTTCAAAATTGTCTTGGTTATTCTGGGTTCTTTATTATTCCATATCCTTTTTGGGATGAGCTTGTCAAATTACAGAGAAAACCCTACTGCAAAATTTATCGGAAATAAAATGTATAGATTAAATTGGAGGGGGCTAGCCGACTTTATGATAACGAGGCTTCCCGTACATGAACACCCTTTGTTTCTTCTCTGGCTGTTATTGTTTCTCTCCTCCGCATTCTGTCCTCGAACAGGGGGCTGTCTGGGAAATAAAACTCCAAACACTTCTCATCCTTCAATGCCTAGCTTCCTCCTCTGGGAAGTCCTTGGTGACAGCTCTGGCCCTCCAGGCCCACTCGCTCTCCTCTGACCTCCTCTAACCTCTCTGTACGCCCCATTCCCTGGACACTGAGCACACTGGACCTGATTGAGGGAGCCACCTCTGTTCACTCTGTACCTCCACCTAGTCTCAGCTCCTGAAGGGCTCCAGCTCCTCCATCTTTGCGTCCCCAGTGGCACCCAGCACATAGTAGGTGTGCAATAGGCTCTGATGATTGGGGAAGAAACGTGTGTAGTAACAGCTTCTTTCTCACAGGAAACAGCTGGTCCCGGGGGGAGCGGGCCTGGAGCAGAGTTTGGAGTTTCAGGGGGAAACACACCTGGCGTGAAATCAGACAGATCTAGCTTTACAGGAGGTTCTGCCACGTGGGACACTGGCCTCTCCGAGCATCTTGTGCCCATCTGTAAGATGGAGGCAACATTACCAAAGTCATAGGGCTGTTGTGATTATGAGGGAGACTGTAGGCAACACACTGAAGGTGTTTTCTCCCTGGTCCCACTTTTCCAACTTGAGGGAGGTGCAGGAGTGAAGACCTTCAGCTACAGAGGCCGCTGGAGACCACTTCCTGCTCATCAAGAAGACCTCAGGGGCACTTCCCCAAATGTCTGAGCCACTGACCCCCAGGGACACAGCTGGGCTCTGCTCTGCCTGACGCCATCTCCCCGGCTCCTGCTGTCCTCTCTCCTGGAGCAGAGTGGAGTCCTCAGCCCCCTAATGTAACTAGGGAGATGCTCGCACCCTGTCTTCCCTTCCCTGCCCCACAGCACCCAGGTCTCCCAGTGGACCCCTTGGTCCTGGGGGGACCTGGGGGCCCTGGGGGTCTTGGGGTAACAGCTTGAGGAAGCTGTTCCCATGAAATGCTCCTTCCTCACGTGCTCCTCCTCCAGGAGGTGTCTTTCTTCCACAAGAGAACATAAGGCAAAGGCAATCTGCACATCCGGAAGACAGAATTTGGGGTGTTTGGGGGTGCTTCCTAGCAGAGCATGGGCGTTGGAGTTGGACAAGCCTGGGTTCTGATTCAGCTCCCCTCAAACTTGACTACAGGCAAGTCGACTTCTATAAGACTCAGCCTCCCCACAGATAAAATGGGGGCATGAGTCCACCTCCTGGGATAGACAAGAAGACCAGAGAGGAAGAAATATATGGGACGTATACAGTAGGTGCACAGCATAAGGTTGCTCCTTCCTCATCGGGAGATGTCAGGGTCGTAGGGATGGGAAAAAAAGGAGACACAGGCAAAGATGAGGCAGAATTTATTCTTATTGTGGGCAAGTTCAAGACTCAGGATGGAGACCTCAGAGAGGCAGATCTCTGGGATCCCGAGGGGCACCTCACACTGGCGGCAGGGGCCACACTTTTGCAAGCGCCAGGCCCACTGTGTCCCCCTGACCATGAGGATGCAGAGCCCAGGAACGGGGTGAGAGAGGGGTGGGTGGGAGGAGAACAGGGTCCTCCCGGATCGTGTCCTCACCATGTTTCCGACTTCCATAGGAAGGAAGAACAGCTCGGCTGTATAGTAACATAATATACAGAGGTGCAGAGAGCTGGCTGCGGCACCCGGCGGGGCTGAGATCCCCGAATTATTGCAGGAGGGAGGGGTGCTCAGTGCTGGCGTCTCCGCGGGACAGCTGTGCTGGCTACAGGGAGGGCGGGGCGGGGCTGGGGCCGGGCTGGCCCCTCCCTCGGGGCGGCAGGCGCACCGGCGTCCTGCCCCATGGGCTCCTTGGGCCTTGTCTGCCGAACTGCCCCTAGGGTGGGACTTGCTCACCCTGCTGCTTTTATGTGCTTTGAAGACCATTTTTGCATTGTCAGGAGTGAGGAAAAAATATTCTGACATGGTAGAAAAAAGATATTTACATACCCTGGTGGGCCGTAAGGGGGAGGGTCAGCCTCTGACAGGGGCACTTCGCAAGCCCCTTCCACCCACAGCTGTCCGTGTGGGATGCTGCGGGGGAAAGACCCCTAGGCTGGGAGGCAGAGGCCTCAGCTCAGAAACCTGGCCGCCGTGTGACCTTGGACAAGGCACACCCCCGCTCCAGCCCTCGGTCTGCTCAGATGGTGCAGCGGACATGGACTTGGGTCTCCTGGTCCCTGATCCTAGGCACGGGGCTGCGGGGCAGGCTAGGGCTGGGCAGTGAGGTTGGCAGAGGGACTTCCAGGTGAGGAGCCCTGGGCCGTGGAAGGGCATCAGAGACTGGAGGGAAGTTGGTGGCCCCTGGCCTCTGGCCAGGCAGCCCAGTCCAGCTGAGGGCATCTCACGTACTCCGGTGATGCCTCCACAGAAAGTGGCCAGAGGGGCTGGCCGAGAACCCTGTTTTCCTGTTGAAGCAGCGGTTGGAGCCAGGTGGAGGCTGCAGGTTGCCCCCCACCAGCTAGAGGGAGGGCTTGGACCTGAGAAAGAGCCGGGGGCGGGCTCACTCGGGCGGAGACAAGGGTGGGCCTGGTGCTGGTTCAGTTCAGAAGTGGCCCCTGGCTCCGGCCTCCACGCACAGGGGAGGTGGGCGTGAGCCTCTCCAAGGCCCTGCAGGTGCTGGGACCCAGGCCCACATTCCACGGGCAGCGTCACACCAAGTTCCCTGCTCACAGGCTTGGGACATGCATTCTTACTCATGACACGCCACTCAAGGTCACGCATGTGTGCCCCCAGTCTTAACAGATAAGCACGCACACCACAACTTGCACACATTCATGCTGGGACCTGATAGGTGGACACACACACACACACGTGATCACACATGTTCACACAGGTCCCCACGACCTCGTGAGAACACACCCTATAGCACAAGCGCACGCGTGCGCCCACGCACGCACACACACACACACACACACAGAGGCAGGTGAGCGATGTCGCTATGGGCTCAGTGGTGCTGAGGCCCCAGCCTCTGGGATAGAGAAGGCCCTCTGCCCTGGGGGCGGGTGTCCTGGCCGTGCTGGGCACCAAAGGCCCCTTCCCAGGCACCCTGACCCCTGATCACTCCAGGGCCTCCCAGCGCCTAAGGGGAGGGACACAGGCCTGGGGCCGCCCTGACTGCCGGCCAGCCCCACACGTCCTGTGACGGCCAGCATGGCCGGGAGCAGGCTCGGTTGCTGCCCAGGCCCCAGTAGCCTTGGGTTACAGGTGCCGGTGGGGCCCCTCGGTGCCAGTCAGCTGGGCCCTCATGCTCTGGATGCTGCCCAGGATCTTCTTCTGGTGGCCCATGAGGGTGATGCCCAGGGCACGCACATCCCTGTGAGGGAGGGAGTGCCCACCAGGTTGGCCTGGGAGGGACAAACCCATCCCCCGAAGCTGCTAACCCCCTCAGTGGCTCTGCCTCTGGACCCCTGCCCTCTCCCCCTGCTGCACCCCCGTGGGGACCACCCCACCCTCTCACTCACTGAGCGTTCATGCGCAGCACCATGCCCAGAGACGAGTAACCACCAGCAGCAAAGTGGTCCCGGTAGCGGCCCATGCGGATGGAATCCAGCCAGTCCCCCACAGTGAGGCCCCCGCCGCCCCCTCGGAGGTCAAAGCAGCTCCGGGCAAAGGCAGGGGGTGGGCACCTGAGGCACAGGGGCCCTTGGTAAGCGGCCTGCCAGGGCCTTTGCCTTCCTTGGGGACCCTGGCACAGCCACCCTCAGCCTCCATCCGGGCTCAGCAGTGGGCAAGGGGTCTGAGGGCCCAGACCTCAGGCCTGGAAGGAGAGGGCTAAGGAAGGCCCAGGCTGGCAGGGGTCAGGGACCCAGGCAGGGCAAGGGTCTGGGGCCCAGGCAGGGCAGAGGTCTGGGGATCAGGCAGGCAGGGGTCCGGGGCCCAGGCTGGGTCCGGTCCAGGGGTCACGGCCTGGACTAAGTCCGGGCCTTTTCCGGGGCAATGCTGGGGGGGGGCAGCCGCGCTTGGGCAGAGCTGGGGTGGGCGCCAGGCACCTGCTGACAGTGGCCGTGGCCCTGAGCGTCTCAGGGCTCTGGATGAGGGCATCGAGGACGCTGACGATCTGGGAAAAGCGAGGCCGCTGGGCCCGGTCCTTGTGCCAACAGTCGAGCATGAGCTGGTGCAGGGCGCGGGGGCAGCCCATGGGTGCAGGCAGGCGGTACCCCTCCTCCACGGAGCTGATGACCTGGGGAGGGGGCACAGCGCTGGGCTGGAGGCCATCCCTCCCTCCAAGGCCCCTCCGCCTCTGCCCGACCAGGGCCCCAAACTCACGTCACGGTTGGTCATGTTCCAGTAGGGCCTCTCCCCGTAGGCCAGCACCTCCCACATGACCACACCGAAACTCCACACGTCGCTGGCCGAGGAGAACGTCCGGAAGGCGATGGCCTCGGGGGCTGTCCAGCGGATGGGGATCTTCCCGCCCTGCGAAGGACACAGGTGTGTTGAGCGCCTCTCCACAGCCTGAGCGAGGGAGCGGATCACTGGGGTCCTGTCTCCCAGGCTGGAAACTCGCCATCCAGTGGGGGAGACACAGCCTCCACCTTCCGAGGACACCCGTTCTGATGGGGGAGACGGGCACCCAGAGTAGCTATGAGGACCGAACGCGAGGACGTGTGTGGAGCACCCGGCACAGTGGATGCTCCGTGAGCGCCGGCCAGCGGGCAGCTGCCTGGACCAGTGAGGGAGCTCCGAGAACGCGGCCCAGAAGCTCTCTACCTCCTCCTCCTCCTTTTCCTTCTTTCTTTTTTTTTTTTTTTTTGGTCGCAAAATCCTTTCTCTAAGTGAAACCTTATTCGGAGGCTCAGTGGGTAAAAACCAAAGCGAAGGTTCTGGCTGAGTCAGGGGCTGGGGCCCGAGCCCCGTCCACTCAGCCTCCTGCCTTGAAGGCAGCCCCCAGGCACCTCTAGAGAAGCCCTAATCTCCATGGAATACGTTTTGAAAATGCTGGTTTTTAGCCAAACTTTAGAGACAGATGTGGAATCAATTTGATTCAGAGAGATGCCAATTCTCCCAAAATCTCCGCGTGAGGAAGTGACAGTGTCCACCAGCCCTGGTGTCTCCCCAAGCCGCCTGGTGACAGAGGAGCAGCGGGAGAGGTGGCTCCCGTTTCCCAGAGGGGGAAACTGAGCTGCAGAGAAGAGGCACGACTTGCCCCAGGTAGAGGGCGACCCAGAAACTGCCAGCTTCACTTCAGGAACTGTCGGGGAGCCCTCCTGCGCCCCCCGCCCCTCCCTGGGGCTACGTGAAGGGGTGTGGGCTGCGCACCGTGGTGGTGTAGGCGGCGTCAGGGTCGTCCTCCAGCACCCGCGAGAGCCCGAAGTCGGACACCTTGCACACCAGGTTGCCGTCAACTAGGACATTGCGGGCGGCCAGGTCGCGGTGGACGTAGCCCAGGTCCGAGAGGTAGCGCATGCCGGCGCCCACTCCTCTGAGCATGCCCACCAGCTGCATGATGGTGAACTGCCCGTCGTGGGTCTGCAGGGGGACACGGCTGGGCTTCAGGAGGGCTCTGCAGTTGACAGAGGGCTTCACTGCGTGTGCAGCATGTGACCGTCTATGCTCTGTGCTCACGGCCCCATTTACACTCAGAGCAACCCTGAGAGGGAGGCGGGGCGGCGATGACTGCTCACTCACTTTGCAGGAGAAATGGAGGCTCAGAGAGGTTAAGTCCTGTGCCTAAGAGCACCCAGCAAATAAACAGTAGGGCGGGTGTTGGGAATCCAGTGATTTCCACCACAGCCACGTGCCTCCCAGCTGAGCAGGGCCCCGGGTCCCCACAGAGCACCCCTCAGCCTGTGTGCAGGGCAGCAAGACTCTCACGTGATGGGGAGCTGAAAGGCAGCTTGACTGGCTGACCCATAAGACTCCCCTATTCCTGGCCCCGCTTCCCCAGGGCTGTTGGGTCCAAGCTCCCGCAGGTGTTTGGAGGCCTCATATTATCTCCCAGCACCCAGACTGAACATCCCTCCCCCCAGCCCATAGGAAAGGCGGTGCGGGGCACGCACCCTCAGGAAGGCGTCCAGAGAGCCGTTCTCCATGTACTCGGTCACGATCATTGCCAAGCGGCCTGGGGAGGGGGACAGGAGGAAGGGGCTCTTGGTGGGGGCATCCAGGTTGCTATATCAGAGACCCCAGGAACATGCCCCCTGCTCATGAGCTGCCAGGAGCTGGGCCAGCATTGAGGGCCCCAGGAAGCCTAGGGTCCCCACTGGGGTCCTGGGGCCCTGGGCCCTCTCCAGCACCGAGTCACCGGGGGACCTGAGCCAGGGGACAGGGGCAGGGCAGGGGCAGAGCAGGGTGGTCTGGAGATGGGCCACTGCAGGGTGGGGCCCTGCAGGGTGGGGCTGCCCCCGCCTGGCACCTACCACGGGTGACGACACCTTCCAGGCGGATGATGTTGGGGTGGTCAAACCGACCCATGATGGACGCCTCGCTCAGGAAGTCCCGCCGCTGCCTCTCCGTGTACCCGGCTTTGAGGGCCTTGATGGCCACGGACACGTCCTGCTGCCCCGGCACCCGCAGCCACCCGTAGCAGACTTCCCCGGACTCTCCTGTGGACCCCGAGTGGGGCAGGCAGGGGAGGGTGGTGGGACCCTCCTCCCCTCGCCCCAGACCCCCGCACTCCCCCAGCCTCACACCCGTGTGCCCCCTCGGGCCTGGCCACGCCCGGCTCTGCCGGCCCCCTCTCCCTCTGCCCCGGGCGCCCCTCCGTGATGTCCCCCCTCACAGCCCCGGAGGCTCACCAGAGCCGATGATTCTCTCGATGTGGATCCTGGAGGCCTCGATCTCTCGCGTGAAACTGTGGCCCGCCCGGCCCGGCTCCTCGTAGGTGTGGGGTTCTGCATAGAACTGGGGCTCCGGGATCTTTCCCGGGGGGTGGTGCAGGGGCAGGAAGACGGGTGGGGGCGCTGAAGGGCCAGGAGGGAAGGGCCATCAGTGGGGTCCAGGAAGACTTCTCTCCCAGCATTCCCTGGGCCTGGGACAGGTCTGGGGCGGGGTCAGGAGCGTCTCTGGGAATCTCAGGATGTGGTGGCAAACAGCAGGCGCCCAATAAGTGCCAGCCAAGTGAAAATAGGGTCTCAGTGGAGTAGCTCTGGAGTCTCTAGAGGACTTTGGGGTCTCCAGTGAGTTCTGAGCATGTCTGTCATTTTCTGGGGTCACTTCTAGAGTCCTTAAGATCTTTCTAAATTGTTCTGGGGTAGGAAAGTGGCAAAAAAGGTTTTATCACAAGTGCCAACTTAGATGGACTGAAAGTGGTTCTCTAGAAGACCGTGCGAAGAAGGACTCTGAGGCTGCCTTCAGGCTCAACGGGAATCAGGACCATGACTGATACTACTGCCTACATGGCCACAGAAGTGGGTGCAGAGGTAGGCATCCCCATATTTGCCTTGTTTTCTGGGGTCTCTGCAGAGTCCTGAAAAAGCTCTTTGTAGCAGGAGTTCTTGTCCAAGAGTATATGAGCCCCTCCGAAATTGTGTGTAAAACTGTGTGTGAGTGCATGCACTGGGTGCGTTTCCCTGGGAGGGGGTCTTCAGCATCCTCAGTGGGGTCTGCGAACCCAAGAAAAGTTAACAGCTGTGGGGTCTCGGATCTCTGTGACATCCTGCTGTCCATCTCTGGGGCTCTGGTCTTTTCTGGGGGCACCTTTCTCCTTCCCACCTGTGCCTCCCCCACACCAGCACTGGTTCCACCGTGCCCTCCTCTCTGCCCCCAGATCCCGGGGCCCCGCACTCACCCTGCCCATTCTGATAGTGCATCTTCTCCTCGTCTGAGTCCTGGAAGGCCTTGCTGTAGCCACAGTGCCTGCGGAGGATGGGCACGGCTCTGCCTGAGGCCAGACCACCCCGAGCGGCAGCCTCGACCCCACTCAGGGACAAGTCAGGACTCCTCCCTTCTACTCCCCTCCCCACTTCAGGTCAGCACCTGCCACCCCAGCCCCGGCCCCTGCCCCTGCCCCTGCAGGAAGGAGTCCCTGCTCTCAGGCTCTCCACCCAGCGGAACTGTGACATCCTTGACATTTATAAACACTTGACAGTTTACAAAAGCGAGTCCACTGGCCCTCACGGCAAAGTCTACGGCATCATCAGCCTCATTTTACATGAAAGCATCCCTGGTGGAGGGGTTGAGAGATGAGGTTTCTGAGGCCGACTCTGCTGTGTGACCTTGGCAAGCCCCTTCCCTTCCCTGGGCCTCAGTTTCTCCGTCTATCAGATGATCCTTCATTCTTGCCGTCTGGGATCCTAAGCCTGCTTGAGCCCAGTATCCCACGTCCACCTCCCTCTGGATGGAGTGGGAGTGGGGAGAGTGACCGAGAGTCTTCAGGTGGGTTCCTGCCCCAGTTCTGGCATCTCTTTGGCTGAAGCAGCCTAACCTTTCTGATCCCCAACATGCACACCTGCACAGTGAGGTCAGAATCTCTGCATCCCTGGGGTGTCATTAGGATTAAATGAGATGGAGGCGGTTCTGCTGTGGGGCTGGCTGGTGGACGGACGTGGCATGAGAGAGAGAGAGTCAAGGAGGACGACTGGGTTCGGGGCTTGAGTAACCCCATGAACCGGGCCATGTCCTGAGATGGGGGCCTGTGGGAGGTGCAGGCTGGGGGGTTGTTTATCTAAAACACATCCCAGTGGACACGGGAGAGGGTGGCTGGATCTTGGGGAGAGGTCTGCACCGGGGATAGACTTTGGGGATGTGCACAAAGGTGGAATTCACAGCCATGGACCCTGATAAGGTCACTCGGGAAAGGTGGACCTGAGTAAACAGGGAAGAGAAGAGGGTCCTCCAGCCTTCCGAGGTGGTTTAGAGAGCAGGGGCTGGCAGAGATGGAGACGGACGGGCCAGGCAGGCGGACGGGAAATGGGGGGTGGGGGGGGCACGGAAGGCAAGAGGAAAGTGTCGAAGGAGGAGGAAGGAGGAGCAGTTGTGTCTGTAAGTGAGCCCGGCCCCAGGCACAGGGCTGGGGCAGGCGGGCAGCGCAGCACTCCACGGGCGGGGCTTGGGGGCTGGGGGCCAGGACCACCCACCTCTTCTTGCAGATGAGCAGGAGCAGCAGCACCACCAGACCCGTGACGAGCGTCAGGCAGATCCAGACGATGGTCCGGGTGTCGTGGCGGGGCCCTGCAGGGGTCACCGGAGGGGCAGGCAGCGGCTCAGCCCTGGCCTCAGGCCCAGGGCTCTGGCGGCTCTCCCAGGGGCTGCGGGCAGCCTCTCAGGCCCCCTCCTGCTCTGCCCCCACCCCTCTCTCTGCTGAGCTTCCCCTTCAAGACCCTTCCCAACCTCTGCCACCACCTCCGCGGACTGTGTGACCCGGGGAGAGTCACTAGACTTCTCTGAGGCTCAATCTTCTCACCTATCACGAGTCAGAAAATGCCTGGCCTGCCTGCTACCCTAACAGCAAGCTGAATGTGCTAAGGGCTCACGTTCCGGTCTCCATGAACCCTCCCCGCACCCCGTCCAGGGAGGTCCCGGTAGTATCTTTAGTTTTCAGATGAGAAAACGGAGGCTCAGAGAACTCAAGGAATTTACCCCAGGCCACACGGGACATGGGATGGACAGGACTCCCGTCTGGGTGGTCTCCACATGGCATCAGGAACACTTGAGACGCACGAGCGCCAAGGGTGCCAGGTGAGCAGGGTCCTGAACTTGGCCTTGAACCCTCTATCCCAGCACCGCCCCCTGGAGGGTGTGGAGGACAGGGGAAGACCTCAGCTGGCTGGAGATGGGGCGGGGGCTCTCAGCTGGAACGCGTCTCGGAATCACCCTGCCGGCTGGATAAAACCTAAATTGCTGCCCCCCGCCCCCAGGGTTTCTGATTCAGAAGGTCTGGGGTGGGCCCGAGAATCAGTATTTCTGGGAGCTCTCGGGTGAGGTTGATGCTGCTGGTCCTGGAATACGCTGTGAGAACCACTGCTCTGGAGCCTGGAGGCCGGACGACACTGCGGAGGGACATGGAATTTTCCCCAGGCTGACCAGATTCAAATCCTGCTTTGCCAGGTAACCTCGGGCAACTCACTTTACGGCTTTGAGCCTCCTTTTCCTCGTCTGTAAAATGGGGATGTGGGTAATGCCGACTCACTAAGGGTCTCTGGGACAATTACAAGGTTATCCTGCTGGAAAGGGCCTCCTGACACCTGCAAGTCCCACTGAGCTCAGGAAAAGCCAGCAGTTGACCGGCTGTTACTAGCTCTGCCTCCTTGGGCAAGTACCTTTCCTTCTCTGCGCCTGTTTTTCACCTGTAAAGATGCTGATCCACCAAAGGCACCAGCTCAGCACGCACAGTTCCCTCCCCCCGACCACCAGGGACCCCCTCGCCCTCCCCGCTCCCGGCACTCACGGGGTTTCCCGGTCTCCACCTCCATGGCCTGGCTGAAGCGGCCGCAGCCTGCCGAGGTGCGGGCTCGGACCTGGAACACGTAGCGGGTGCCCGGTTTGAGGCCCGAGACGGTGGCCCTGGTGGTGACAGCCTTGAGGGTGGAGTAGCTCTGCATCTCCTTGTCCTGCCATGGGAGGGGTGGTCAGCCCCAGTCCTCTGCCTGGCCCCCGCCCCTCCCTCCCCTCCCCGTGGTACCTTCTCGTAGTACTTGATCTCGTATTCCAGGATGATGCCATTGGGCTGCTCGGGCTCCTGCCACAGCAGCGAGACGCTGGTCTGCCCTGCCCGCTCCTGGCGGATCACCACAACCTGGGACGGGGCTAGGGGAGGGAGGCCGCTGTGGTCAGATGGGCAGACAGGCGAGAACGGGGACTGGCCTCCATCCCGCTCCTTCCCAGGGCCCTGTGCAGGGATCCTGGTTCCGGCCATGCTCAGCTTGCTGACTGTCCTGCCCCCGCCCCCAGGGGAGCCAGCATCCTCCACGCCTCCCGGCCAATCACTGGCCCTGCCCTGGTCAGTCACCTGGGGCGGCACACCTGGCTCTGCTCTGGGATGTTGGGGTCGGCTCCACGGCCGAGCTTTCACTGCCTCCTCCTCCTCTCTGGCCAGGCCCATCCATCGGAAGCAGGCTGGACCCCGCCAGCCCCGTGAAGCAGCCGCTGTTGTCCACCCTGGGGCCCCATCGCCTGATGTCTCTATCTCCATGTCTCCCCTCCCCCAGCCCAGGGCCCGGGGTGGAGCAGGCTCTCAGAGTACCTGAGGAAGGAGGAAGGAAAGAAGGGAGGGAGGGGGAGAATGGAAGGAACCGGACCCTCACTGCCTGGGTCTGGGGGGTGTGACTGGGACAGCTCTGGATCCTTAGGGAAGGGACATGAGCTGAGGCCCGGGCCATCTGAGCTCACGTATTCTCGAGTCACACCAGGCCACCCATTCGCCCCCTCACTCACAGACTGATTCATCCACTCCCTCCCTCCCTCCTGCATTCAGTGCAATTACCTCCGAGGTGAGTCGGCTGGGAAGTGTCAGATATGGACCCAGCCACAGCCAAACACGGAACAGCTCGCAAGGCTGCCACTCCCTCCTCCAGCCCACAGGCCTCCTCTTACCCCTGCTCACCCTGAGTTCTACTCTCTGCCCCACACCTCCCATGTTCCCCACCTGCCCCACGTGGCCAGCTCTGGCCTCATATCTGGGCATCCTATCTCCCCAGCACACCTGGGGGCTCCCTGTAGGCAGGGACTGCACACAGTAGGTGTCCAATAAATGCTGCTGGATGACTTTGACATGAAAAATTAAGAAGCAATTCCAGAGCTAAGTTGGAGAGTGCAACACAGGGGAGACCCCCCAGCCTGGGAATCAAGTCTGGGTTCACAACTGGCCCCTGTCTTGCTGCCTAGGACCATCACTGTCTCTGGGCGGCAGTCTCCCCATCCAGAAAGCGAAGCTAGAGGGCACCGCCTGCCAGGAGGAGGTGAGGATCAGATACAACCATTGTACGTGAGCAACACACAGCAGCACCAGGAATACATGAGCGCCTCTTAAAAACCAAAGAATTTCCAAGGCAAGAGGTGTCGCGTGTGTGGGGCAGACAGAGGGAGACCAGGGCTCAGAGGCAGGAGGGAGAAAGGGTGGGGCACTAGAGACGGCTCCAAGGAGGAGGTGGCTGTGGAGAACAGGGGCCAGTCGGCAGGGGGGCAGGTGGTCTCTGAGGACAGACCTCACCCACTTGCTCAGGGATGCTGTCTGCCCAGGCCCCAGCTCAGAGCTGTGGGCGTCCACTCCATCACCCCCCAGGGTTTCCTGAATGCCACCACATGCCGGGCACCGGGCTAGGACCAGGGGATACTGCAGTGACCAAGACAGCCCTCCAGGAGCTTATGGTCTAGTAAGAGAGACAGAAAGCAAATAAGACAACAAGTCAACGCATGATTACTGGTTGGTTAAGCGCCATGAAAGGATGAAGAGGCGCTGTGATGGAGAGGACCTTACGTAAGCAGGGGGCTGGGAGGGAACTGGGCCATTTTAGCTGAGGCGGTCAGGGTGGGCCTCCCTGAGGCAGTGGTGACAGTTGAACTGAGGACTGAAGGAGCCAGTCATGGGAACGTCCCAGGGAAGAGCGTGTCACTCCAATGGGGAAGCAAGGCCGAGGCCCGGGGTGGGGAAGGGCTTGTGGTGTCCAAGGATGGGGACTGGTGGCCAGTGTGGCTGGACTGGGGGAGCCAGGCAAGAGTGGATGGGGTGAGGCTGGAGAGGCGGGCAGGGGCGGGTCACATGGGTCCCCCGCCCCCAGCCCTGGGAGGGTCTGAATTGTATCTGAGCTCAGGATGGAGCTGTTAATGGGCTCACGTAGGACCAGACCTCACATTTTTAAAGCTCATTCAGGATGTGGTGTGAGAATGAGTCACGGGGCAAGGTGAGAGGGGCTCCCCTGGTTGTCCAGGCAACACGTGATGGGGACATGGACGGTGCTATGGACTGAATTGTGTTCCATCTCCCAAATTCATATATTGAAGCCCTATCCTGCAATGTGATAGTGTTTGGAGCTGGGGTCCTAGGGAGGTGACTAGGTTCAGATCAGGTCATGAGGGTGGGGCTCCCACGGTGGGATTAGTGCCTTTATAGGAAGAGAGACCAGAACGTTCGCTCTCCCTCTGCCATGTGAGGACACAGTGAGAAGGCAGCTATCTACAACCAAGAAGAGGGTTCTTACCAGGAACCAAATCAGCCAGCACCTTGATGGTGGCCTTCCACTTCTAGAACTGTGAGCAATAAATCTCTGTGGTTTAAGCCCCCTGGTCTATGGTATTTTGTTATGGCAGCTTGAGCTAAGATAGATGGAGTGGGTGGGTACTAAGTGTGGAGGTGGTTATGCTCAAGGGGACCCATGGGGGCTGGCTAGGGGATGGATGTGGCATGAGAGAGAGAGAGTCAAGGAGGACAACTGGGCTCGGGCCTTCAGTAACCCCATGAACCAGGCCATGTCCCGAGAATGGGGCCTGTGGCAGGTGCAGGTTTGGGGGTTATCTGAAACACATCCGAGTGGACACGGGAGAGGGCAGCTGAACCTTGGGGAGAGGTCTGTGCTGCAGAAAGACTTTGGGGATGTCAGCACGGAGGTGGAATTCAGAGCCGTGGACCCTCATAAGGTCACTCAGGAAAGGTTGACCTGAGTAAACAGGGAAGAGAGGAGGGTCCTCCAGACTTCCAAGGTTGTTTAGAGAGGAGGGGCTGGCAGAGATGGAGAAGGACAGGCCAGGCAGGCGGACGGGAAATAGGGGGCAGGTGGGGCACGGAAGGCAAGAGAAAAGTGTTGAAGAAGGAGGAAGGAAGAGCGGGGGGAGCAGTGCCCACAGCACGTGGCCACGTGGGCATGTTGACTTTCTGTGGAAAGGTGGGAAAGACGCCCAAAGAGGCCCATAGAGGAGAGGACACAGACATGGCAAAGCACAGACACTCTTTCGGGACGTTTTCACGGGAGGAGAAATGGTCCAGCGGCTGGAGGAGAGCGTGGGTTCAAGGGAGGGTTTCCCTTTTTTACTGATGGGGCACATCGACCGGGGTCTGAACGCTGCTGGGTTCTCTGCTCCACCCTCCACCCCGACCAGCCAGCCACTGGCCTCAGTCGCCCTAGAAAGTGGGCAAGGCAGTTCCCTGAGCACCGGCACACGGGCCTGTCCCTCACTGTGTGGCCAGCACCGCGGACAGTGCCTGGCATTCAGTGGGTGCTCCACACCTGCTGGTCGGATGCGAGTCTCCTGAGCGGCTGACACCCTGGCGTCAGGGAGGGGTGCCCTGGCTCAGAGATGGGAGGCCTGTTTCACTTGGGAGTGAGACAGAGCTGGGTTCGAATCCTGACTCTGCCACTTCCTATGTGGTGACATGGGGTGGCTCTCTGTGCCTTGGTTTCCTCCTCTGTGACATGGTGGGAATAGTGTCTGCTGAGCCAGGCCTGCATGGTGTGGGGAGGAGATGGGGGTGAGGAGCTGTGGGGTCCAGGGCGTGTGCCAGGGTGGCTTTCATGGGGAAGCTGCCCGCGGTGGGCTCTCGGGTCAGGCTGCCCCTTGACAGGCAGGACCCACCAGAATTTGGAAAAGAAGAGGTTCCAGGGGCTAAATCCAGCCCACCAACTGGCTAGAAACAGAGAGATAAATGGCTGTTGTCCAAACCAGTGAGACCAAATCCATCCCAGGGGCAGCAGTGGCAGCTGTTCTGGAAAATGATAATCAGAATGATTTTATTTTTCTAATGACATTTCTCGAGCACGCAGCATGGGCCAGGTGCTGGGCTAAGCATTTTCATTTCTGTCACTTCAGCCTCACAACAGTACCTGGGGCAGGTACTATTATTCCCATCGCACCAGGGAGGAAATAGGCAGAGAGGGAAAGTTCTGGAACCCAGGCCCATGACGGCCAGGCTAGCCTGCCTCTGTGTTTCTGGGTTCCTCCCACCTAGAGGACGTGTTCTACTTTTCTGAGGCCCGTAGCTCTGAGTCCTGGTGAGGAGCGCAGGGCCAGGAGAGGTGGGCACTTGCCCACCTCTGGGCTGTGCCCAGAAGGCCACAGCCAGACCGCAGCAGCGCTCTGACGCCAGAAGGGCAGGGGCCGGGGAGGCTGCGGACAGAGGCTTCCGCCTACCTGCCTGGTTTGTGGTGATGTTGACGACGGCGGCCCGGCGGGGCTCGGGGCTCAGGTCAGACACGCCGTTGACGGCCTCGATCCAGAAGGAGTAGTTCATGTGAGCCAACAGGTTGGCCACCATCAGGCTGGCCTGCACCAAGCTCGTCTGCTGGGGCACGAAGCGGGTGCCGCTCCCGCACGTCTCACAGTGGCCCAGCGTCCAGGGGCAGCGGCGGCACACGGCGTTGTAGGTGATGTCGCTGCGGCCGCCCGGGTCCAGGGGAGGGGCCCACTCCAGGGTCACGGATGTCCCGTTCACGCTGGAGATCAGATTCACAGGTGCCGAGGGTGGCCCTGCGGGGCAGAGAATGACAGTGGAGTGGAGGGTATTTATTTGAGCCGGTCCAGTCTCCTCCCATCAGACCAGAGAAGGGCTGGAGCACCCCCATGATATTTGGGGCTCCCTAAGGATAAGGTCATGCCTACTCCATCCTCAGGAAGCTCCCCGAGGGCAGAAGCAGTGTCTCTGCCATCAGACTGGGACCATGGTGTCAGAGTCTGGGCACAGAAACCTGACCCCCACCCCCAGCTCCCCTGCAGGACCACAGAGATTTTACAGTTTGTGCTCCCCTAAGTTTTCACCCAGAACTGGGGACCGATACTGCACAGCCTTGAGGGGTGCCCACAGCAGCCATGCGGGGTGTGAAATGCCCCAGCTGTTTGCGTCCCACACCCCACCTTAAGCCCGTGTGTTGGATTTAACGTAAATGCCACGGAGCACTTTGCTGGAGCAAAGTGGAGGCCCCAGGAAGCCCAACGGGTGCCCCCACGGCCCTGTGTGCCCCTTAACCGCCCCAGAGGGAGCCCCAGTCTGGGCAGCACAAGGACCCTGGGAGAGGGGTAGGGTTGGGGACTGGGGTAGGCCCCTGGGGGTGGCGATTTGAGCCAGGAGGGCGTGGGGGGCTGTGGAGACCCCTGGGGCTCAGAATTCCGACTCTCAGAATCCCAGGCAGAGATTCTTAGATCGTAAGAACACAGAATTGTAGAATCTCAGAAGCAAGCGAAATCTTAGAATCTGAAGGGTATGGAACATTAAAAGCCTAGTCTTTGACAGCCTTGAGATTTCTAGAACCTTAGGGCACTGAATTGTGCATTTGGAGAAAAACCAGAGTTCAGCCAGCTGAATGCAAGTGTCCACGGCCTAGAGCTGGGCTCACCTGGCCTGAGGAGCCCATGCTTGTCACTATGTCACTCAGCCATTCCTTCTGCCCATCTCGGTCCCACATGAGGAAAACGCACAGGTCTGGGCAGAACAGTGGAGGGAGGGAGGGATGGAGGGAACGTATGTGTGTGTGCGCACGTGTGGATGTGGTGTGAACACACCTGGGCCCTCACCGGCCCTGTGCAGGGAGCCTGGGGGGAGGTGATGGAGAAGGGGGGAGGGGAAGACGGGGATCAGGTTGGGGTAAATTCGGGGGCAAAATCAGAGCCGTGTGAAATACCCCTCCCCCCACCACAAGAGCCCAGGGTTGGCAAACGGGGTGGGCCGAGCTGGCTGCAGCCCCTCCCCGGCTGGGATGGGAGCATGAGAGGCCCCTTCAGGCCACGGAAGAGGAGGCAACAGAGGAGCTGCATCAGCAAAACGCCAAGACAGTCACGCAGCCCTGCAGGCGCGGCGCCAGCGGCCCTGGGAGTCCCCTCAGGTGTACGGGGTGTGCGCACACGCAGCCACACCCTCTCCCGCACACACCTCCCTTGCAGGGCCAAGTATGCACATGCTGAGCTCACAGGCATGTTTGTTCAAGCTCTTCGGGGACTTAGGAGCCCCCAGCAGGTACCCAGATGCGCACACATGTGTGCACAGACACCCCTAAGGATCTTTTACATACGTGGGCACAAGCCCTTGCACACTCACCCTCAGGCATCCAAACACTCTGCAGGCATCTTCTGTAGCAGCAGCTGCCGACACGGATACACACAGTCGTAGGCATCCCAAGGCACACACAGAAGCAGACACACGCATGCCATCATCCACGCAGACAGCCACACACACTCCATATACACACCCATGCACACACCCCGCACCCACTAGGGCAGCTCCCGGCATTCAGCAGATCCAACCAGTTCATCAAGGATGACAGTGATGGGGGGCTCTGTGACACCCCCCCTTGCCTCATGGGCAAATCCCCTGGCTTGCCCACCCCAGCCCCCGGGACGCTGGCATTACTGCTGGGCCAGAAGATTACCAAAGCCACCCGGCCCTGGGAAGGGCCAGAGTCCAGCTCTCGTCTGCCCTCTGGAACAGAGAGGAGAGACCAAGGAGGGAAGGAAGATTTCCCTGGAGAGATGGCAGGTGACACAGGACAAGAGGCTGGGAGCCCAGAGAGTTCAAAGCCACCGTGGGGGGTCAGAGTCGCCCCGGACCCCAGGCTGGGCCCTGACCCAAGAGAGCCACTTGTCCCTGCCTCATCCACAGAGCACCGGCTCCCTGGGGCCTGTGGGCCCAAGCGCAGGGTCCTGGTCCAGTCTGGGTCTCAGGGGTGCTGGGGTCCGAGGCTGGTACTCACGGGTGCAGGCTGCAGACGGTGGGTCCAGGGCTGCGCGGTAGTAGCCGAGGTCGCAGCGGCAGGCCTGGGCGGCGGGGGCTGCAGAGTGGCTGTGGGGAGGGCAGCGCGCGCAGAGCTGGTCCCCGGGAGCCGACTTGTAGAAGCCCAGCTCACAGGCTGTGGAGGAGAAGGCAGCTGCAGGTGAGCCAGCCAGGCCACCATGGTGGGCCTCGGGGACAGCTCTCCCTCTGACCCAGGGCTTCCTGGAGGGTCACCCGGAAGGACGGAGGTGCAGAGCTTCAGCATCACCCAGTCCTACCCTCATTTGCAGATGAGGGACTGAAGCACAGAGAGGGCCTGCGACTTACACAGGGTTGCACAGCAAGTCGGGGGCAGAGCTGAGGCTGGGACCCTGACACCTGAGTCCCAGCCCCAAAGTCGGCACAGGGAAGAGCCTCTCCTCTAACGGCCCCTCCCACCCAGGCCCCGTCTCCAGCCTGATTCTGTCCTTCACAGGACACTGGTTCTTGAGTGAGACACCAGCCTTGGGGGCAGGGTGGAGAGGGCAAGAGGCTAAGAATCAAAGGGGGGCCAAAACTCCAGGCATGTGACTTGAGTGGGACGTGACAGCCGGACAGGGAATGGGGATGGGTGGAAATGTGATTGGAAAAGAGACACGGATTGTAGGACCTGCGGTTCCCAAGCAGGGCAGACGTGGAACCACCTCCATAAAAATACGGAGTCCCGGCCCCACCACAGCCACTAGGGACAGCCCTGGGAATTTGTGTTTTACAAGCTCCCCAGGCAACGCTGACCATCCAGGACTCACAGGCTCCCACCCCTCCCAGACCCCACGTCACTGCCACCCTGGCTGGGACTGACTTGTCTCACATCCCATCTTCCCTCCAGCCTCTCTGCCACACCCGCTTCATCCTTCACCTGAGGAGCCCGGCAGCCTCCACACCAGCCTGCAGCCCTGCCTCCCATCCCAGCTCCTGGAGTGACCACCGTTCATTTCACCTGTCTTTCTGAGCACCTACTGTGTGCCAGGCGCTGCTCTGGGCGCTGGAGACACAGCCACAAACGAGACCCACATGGTCTCGCAGTCAAGGAGCAGGCATTTTGGAGGGGGAGACCCAGTGAACGAGGCTGTGATCATCTCCAGGAAGGAAATAGAGCGGATAATGTGGCAAAGGGGCAATGGTGGGAGGAGCTAAAGGCCTAAAGGACCAGAGGGAGTCAGCCATGAAGGGAGTGGGGATACTCTAGGTCTAGGGACTCTCTAGGATGCACACCTGCCTCCATCACTGACAGTTCAACCCCTCACGCGCTCCCCACGCCCTAAACAACAAAGCCTGGCATTCAAAGCCCTCCCTGTGGGACCAAAACACACCTGCAGCCTCCTTCAGCGCCACCTCTCATGCCCCATCCTCAGGTTGAACTAAAGGATTGGTCATTCCCCCACACCCAGCAGGCTGTTCCCTGCCTCAGGGCCTTTGCATGTGCTGTGCCTTCTTCCTGGGCTGCCTTTTCTCCTTTGTCCACCTGTCAAGATTGATTTTAACAGTCCCTTTGATGAAGTCTTTCTGGACCTCTCCACACCTCCACATGTACACACACACACACACACACCCACACACAGAAGCGACCACTCCCCTCTTTCCACTTCTGCAGTCCCTGCTCAGTCTCACCACCTGTAACACTACGGCTAGACTTATTTATCTGTGTGTCTGACTTTCCTCCCAGGCCAGAAGGTCCTTGTGGGCAGATCCTTGTGAATGAGACCAGGGCTGCCTTATTCATCTCAGAATTCCCGGTGTCTGGCCCAGGGCTGGCTCAGGGCAGAAGTTGTCAATGCCGGTGGGAGTTTTCAAATTGAGCTAATCCCACCATTATCTGCTCTGGGCAGAGAGAGACCCCAGGGGGTCAGGACAGCCAAATGCCACCCAGCCAGCCACTGCCAGCTCTACCTACGGAACTGGATTCCTCTGCAGACGGACCACCAGGAAGCTCCCCGGCATCTCTCTCCACTAACTCCTATTCTGGAGAACTCGGTGCTTGAGAGAAGCTTCACTTGAAAAGACATCCTGTCGTTTCTTCTTTGGATGTTGATCGTATCTCTTTATTATAATAGCTAAAATTAGGTTAATTTGTAAAATTCTACAAACTTGAAAGAAAACCTGAAATCAGGAGAGATGATAAGTCCCTTAAGCTGCCTGACAGACTCAGAGGCCGTGGAGCCAGGAAGGGCTTAGACGTCGGGGAGTCGGGGAAATATGCCTCAGTTTTGAGACATCTTCCCTCCCCCTGGGGAGGCCCCAAGAGGGCTCAGGCCTGACTGGGGGCTGGGAGCTCAGAGTCGAGGGGACTCCTAGCTGACACATCGTGACCTTGCCTCCTCTTCCCAGAAGCCCCCCAGGAGGCGCAGTCCTGGGGCACAGCCTAGGAACTCCCTTCTGAGCCCAGGAAGCGGGCAGAGGAAGAGGGCTTTGCAGTTGGCCAGCAGAGATTTGTCGGACCTGTTGTTGAACCGAATGACCGTAATCCTCGCTGTAATGATTGGATCCACGTCCGTCAGCATCTCAGGGGCCCTCTGAGTATTCCGTCCCTCGTTTATCCCTTCACTCAAATGTACTGAGTTTCTACTACAGACCCCAGATAAATAAGAGCTGGTCCTGCTCTCACGGAGCTTGCAGAGCAGTGAGCGGCAGACAAGCACACGCGCGGTGGCATTTCGGTGTCATGCACGGCATGGAGGAAGCACAACATAATAGCCTTCATTTTTGAGTCCCTGACTGTTCAGAGAGTTCATCTAGTCCTTATCAGTCAGGAGCAGAAACTCGGGAGCAGGCTGCGTAGGTCCCCTTTCTCGTCTAACCCCTTCGCCTAGGCTAAGTGACACTGGGCGAGTTGCTGGGCCTCAGTTTCTCCATCTGTAAACTGGGAATAATAATAGGACCCACCTCCTCGGGCTGTTGGGAGGATGGCACGAGTGAACACACATGAATTCAGGCCAGCCCAGTCCTGGCACTTACTATTACAATTCTACGTAGCCAACACTAATATAGCTGTTGGGCAGAGAGGAAACAGAGGTGCAGGGAGCTTGGGTGCCCGGCCCCAGAACACAAACCCAGGTGGAGGAGCCTCTGGAGGGAGCTGGGGCCTTTCCCCCACCAGCCTCTCAACACCCGTCGGGGCTGAGAGACGGCCCCGCCATTCTGCTGCATTTGAGTGAAGGGATAAACCAGTGGGCATTCTCACACGCCCGGCTAATACCCATATGGCTATAACGTGTCAAGGCCAGATTAATCCGCACAATGAAAATAAAATAATCTTTAATAAGAATACTAATCACCAGGCCTCAGGGAGCCTGGAGACCTAGAGGAGAGCCGGGAATTAATGGCCAAGACAGATGGAGTGGCTCGGGGCCCTGCCCGACGACCCAGGCTGCTTCCGGAGGCCTTGCACCCGGGGCCGGGCTGGGGGCCAGGAGGGGCTCTTGCCCCTGCAGAGGGCACCTTGCCCGGCAGCCTGTCAGGCCGGCAGCTGCCTGAGGCCCCGGCCACCTCCCTCCTCTCCCCTGCGAAGAGCTGGAGATTTGACAAATAAGGTGTCCGCCGGTGGACGACCAAAGGAAATTAATTCTAAATCAGATTTTAAACACAGTCAGGAAGGCGAAAGAGCTCGTCGTTCACGCTCCCCCTCCGAAATGAGACTCTGATATTTATAGAAAGATGATTAGGGCCACCGAGGGTGATTTATATTCTGAGTCCAGGTGACAGGAAGGACGGCAACAGGGACTTCAGAGTTGGGGCTGCTGCTCCATTGGGTGACACTCTGAGAGGTCCTCCCCTTTCTGGAGTGAGAGGGCAGTGCAGCCGGGTGTGGGGAGGTCACTGGGGCAGGAACTGTGAGGCGTGGGGAGCCTTCTGGTCGGGGAGCTGGGAGATTTGGGCTTCGATCCACCACTCCTAGCTGTGTGCCCTTGGGCCAGTCACTGCCCCTCTCTGGGCCTCCGTTTCCCCACGGGTAACCTGGACTAGCTCCGCGTGGCTCTGATAACCTTCCGTGGTTCTCTGAGGCCTGGGTGCAGTCTCAGTAAAGCCTCCAAAGAGCCATGTGACCAGCTTGGTCTCTTCTCCTGGGCTTTATTGTCTTCTCTGTAAAATCCAGAGCTGCCTGGCCACTTCGGAGGGGAGCTGTGAGGGCGAAACCAGCGAGACGGGAGCCCGGAGGCTGGGAGGGTGTCTGTCACCGTGGGCCCGGCCCCTGCGCGCCTCAAGCTCTGGATCTCTTCTCCTACCACCAGAAGGGGGGCTCAGGGCTGGACAAGCTGAGACGGCTCGCCCCTTCTTCTCCTCGACTGCTTGCTCAGAGAGAACTGTCCCGGAGGAGGCGGGGCCCCCGGCCTCAGGAGGTCTCACTCTGGTTGGGTGGGGGGCCACGGCTCTGAGAGGACGTCTCAAGCAGCCCAGGAAGGGCATCCCCCACTCTGTTCCCAGCTCCTGCGTGGCCCCCATCTTCTGCATTCTCGGGCCACCCACCAAGGAGGGGATGGGGATGGGGGACGCTGGCAGGCCTCTGGCCCGGCCCCCCATTTGTGGAGGCCTCAGTTTGGGACCTGCGCTGCTCCTGCAAAGGAGGAGGTTGCACAGACCATCACAGAAGCCCACCGGCGGGGCTCAGAAAAGTCTCTCCTCACGCGACTTCAAACTGGCATTCCCTTCCCAAACCTCACTGCCTGCAGTGCACTATGAATTAGTATTTTTTATAAAACCTGTAATTATCTTGCAACTGGCATGATTATGCTGTATTGTGATTTAAATGTAAAATTCAAAATACGTTGCAATTCCCTAACCCTGCTTTGGCTTTTCTGTATTATTTTTTATGAATGTGTCAGCAGCACCAGGAAATGAGGGTGGCCTTGGCCTCTCCTGGCCCTGGAAGGTCCCACTGCTTGGGCCTTGGGGTTTCCACCAAGAGTCCCGCCCTTGACACGCTGTGGGACCTTGGGCAAGACGCATTCCCTCTCTGGGCTCCACTTCCTGCCTCCATGAAACAAGGTGGCTGGAGCAGTACCAAGGCCCCCAAGCGAGGCCCAGCCCCGAAGTCAGGAGACCAGTGTACTGGCAGCGCACGCAGAGCACACTGGACTAACAGGTGGCCTGCACCCACTGGCTGAGTCCAGAGTTGGGGGCAGAGGCTGAGCTCGAGCAGGGATCCACCAGCTGGCCCGACTGTTCCGGCTTACACTGTACCAGTTACTAACCGTCTGAACGTTACCCCGGGGAGGAGGGAAGTGGGGCTTTGCAGAGGGTTCTGTGCACAGAGGAAGCAGTTCCAGCTCTGGAGCGAGACAACCCGTCCTCAGATCCCTACTCTGCTACTCGAGTTGACGGGCCTCAGCCTTCCGCATCCGTGAGATGGAGATGTAATACCCAGCTCAGTGGACTGTTGCAAGGATGAGAAGCTGCATGAACTCCCCAGAGGCAGGGACTCCCCGTGCCTGGGACACAGCAGATGTTCAACAGGATGAGTAACTGACATGACATATAAGAAGCACTCATTAAAGTGCCTGGCCCATGGCAAATACTCAAAAAATTGTAGCTAAGGGACTTGATTACCCCGTGAGAATGAGAGGATGTCGGGAGCCAGTTCCATGGGGAGAGCGGTCGGGGGGTGGGCCAGGGATGTGTGGAAAGCCCACACGTGGCTCAGAGCAGGACTGACTGGACTCAGGTCCCAGCCCCACCTCCCACCAGCTGTGAGACCTAAGCAGGCGACACGATCTCTCGAGCCTCAGTTTCCCCATCTGTCAAATGGAACTGTAAGACCCGCCTGGAGCAAATGAACTGATGTGTGAGGAATCCCCTTGCAGGCTGTAAAGGCAATAGGGATGTTTGTTGCTATTATTACCCAGCGGGAAGTTGAGAAGCACAGGCTCATCTGTGAGACGAACCAGGAGAGGCTGGAGGCCTGCGGAGCCTGGCAAACGGGGCCACGGAGGGTAGACCAAATGCAGAAACAGGCAAATGTCACAGAAGGTGCTTTGGGGTTTCAGGTCCAGGAGAGGTGAAGACTTGTGGCAGCTGGGAATGTGAAGAAAGGTTTCTTAAGGAAGCCAGAGGGCCCCAGACAGCTGCTGGGAAGGGGCTGGGAGTTGGACATAAGATCCTGGTTCCCAAGAACCGCCTTGTGCATCATTGAAATTGTCAGCGTGTCCCCTGCTGGGTCCTGCAAGCACCAAGGGGCCTGTCCTGCCTGCTAGGGGCAGAGGGATGGAGCTGAGGGGGCTGAAGTTCCCTCTAACTGTGGCCTCAGGGCCTGTGCAGTGGAAACCAACAGCGAGGAGGATATTCCTGGGGCTGACAGGGCCCTGCCCCAGTTTTCACTGAGGCTGTCTGGGAACCGGCCCCCGTCTCTCTGATCCCTGCATAGGAACACCGTCCTCCCCCAGGAGAACCAACAGTCCCAACAGCAGCCTTCACCGTGCTCTGAGTGGCGGAGCTGCCACGTGTCCAGTCCCTGGAGAGGCCAAAAAAGGGCAGAGGGCAACCAGGCGGCGACCAGTAACAGCTGGGGCACCAGCTGTCTGTCCACACCAGCTCTTCCAGTGTTCCCGGGCTCTCAGGACGCCTGGCGGCACTGCTCCCACAAGGGGCACAGCGCAGCTGTGACACACATGCACACGGCCTGGGGTCTGGGCCCTGCTGCTGGGCTGATGCAGGAACCCCAGCAGTACACCCGTGGGGACAGGTGCCACGCCATTTCATGACCCAGGTGCTCCCAGCTACCCTCCTCCACAGGGACCTTGGCTGTCCTCTCCCACAGGTCCCTAGACAAGTTCCCCCTGAACACAGGCAGGCTACTTCAGGTGCCCCAGTAACGTACCCAACCTGGGCAGTGCTGCCTGGGTGCCCTGCCCACACACCTTCACAGTGGCCCCACACTGCATTCACTTACTGAGGGCCTGGTTCCACTGCCCCCTCCACCACAGGTTAGAAGTCTAGTGGTTCTGACCACAGACTCAGGAGCCAGACTTCTGGGCTCAAACCACAGTCCTCGCACCTCCTAGCTGTATGACCTTGGGCAAGTTGCTTCGCCTCTCTGTGCCTCAGTCTCCTCATCCATAAAACCAGAGGAGTAGTAGTTTCCATTTCACAGGGTAGTTGTGGGGATTAACTGAATTCACACGTGAAATGTGCTTAGAACAATGCCCGACATAAGTTAGCTCATAGTATTGTCCCTGACACAGGTACGTACCCAGGGGTGTACCCATCACACAGGCGTCCTTAGACGGACCTCTCCACACCGCCCACGGAGGGGACCACCCGGCTGTGGCATTTCCCTCTCTTCTCCTCCCCCTGTACCACACACACACACACACAGGCGGCCCGGGGTATCTGCTGACACAGGAACCCTGGAGGTTCACCCATCTTCCCAGGTGCTGTGTTCCCACCCAGACGCCTGCTGACTGTGACGTCCCCTCACTCACCCTGGCAGCCAGCCCAGACTGAGCCCCCCGCCAGCCCGCCCACGCGGGGGTGCTCACCCACACAGGCATCCCGCCGCTCCTCGTAGCCGGCGCTGCACACGCACTTGCCGATGGGCACCAGCCACTCGCCCTCGGCGCTGCAGTACATCTTGGGCGTGTCCCGCTCCTCCGAGTGCCGCACGCACTGGCCCCGCACCTCCACCAGCGAGGACGAGTCGGCGCCCGTCACCGCCTCCGAGAAGGCAGCCAGGTTGCGCACCATGGTGGGGCACTTCTTGTAGTAGATGCGGAGAGACAGGATGGCGAGGCACGCGCCAATGTCCTGGAAGGCCAGGTAGAAGCCGCGCTTGCTGAGGGGGCCCACGCCGCGCACCTCCGTGTTGAGCTTGAGGCGCCGCACGCCCAGGTCAGCGCCTGTGAAGCTCTCGTCGGCCGCGATCGTGTCGATTTTGAGGAACTGGCTTTCCTGCGTGCTGGCGCCCAGGTCGCGGTCTGACTCCAGGTAGTAGAGGTTGAAGGTCTCCTTGCAGGTGCCCAGCACTCCGGGCATGCTGTTGCAGTCCCGCAGGGTAAACTTGATCTCGGCGTAGACCCGCCGGGCGCCGTCGCGGGGCACCCAGCTTGTGCGCAGCCAGTTGTTCTGGTTGGGGCTCATGACGTTGCACACCTGGTACGTGTGGATGGGCTGGAAGGACTCGTCCACCTCGTTGATGGAGTCCCACTGCGGCAGAGAGAGCACAGCCAGTGACATGAGAGTCAGCCCTCGCCCTCCTGCCCGTCACCCTCGCCACATGCATTGTGCTGGGGGCGCCCTGGGGAAGAAGACAGAACCTTTTCTGCCCTGGAGGAGCTGACCTTCTTGTGGGTCGTCACAGCTGCCAGAGGCCTGGCACCCTACAGACGTGACCTCACATTGTGTCACGTCCTTCTGGGGAAGTGTTATTTGCTGCCTTTTTACCGACGAGGAAATAGGGGCTCAGACACATGAGCCACGTGTCTGAGGCCACAGAGCTGGGAAGTGGCGGCGCCAGAGCTACAAATCCTGACCTCGTTTCTGTGTGGCTGCTCCCATCACTCCCGGAGTCGGGGCACTTGCCTGGGGAAGTCAGCGAGCCCACTGGTCCAGCTGCCGTATCAGCTGCCGGAGGGACCTTTCTGACATGTGAACCTGACCATTCATGCCCCGCCTCAAAACCTGCAGCAGCGGCCCGGCATTGGTGTTTATTGAGTGACTGTGTGATGGATGGACTCCCTCTGCCTTGCTGTTCCTAATGTTCCCTCTGCCCCCATCTATGGTGGGGAGCACACAGGCCAGCTTGGGTTCTGCTCAAGGGAGCACCAGGACACGGGGAAGCTGATGTGGTTGCTCCTGTGCCAGGTGCTGGTCAGGCATCAGTGATTCAGAAACGAGCCAGACACTATCAACAGAGGGAAAAGGCACCCACGGAATGAGAGAAGATATTTGCAGATCATGTATCTGATAAGGGATTAATATCCAGAATATATAAAGAACTCCTACAACTCAACAAAAAACCAAACAGCCCAATTAAAAAATGGGCAAAGGACTTGAATAGACATTTCTCCAAAGAAGACACACAGATGGCCAAATAGCACATGCAAAGATGCCCAACAGCGCTAATCATTAGGGAAACACAATCAAAACTACAATATGCCACTTCACACCCACTAGGACGGCCATTACCAAAACAACAGAAAATAACAAATGTTGGTGAGGATGTGGAGAAATTGGAACCCTCGTGCACAGGAATGTAAAATGGCTCAGCTGCTGTGGCAAACGGTATGGCGGTTCCTCAAAAAATTAAAAATAGAACTACCATATGATCCAACAATTCCACTTCTGGGTATATACCCAAAAGAACTGAAAGCAGGATCTCAAAGAGAGATTTGTACATTTGTTTTCACAGTAGCATTATTCACAATTGCCAAAAGGTAGAAACAACCCAAATGCGTCCATTGGTGGATGAATGGATAAACAAAATGCGGTACATCCATACAAGGGGATATCATTCAGTCTTAAAAAGGAATGAAATTCAGATGCATGCTACAGCATGGTTGAACCTGGAGGACAGTATGCAAAGTGAAATAAGCCAGTCACAAAAAGACAGATACTGTATGATTCCACTCATATGAGGTACTGAGTCAGATTCATAGAAACAGAAAATAGAATGGTGGCTGCCAGGGGCGGTGGGGGGGGGGGCAACGGAGAGTTAGTGTCCCATCTTCATCTGGGAAGATGAAAGGAGTTCTGGAGACGGATGGTGGTGACGGTCACACAACCGGGTGAATGTACTTAACGCCACTGAACTGTACACTTAAAAATGGTTAAGCTGGTAAATTTTATGATCTGTGTATTTTACCACAACTTTTTTAAAAAGAAAGAAATACGTGAGAAATAGCCCCTCCCTCGAGTGCCTCACAGTGCATCAGACAAGGTGGTGGAGGGAGCAGGCATCGGGGGGTGGGTGAAACTTCCTGCGGGGCTGAAGCAGGAACCCCCAGCAGGGATGGAGGAAGAGCCCCAGCTGGGCTGGAAGTGTAAGCGTTATTCACAGAGCACCAAGGAGCCCGGTTTGGACACAGAAGAGTCACATTGGAGACGCAGCGTTGAGAAATGAGCCAGGACTTAAGGGGCCCAGCTCTGGGCCTGGCTCGGTCTCCAAGCTGCTGTGTGACCTTGGGCAAGTCGCCGCTCCTCTCTGGGCCCCAGCTTCCTCACTGCAGAATGCTGGTTGGCCGGGAGCAGTCGCTGTTGGGCTGAGTGGACTCCTGAGGGCCCTGAGAAGAGGCTGGGGGCCCAGGGCAGATGGAGGCGATGGGCTCTGGGTCCTGCCCTGGCTCCACCAGAGATGCAACACTTTCATCTTCTCCCTCGGGCCTCTATGTGCAGTGGTCTTTGAACTTGAGATCCCATCGCTTAAGGGGGTCCGGGCGAGGGAGGTAAAGACAGTCCTCGTGGTGCTCTGAGAATCTGTGGGGTCCTGAGCTACTCCACATGCACTAGAGCGGGGACTGCGGGCAGGTCAAGTCTTTCCTGCCTGACAAAGCCCTTCCATCTCACCCCGTCTTGGCCAGCTGTGTGGTCTCCACACGCAGCGCAGACATCTGTAAAATGGGGCTGAGACAGGCCCCACCTCAGCGAGGCGTGAGAGGATGAAAGGAGAAGACGACTGCGAAGGGCTTAGCTCTGCCTGGCACAGGCAGACACCAGAGGAAAGGGACTATGTGATGCTGAAAAACTGTCATCATCTTCCCAGCCCACCTGCGCCTGCCTCCAGGGACCACTGGGGAAGAGGTCCAGGGCGTGCCAGCCTCACCTGAAAGAGTTTATGCCTCCGGTACCCCCCCACCCCAAGAGAAACCCCGCCCTGCACCCCACACTGCAGTCAGGGCCTCTGGGCAGTGCTGTCACATCTGGGGTTAAAGTCATTGTCACAATTAATGGAGCACCAAAGAGCCAACCAGCTGCTCCCTGTCTGTTTCCTGCCAGGGACCCAGATAAATTAATCAGCTCGCTCTGAGTCCACTCCAGCCGCCACACCAGTGCCAACGGCCTGGCCTTGCCCTGCCAGCCCCAGGGGCTGCTGCAGACTCCCATAGTGGCACGAATTCCTGGAGGCTGGTGCAAGGGTGGAATCAGCCCTGCTCTCCACCTGGGGCACCCCAACCCCGTGCTGGGTGCCACTCCCACCCAGCTGCCTCTGTAGCCCCTGGAACACTCCTCCAACAACCCCCACCATGGCTCTGGAACTCTGTCCTCCTTCTGGAACAGAATGCAGAAAACCAGCTGTGCAGCCCTGGGTACATCACATCTCCTCTCTGAGCCTTGGGCTTCTCATATGTGAAATGGGGTAGCTAACGCCTGTCCCTTTCATTTACTCCAGGAGATGGTGAGGATCAAGTGAGACGACGGAGACGAACGCGCTTTCTCATCTAAGGCAGCGTTCTCAAGCGGCCGTTAATCACCAGACGAGGTGGCGCACGTCCCAGTGTGTGGAGGGAGGGGCGCAGCCTGATTAAGAGCATGTTCTGGGCCAGACTTCCCCGGACCTTAGCAGAGTTGGCTTAACCTCTCAGAGCTGCTGGTTTCTCATCAGCAAAGTATCCTTTCCACGCATCCTCACTGATGACAACTGCACGGGTGCAGGTTCTGTGATCATCTCCATGCTACAAACGAGGAGGCCGAGGCGAGGTAAGACTTGCCCGAGTCCCACTGATTAGAGGCGGCAGAGCACCGGCTCGTCCAGACCCAGAACCCTTGGCCGTTAGGCTGTGCAGCCTGCCTCACAATCCGGTAGCTTTGCTGATGCTGGAGACAGCCCTGGATGACCCTCGTGCCCCGGCTGATTAACGGACTCCAGAATCAGACGGGTGGATGGAACCTCCAGGACCACATCCAGAGCTCCCCAGCCTGCTCACTGGGCAGGAGAATCACCTGGAAAGCTTATTAAACCAAAGATTGCCAAGCCCCTCCCCAGACCCCTGCATGTGGGCATCTGCATGTTTCATCTGAGAGCCCAGCACAGGCCCAGAGTCTGGGAACACGGGTCTCATCCAGCCTCTCTCCTCTCGGGACAAACCCAATGTCCAGGCCCCCCAAAGATGGGAGGTGGTCCCCTGCTCAGCAGACAATGCAGGATTGCCTCCCACCGCCTCACCGCGAGGACGCAGACCAAAGAGGGCACGAGGGACTTAACGTGGGCTCCAGGCCCAGACAGATCTGAGCTCGAGTCCATCACTTGGAACCTGGCTGTTGTAGGCAACTTATTTCTCACTGCCCTGAGCCTTGGCTTCCTCACCTGTGAAATGGGGGGCTATAGCGACTGACAGGATTGGTTGTGGGGATTAACTGGGATAACGTCTGTGAGTTGCCAAGAGCTACATGAATATGTTATTATTTGTTCTAACTCCCAAACGAAACTAGAGAATGCTGAGCCCTGCTTGACAGCGCCCTGCAAACAAAGAACCTTCGGTTCCCAGGAAGATCATCCAAACACCAGGCTGGGCACATTCCTCAACTGCTTAAAGCCCTATGACTCCTTGAAGCCTGGTGCACGGGGGCTGACAACAGTGGACTCTCTTACTGCTACCTGGGGATGAGACCCCCAGAGAGGAGCCAGGCTCTGTCCTGACCCCAGCCACAGGCCACCAACGGCCCGGGTGAAAACCCTACCCCAAAGTAAAGAAACATTCCCTTCACAAATATTAGCTCTCAGGGTCATTATCATTACTATTATTAATAATATTCTCATTCCTCTGTCTCCAGAGGAGGAAACAGAAGTGTTCATGAAAGAAGCCATGTGTGTGTGACGTGCTCGTGCCTACGGCGGGGATGTGTGTGTGTTTCTGAGCACATCTGTAGAAGGACATTTATGTGATATAACCATCATACACACTAACAACAACGATAACAATAATAATACATTAGAGAGGGCTCACCGAGTGCCAGGCACACTGCAAGACCACGTGTCATCTCCCCTCGCCCTCACAGCAAACCCCACGAGGTTGTCACATGCTTGTCCCTTTATACAGACAGGGACACTGAGACTCAGGGAGGGGAAGCAGTGACCCAGGGCCACCCAGCTCGTCGATGGCAGAGCCAGGACCCCACCGGGCTCCTGGGGTCACTTTGGCTTTACTGTCCTCCCTCTCTGGGACTTGGATAAGAGAAGCAGAGGGACTGGGCAGTGCAGCCTTGTCCCTGGATGCCCAGAGGTTACCGTGTCCACTCCCCGGGAGGGTGGGAGGGGACATTGCCATGAGTACACGACCCCCAGGGACCTGATGGGCTGAGCCCAGGTCACCAGGGAGGCCAGATGGGCCCGGGCGCTTGGCCACAGTGGGGGTTGGCAGTGCCACATCGGGGGTCTGACAGAAGAGAGAAACAAGCGGGGGCTCCAGGGGTCCAGCTCCTGGTGAGGGCGGGGTAGCCATGAGGGAGGGGACCAATCCAGAAGGGGTGAAAGGCCTGGCTGGGGCCCTTCCTGGCCCCGTTCCTTGACAGTGATATGTCCCAGTGTACCCTAGGCCCGGCTGTGGCACATCATCAATCTGCAGGCCCAGGACACAGACATGAGGATCCCACATCTAGGGCCTCAGACTTGAAGAGCCAGGAGTCCAGCACCAGGGGTGGTTCTGTAACCTCAAGGGTCTGCATGCACCAAACTGTTAAGAAATCAGCAGCTCCGTCTGTAACCTAACTGCTGTGTGTCCTTGGGTAAGTCCCTTCACCTCTCTTGGCCTCTGCTTCATTTTGATCTGATGATAAGACTCTGAGTCACAGCCTCTCTCTGCTCAGGGGACAACGCTGGCCCACTGCCCATCACTTACCCCATGAGCTGGATATGTGAGCCAGCCCCAGTCCCCGTGGATGGTCGACGTGTCCAGCAAGTTCACTGTACAACAGGAGACAAGAGAGCATCAGACCCCGAGGACCCCCTTCCCCAGTCCCACAAGAGCAGCCTGACCCGGCCACACTGGTGGGCTCAGCCCTGCACACGCCAGCTCCGTGTCTCTGTGTCCTTCCTCACCTCCCCTATCCTTCAAGGCTCAGCTCAAGTTCTCTCTCTTCCTTGAAGCCCTCCTCCACCACCTCGGCCAAAATGCAAAATTCTAAACCCCTAGGCCACAAGCTGCCCAGAGTGCGGCTGCCCTGCTGGTGGTGCAGTGGGGTGACTAAGACGTGGGCTGTGGAATCCAGGGGGCCTGGGCCAGAATCCCAGCTCTGCCACTGAAGAGCTGTGGGTCCCTGAACAAGTCCCTTCTCCTCCCTGAGTCTCAGTTTCCTCCTCCAGAAAATGGGGGTGACAGTGGTTCCTGTCTCGCAGGGTGTCGTGAGGCTGACCTGACCCTGTCTCACTCAGGGGACACGATGGCATTCAAAAGCACCCATGGACGTTCCTGCTGTGAGGTCACGCCCCCAGGAGGACTGGCCCCACCTTTACAATCATCAGCGCCCTCCAGGAGGTGCCCGGCATCTAACAGGTCCTAAGAGCTGCCTCCTGTGAGCGCCTGGGCCCTGCAAGCAGCACTTTAGATGCCTCGTCGGTGACCCGCACGACAAGCCCGAGCGGTGGTCCTTCCTATCTCCATTTTACAGGTGAAAACGCTGAGCCTCAGGAGGTTCAGGAATGTGCCTGGAGCCCCCAAGTGTGGCCGGCAGGGCTGGCCTTCAGACCACCTGCTGTGGCATCCACAGACAACGCCACCAGCCCTGGTGGCCTGGGCCCAAGCAGCAGGCCCTCTGAGCAGTCACCAGGGTTGGGAAGGGGCGCTGGCCCGGAAGGCAAGTCTGTTCTAAGCCAGACCCTCAAAGAGGACCCCGAAGTCGCAACAACATCATAGAGAGAAGAGTCGGCCTCTGGACTCAGACCCTGCTGGGCTCACATCTCAATACGGCTACTTAGTAGCAGGTGACCTTCACTCTCTGAGCCTCAATTTCCTCATCCGTCAAATGGGGATAATAATGCCGCAGGGTGGGGGAGGGTAAACCGTCAAGCTGGAGTCAACGCCTTTGCCAAAGTCCTGCCCCACCCTCCTCTCTCCACGTACCTCGGACCTACCCACTCACTTACAGTGATGAAGTGCACTTAACTGTTAAGAAATCAGGGCTTGAATCCCAGCTGTCTCTAACTGCTGTGTGTCCTCGGGTAAGTCCCTTCACCTCTCTGGGCCCCTGTTTCCTTAGGTCTCTCTGGTGATAGTCGTAGGAGAGGGCTTTCCATTTCACTCTCTCTCCCGCGCACCCCCTCTCCCAGCCAGCAATCACGGGCTTCCAACTAACCCAATCAGCCGGCAGGTCACAGAGGGTTAAAGCTGAGGCCCTACTGGAACTTTCCTGCAGGGAGGCTGGGTGTCCTGCCTAAGATGTGAGTAGCTCTGTGCCTGCCCCTCAAAGATGGAGACAAGTGTCCTCAGGAAATGCTGGAGTGAGGATGCTTTTATTTGCTGCTTTTCTTCCTCCTCTCTCCCCACCCCCCCCCGACTGTGAGGGGCCCAGGAGGCCGGCAGGCTGGAGAGAGGGCTTGCAGAACCAGGGAGGGGCCTCTGCGCGCCTCCCTGGGTCCCCAGGGGCCAGGTGGGATCAGGGGATGGAGCCCACGTCCGCAGAGGGATCTCCCCTGCCCGAGCTGGCTCACTCCAGGGGCGCAGGCAGAGAGCCTTCCCGCCTCCCTCCCTCCCTCCCAGGCAATGAGAGAAAACTGGGTCAGGCGAGCTTTCTCCTCCTGCTGGCTGGTGGGAGGGGGAGGGGGCCGCACTGCAGTTTCCCCCAGACCAGCAGGGCCTAGTTTGGGGAGAGGGTGGGGAAAGGGGACCTATGGGCCCCCCCCACTCCAACCAACATCCCAGATGGGGTCTCAGAGCCGGAGGGTCCCTTCTCCAGCCTCCCCTGGATGCAGCTCAGACCTGCCCTGATGCAGGGGCGATCCGAATGAATGTCCACTGCTTGGACTTCTCCCCCTGGAACACTCTGACTATAGGGGAGCTGCCGGCAGACCCCACTTTCCAGGCTCTTCCCTCCCCTGGGAAGCCCCACCACATTTGTGGCTGATTCTTGATCACCCAGCCAGGGGGCTCAGATAATCCAAAGATAAGTCAAAAGTCAATTCCATCGGATTCAGGAAGAGCTATAGGATTGCAGAGTTGCTTGTTTCAATTCCTTCCGGACCATTCTCTGTCCCTCCCCTTCTCTCCCTCTGTCCCCCTCTTCCCTACTTCATGTCCCCTCCCATGGGGAAAACACAGAGTATCTCTCACGGGAAGCTCCAGGCCCACAGGAGGTTCCATCAGGGCTGGAGAGAATTCCAGCATCAGGCCCACCCAGTCCTGGCCCGAGTCCTCTCGGAAATTCAGATTCTCTGGTCACCAGGCCCGGACTCTCTCCTGCCTCTTGCACTGCTGGGCTATGTGACATTTGTGAAGCCAACTCCCCTCTCCGGGCCTGTCTCCCCACTTGCAAATGGAAGGACCGGACTCAATGGTCTCTCAGGGCCTTCAGTGAAGTGAACCAGTTAACCCCTCTGTGCCTCAGTTTCCTCATCGGCAAGATGTCCGTAAGCGTCCCTCTTGGGCCTACCTGCCCGGGCTGTTCTGGGGGATCGGACGGGTCCCCCTCCTGCTCCGAGAAGCACAGATAATTCCTAAGCCTCTCCTGCTCGGCTGTGGAAGGCATTATGCGATTTATTTTTTTCTCTGGCACCGTCACCTTCTCCCATTCCATTTCGCTGAGACTAATACTTAAATTGATTTACATTCCCCGAGGACGCGGCACATGATGGTGAGGCTGGAGAATTCGGGGTGGTCAGGGGACGTCGGCAAGGATGTGAATGCCTCAGAGATCAGCCCAAAGTGGTGGATAATCCACACCAGAGTGAGAAGGGGTGGGAGCCTGGTGGGGCCCTCCCCAGCCCTGTGAGGGACCTGGCGAAGGGGCACTTGGCCGGGCTGGGGCACTGTCACCTCTGCAGGACCCCAGCTGGGAACACAGCCCCCTCCTTGAGTTCCAACAGCCTCTCTGGCTGGTCCTGGCTCTGCACCAGCCCAGGGATGACGCCAGAGGGACTCCTGGCTGTCCCGTGGGTACCCTGCTGCGTCGATCGGACAGGCGTGGACTGGCCCTTGGACAATGCCTCCCTCCGCCTTGGACAAAGACTTCCTGCCTGCCTCTCTTTTTGGACATCACCTCTTCCCCAACTGTTGCCCCTCCCCAGACAAGTCCTCTCTCTCAGGCCAATGGTCAAAGTCCCCTCCCCAGGGGGGTCTGGGGTTTGCCAGGCTGCAATTCTGGAGGGTGCTGGCTCCTCCCAGGAGAAGAGAGTTGAAGCACGGAGTTGGGGGTACACTGCCCAACACCCAGAGCCTCGATGCAGGCCCCCGCAGCATCCTGCTGGGTGAAGAGACTGTGCCCTTCCCCCCCTCCCAACCCTGGGAAAGCAGTCTTTTCAGGCCACAGCTCTGAGAACCCCCAGGCCCCTTGTGGCCCAATCGTGCCCTCTTCCCTACTCACCTACCCCGCCAACCCCCAGTTCTCTCCTGGTGTCCCAGGAACCTGCACCTCATCACTACCCACCCCAGCCAGTCCTGCCCTGCCTGCCACCCTACCTCGCAGCTCCCCTGCACAGCCCGTTTCACTGGAGACTGTGAGTTTACCTATGTGGGTGTTTTTTCTGTGCACATGCATTCCCGTGGGCATGAATACAAGTTTGAGGGTTCCCTTATATATGTGCTAGCTGTCCATGAATGTGCATATTTTTGTGTGCATGCATCTGTACATGTATGTGTGTGCACGTGTGTTTGCGCACATGTATACCGGCTGCATGTCTGTGCGTCTGACTGTGGGTGGTGTGGGGGGAACTGTCCATGCATGTCAGTCTCTACAGGCCTGGGTCCATGAGCGTGAGTCTCGATGTGTGTCCGTGTGTGTGTGTGTGCTTGTGGATACGGCTGTATCTGCGTGAGCTGCCCATGTGTGAGGGGCTGGATCTGTGGTGTATCTGAGTGGGGACGAGGAATGTCCCTCGCCCCTGGCTCTGGAGCTCCGTTCCGCAAGTTCATCCTGCCAGGGTGGGGACCCAGCGCTGAACCCAGGACATCACCCCGGGATCCTGCACAGAGCACCAGGTGGGCCTCCTCTGGGCAGAGCTGTGGGAGCAGAGGAGGTCCAGGGTAGGAGACAAGGCACGGAGCAGAACCCAAGGCAGCATCCTGGGCTGGACCTGGAGTGTCCAGTGGGGCTAAGCGGGGTATGTATGAATGTGTGTAGGTGTGAGGTTCTGGGTGTTGGGGGAGCCTGATGAGTGCCCCCTCCCAGCTTTCCTGGTCACCTCCCAAACCCTTTGGTCTTAACTGCTCAGCCCACACCCCTGCTCCTGCCCCCCACCCGCATGTCCCCTGAGTGACTGGACCACTCCGGTCTTGCCCTCCAGGGCCTTGCCTGCCTCAGTCCCTCTGCAGCCCCTCACCCTCTCCTCAACGGCCCTTCCTCCCAAGGCTACCCCTCCTGTCCACCAAAGCTGCCTCCCCTCCAGCTGCTACTCCCTGGCTGCTGTCCCTCCTTATCCCCCAGTCCTCCAGCTCGCCAACCTTGCAGACCCCCTGACTCTCACTCCTTGCCCCTCATTGCTGCCCTCCCCCAAACCCCGTCCTGGTCCCTGGTCCTGTTTCTCAGTTTGTGGTCACCACCTCTCAAGGCCAGCCCCAGCCCCCTTTTTCTTCGGCTCGCTGAACATCATCCTGCATCCCTGTATTCCTCGGTCACTCTGTTCTCTGTCCTCCGTCCCCACCCTTGTCCCCTGGTCCTGTCCCCTGCCCTGTCTCTGTCCCCTCTCTCCTCTACATCTCTTCCCTTGTCTTCTGTCCCCCTATCCTGTCCCCTCTCCCCAGCGTCCAATCCTCAGTTCTCTGTCCCCAGCTCCGAATCCCTCAGTCTTGTCCTTCTGTCCCCCATGCCTCTGTCCCTAATCCTCAAGCTCTCTGGTCCCTGTCCTGTCACCATCTCCATTACTCCATCCCTTGACCCCGGGTCTCTGCCGCGGTGCCATCCCTGCCCCCCCAGGCCCAGGGATCCCAGCCCCCTTGGCGCTCAGGGTCCAGCGGAAGGAAGTTGAGCCTCGGGCAGCACCGCGCCGCGCCCCCGGCCGCCCCCGCCCCGCCGCCGCCGCCGCCGCCGCCGCCGCCGCCGCTCACCTTCGCCGCGCGCCGCGGACACGCAGGTGGCCGCCGCCGCCGCCGCGGCCGTGACGACCCAGAGCGCGGGGGCAGGCGGCCCCGGGCGGGGGCCATGGCCGGGCCGGGCAGGCGGGGGCGCCGCGCACCCTCCGGCTCGGCCGCGGCGGCCCGCGCGTCGGCGCGCTCCCCGGCTTTCCCGCACACACGGCGGCCGGGCGCACACACCGGCGCACACGCCGGCACACAGCGCACACGCGGGCACCCGCGCCCGCCGCCGCCGCCGCCCCGGGCGGGGGCCGGCCCGTCACGGCGCCGAGCCAATCAGCACCGGGGGGGGGGGGGAACAGGGCGCCCGCACGGCGGACACCGGCCCGCGGACCCGCCGCCGCACGTGCGCACGCTCGCACCCACCGCACTCGCCCGCCCGCGCCTTCGGGGGCGGCGCGCGCCCCGCGCCACACGCCCCACACCCGCACGTGGACTCGGAGCCACCGCGACACTGGGACACGCAGACCCGCCGGGGAGTCCCTGTGTGCGCGCACACACACTCTGACACGCACGACCCTCGGACACACGCGCCCGGACAAAGTGCCCCGCGCGGTGACACACTCGGATGAATTTTCACTAGTTCGCGGGCAGAGGCTCGGAGACAAACTCAGAAGCACTTTTAGGTAAAAACTCTCTCCCCTCCCCCATCCTAGTGACTCGGCATGAAGGGGGCACCCGGCGTTCAGGGAGGCCTTAGAGTGAGGTGGTCATGAGCGCAGGCTCGGGGACCAGACAAGCCGTTAAATCCCAGCTGTGTGGCCTTGGGCAAGTTTCTGAAGCTCTCTGAGCCTCAAGCTCCATGTCTGTAAACAGGGATAACAGTATGCATGTCCTAGGGTGGCTGTGAGAATTAAATTGGAAGACCCACAGCCTGGCGGCCAGTGATGGCCACTGTTCTGGGATGATGGTGATGATCATTCCCTGCCTTCCCCTCCCCTGACTGTCCCCACCTCCAGCTCCATTCCCAGCAGCAGGGATCTCATCCTGGGAAGGCTGCAGGCTGTGGGGGGAGGGCAGGGCTGCCGGGCTCCTTCCTGGGCCCCTGCCTACCTCTCTAAAGCCCTAGGAGCACCTGGTGGGCCAGGCTGTCTGGGAAGCACATAAGAGACCTGCGACTCCTGGGGGCTGGCCCTCAAGTGTGGGTGCCCACTGGGGGCTTGACTGTGGGGGCCTGCTGGGGGCTGACTCCCAGCTGGCACAGACCATTGCTCAGCGCCCTCTGACTCACTCCAGCTCCTGTGCTCACCAGGGAAGAGCTGGGCCCACGGCTGGAGGTTATGTAGAATGATAAAGGCTGTTTGGGGTGGGCATGCCATGGGCCAGACCCTGCTTTAGACGCTTTATAAACTGGCTCTACTTTGAGAGTCACACAGCCCCGTAGGGGAGGTGCAGCTAAGGAAGCCCAAGCACAGAAAGGCCATCGTTTGCCTTGGATCACACAGCTGGTTAAATGCTAGAGGTGCTCAGATGCAGCTCCGCTGGACTCTACAGCCCACTTCTTTCCTGTGCATTTTCCTGTGTTACAGAAAGGGGGACGACAGCTCAAATTAGGAGCCCTTTTCTAACAGCTCAGACCAACCACCTCAAAGATGTAGTAAGCCCCCTGTTTCCAGAGGCATTCAAGCAGACACTAGCTAGAGACTGTTCTGGGATGCTGTGAAGGGGGTTGGGGGAGCAGATTGGATGAGACCCGGAGAGGCAGACTCCAGTGCCCACATGAGATAGGCAGGCCCCCGATGAAACCCCCTAAGGAGCATTCCCAGCTCCCGCCAACATTGCCGTGGGGAGGTGAGCCCAATTTTCTGCGTTTTCAAGAGAAGTGGTGTATCTGGAATTTTGATGTGGTGTCTCCTAATATTTAAAGTTGGCAGCTCATGCAAACATCTTATTAACACCACAGTGTGGGCCAACCTGTGGGTGGAGTGGCCACAGCCCACAGGACTCCAGACCTTCCGTCCGGGCTCCTCATGTGGAAGAGTCCATGGCTGGCAACCTGCTCCTGGGGTGTTGGGGGGTGGGCAAGGCAGGGCGGAAAAGTGCAGACGGAGTGCAGGACGCAGTCACGAGCACTCATGGGCATCACCCATCTCGGCCAGGGCTCCCAGAAACATTTGTTGGTGGGGGAGGCTTTGCTGCGGGCTGGCGTTCTGCCTCCCCAGGTCGAGGTGGAGCCAACCAAACCTGGGTTTTGCCCATTTTGCAGGTGAGGAAACTGAAGAAAGCCGGTCTTCTGGAGTTGGGGGATCCCTGAGGACTTGGTGAGCATGAGGGCAGTTATCCGTCAGGGGTCTGCTCCATATTCCGAATCCTCTTTAGCAAAACAAGAACTTCATTTCACCAAACGTTCTGTGGGATAAGAGCAGCTTGCTGTTGGTTGTCCCCCTGACCCCTCTGGAGCTTCCAGGATGCCCCAGCCCAGGGGTGCCCTCTTCCCAGGGTCTCCCCCTCCCACCCTTCCCCTCTGCCGGGCCTGTGTTTCAAAGTGGCAACTTGCCAATCTGCCAGTGGGAAAGAGGGAGCCATTAGCCCCGGCTCCGGGACCTTTGATATATGCAGCAGGCAAGGTGGGGTGGGGTGGGCAGAGCTGGACTTGGCCAAGCAGGGTGGCCTCTGAGCCAGCCCCTCCCCTACCTCGGGGCCCTTCCCCGACCCTCATCTTTTCCTTCTGGGAGTGGGAGGGGCAGTTGCAGGGACATCAGACAAGCCCTCATTACATGTGGGCCCTCCCAGGAGTATTTCTTCTCACTTCACCTTTCTGAGCCTCAGTTTCCCCAACTATACAAACGAGGATATGCCACCAACTCAGAGTTTCTGTGAGGCTCATGTGAGTTCACAGATGCAAACACGCTTGGAAACCTCTAAAGAGATCTCAGAGTGGAAGGCATTAACATATATTTATATATATATTAGATTCCACATAAAAGTGAGATCATATGGTCATTTGTCTTTCTCTGTCTGACTTATTTCACTTAGCATAATCCCTCAAGGTCAACCCATATTGCCACAGATGGCAAGATTTCCTTCTTTTTTATGGCTAAATAATATCCCATCATACATATATACCATATTTTCTTTATCCATTCCTCCATCGATGGACACTTACATTGCTTCCACGTCTTGGCTATTGTAAATGATGCTGCAATGAACATGGGGGTGCAGGTATCTTTTCAAGTTATGTTTTCATTGCCTTCAGATGAATACCCAGAAGTGGACTTGCTGGATCAAGGCATTATTATATTTAAAGGAGGGAGCTGGGGCTGGGCCGTTCCGCACCCCAAGGGATGAACTATGCAGGGCCAACTGCAGGCACAGGTAGAAGAGACGTTCTGATAGGAGATGGGTGTGTGTGAGTGTGCGGGTGGGGGCAGTGCTTCGTGGTTAAATCCCCACTCATCCCCGAGCCGCCCTAACCCCTGCCCTGAACGTCTTACTGCCCCAAGCTGTCTCCCTCAGGGCCTAGACTCCAGCAGAGAAACCCTCACCCCGCAGGCCCCTCTCACCCTCAGCTTGGTCGCTCTGTGAGGAAACTGAGGGGGCAGGCGTTCCTCACATTTGCACAGAAATCTGTCCTTCTCCCCTGGCTGGAGGACGAGCTGCTGGAGATTTTAGGAGGAGCTGGATTCCTGACATGAGGCCCATGTTGCTTCCTCACTTAGGGCCTCCATTTTCCCATCTGTAATGTGCCTGCTTCTCCTGTTTCCCTGAGCTGTGAGGGGCATGAAGGGAGCTTGGCACTGGCACTCCACTGGGCTGGCGCTGGAGTTCCTGGGTAATAAGATCTGACTCTGCCCATGAAGGGCTCCCAGGCTGGAGGGGAGGCAGCCCCCGGAAACGAGTGAGGAAGTAGCTTATGTTACATAGGAGAGGTTCACCTGGACCACAGGGATGTGTTTCAACTTTGTGCTTCATCTCGAGAGCCAGGGCAGGGCTGTCTCAGACAGCCCTGTCAGATGGAGATACAGTGTGCGCCACATATGTAATTCCATTCTTTTCTTTTTTTTTAGTTAAAAAAGTAAAAAGAGGGGCTGGCCCGGTGGCGCAAGCGGTTAAGTGTGCGTGCTCCGCTGCGGCGGCCCTGGGTTCGCCGGTTCGGATCCCGGGCGCGCACCGACGCACTGCTTGGCAAGCCATGCTGTGGCAGCCTCCCATATAAAGTGGAGGAAGGTGGGCATGGATGTTAGCCCAGGGCCAGTCTTCCTTAGCAAAAAAAGAGGAGGATTGGCAGATGTGAGCACAGGGCTGATCTCCTCACACACACACACACAAAAAAGTAAAAAGAAATAGGTGAAAAGAAATATAATAATATATTTGCGTGAATGTTGCCTGATATGTAATATGAATTTATGAACCAATTCACAATGCAACAGCTCTGTACTGAGCCCCTCCTGGGTGCCAGGTGCCAGGAATGAGATGGTGGACCACACAGACCTGGTCCTTCTTCTCATCGAGCTTCCATCTAACGGGGAAGCAGATAATCAAATAGGCAATTACAAAATCCCCTTCCACATAAGGGAACATTTCAGAAACTGTAGGCACCAAAACTTAAAATAAAATTTACAGTTTAAAATATTTAAAAAAAAAAGTCCTCTTTAAGCAGAAAATAATGTAATTTAGCCCTCTCTCAGTGCTCAGGGTCATCGCTGTGAACAAAGAATCACTGAATCTTGATGTGGAGAAGGACCTAGAGATGAGTTAGTTGAAGCCACTGCTTGTGGGACAGAATATGACAGAGGTGCGTGGATCTCCTTGCCCTTATAGACTAAGGACCTCAGGCTTCTCTGCTTGAATAGTGTTTCTGTCTCCTCCCTCTCTCTCAGGCTGTCAGCCGCCTCTTCTTCCTGCTGCAGGGCCCCTGCCTCTGACAGTTCCCACCAGCCCCCTAAGTTGCTGCTTCTAATCTATTGTGGACTAAATATATATATATATATATATATATATATATATGAATGCTTATTAGAATTGTATGTAAAGTAAGAGTCAATGGGTTCTAAGTGAGGGACCTCCCTAATAGTGAAGAATGTGAGTTTCGAGTCAGCGACTGTGGCTGCTCAGAGGTCTCTTCTGCTTATTCCCGGTTGTTCTCAGGTTGGAGGGTAAATGAAGTGTCGTTATAAATACATAAGAGGCTTATTAATGGCCGGGCATGCACAGACTAATTGCTTCCTACTGTTTACATATAATCAGTCACTTTCACCTTTTGGAACCACTGGCAAGCAGCAGAATGGAGTAGAGAGATGACTAGATTGGGATGGGCCTCAGAGGTCTGGGCTGCTCCATCCTTCATGCTCAAGTCTTTCCTGTCCTGAAAAAATCCAAACCAAACCAACCCTTTCTGTCTCATTCCCTTGCCTCCTGCCTTCTCCCTGTCTCCTCCCCTTCCCAGCACACGTCTTGAGGGAACCGTCTCTTCCCACGGACTCCGTTTCTTTCTCTCTCAGTCTCTCCTCGTCCATTAGAGCTTCCACAGCCCCTCAAACACCACCTGCCCCAGACCGACACGCCACAATTCTCCGCCCCACGCTTGGCCCTCGTCCGGCACCATGGTCCGCCCAGCTGTACCACCAGGAACCTGGCCTTTGTCCCAGCACCTCCTTCTCTACCAGCTGTGCATCCACGACACCCAAGTCCTTTGACTTCACCACCCAAACCTATCTTGAATCTGTCTGCTCCTCGCCATCTCCCTCTCCTCTGCCACCAACCCGGTCTGAGCCCCCATCACCTCTTACCTGGGCAACTGTGGTGGCCACATCCCCGTCCTCTCTGGACACTCTCTGGCCCCTCCGGTCATGCACCACGCTGCAGCCAGGAAGGCCATTCAGTGCAGAAGATCGTGGTCGGCCCCTGTCCCATGCCCTCCCCTCCCCTGGTTAGAACCTTTCCAGAGCCTTCCACCGTTCTCTCTGGATAAAGGCCCCGTCCAGGTGGTCTGGACTCTGCCACCTCTCTGGTCACCAGCTTCTCCTCTGCACTTCCTCACGTGCACCGTGCCCCGCCCACACACAGCCTGTGCCTCCGCAGCTCCCTCTTTGGGACACCACCCGCCCCAGGATCCCCTGTTCCTCCTCGGGGAAGCCATGCCTGACGCTGGCCTGAGTCAGCTCTCACAGAGCCCTGCGCAGTTTGGAATCCGACTGCACGTGTGTGGCTTCTTGATCCACGCCACCTTCTGTGAGAGCAGGGACCCCCTCTGCTCCTGCTGGGCACCAAATCCTCTACAGCTGGCGTGCGGGCAGCCCTCCATAAGGACTTTCTGCCTTGGCCCTGGCTCCCTTTTGAGGCCTGGCCCAGAGCTGGAACGGAGGCCAGGTTCTTTGCCACGAACTGCCTGTGTGTGGCAAACTGCCTGTGTGTAACTTTAGGTAAATGGTGTTACCTCTCTGGGGTGCTGATTAGCCTGGGGAGGGCTCTCAACATCTAGGATAATAGGGCACAACAGTCACTATTCTTATTCATCTTAGGAACAGCCCCTTGAAGTAAGTTCTATTATTATCTACACTTTATAAGTGAGGAGAATCGGGTGGGGGGGGTGACATGATTTGTCCACCATACCACAACTCTTAAGTGGCAGACTTGAGATTCAAACTCGGATCCGTGGTTCTGAAGCCCAGGTGATTAGTCGTGACGCAGCTGGGAGCGGGGAGAGCAGCGGGTACTCAGATGAGTGGAAAGCCCAGACCAAGGGGTTGGTCAGCGGCGAGGGAGAGAGCAGATGCCACGTGGGCTATTGGTCTGTGGGTGAGCTGACGCTTCCCCGAGCCCTGCAGACTCTGCCAGGAAGGCAGAGAACCACATGGCCTGAGGAGAGGCCACCGCTGGGCAGCCGCAGGAGATGGCACGTGGAGGTTCTGCCAAATCTGGGGTCTCCAGGGACTCCCTGGCCCCTGTAGGAAGGCTGGATTATCAGGCAGGGCCTGGGCCAGGCCAGAGCTGGGCTTGACCTGTCTGCTTGACTGTGGGGTAGAGCAGGGCCACCCCTGTGGAGTGTCAGGGTGATGGGGCTCCCAGGCAGCAGCCGGGGGGAATTTGTTGAGAGGGAGCAAAGAGCTTGGGCCCTGGAGTCAGACCTGGTTCGAATCCCAGGCCTGACCCTTCCTGTGTGCAGTGTGGCTTTGGGAGCCCACTTTACCTCTCTGAGCCTCAGGTCCAGATCTGTGAAATGAGGACCACACTATCTGCTCTTTAGGGTTGTGGAGATTAGCAGGCGCCTGGCACACAGTAGGCCCCCGTGCATCACAGCCCTTTGCCCCCTCCTGCCCCCCATCAGCCCCAAGACTTTCCTCAGGGAAAGGGAGAGATCAGGCCGTGGCTCATTATCAGAAAGAGGAGCACTAATATCCTTGATATTAAAAAATAACCTTATCATCATTCTGCCTTGTTGGGAGGAGATGAGCCCACATCAGCATTCTGACAGATGGGAGCGGCTCTCTGTGTTTGCGATGTTTGTGGGAGAGAGACAGACAGACAGAGAATGAGGGAGGGAGGGAGAGAGGGAGAGAGACACAGACAGAGGGGGTGTGGGGTGTGTGTGTGAGCCTGGGTGACAGTGACTTGCTGGGGGGCAGAGGTTGTGTGGAGGAGAGTGTGTGGGTGGGTGGCCATGGCACCTCTCCAGAGCAGGGAATAGTTTGAGGAGGGTGACTTGGTAATACCCAATATTGAATGTATTGAAATGCTAAGCAGCTCTAAAGATCTGTGTCTGATTTTCATTAAAGCTGCAGAGGCAGGGGTGTGATGGGAGGGGCAGGGGCTCCATCACCGCCTGGCAGGTCTGATTACAGGAGCCAGAGCCAGGTCCTGACCAGCACCGAGGCCACCCACACCCACGCCACTGCTGCCACCTTCCCAGCCGCCACCACCGTTGCCAGCACCACAGTCACCTCAGCCCGGAGGCGGCCCTGGCCCTACGTTAGGCCGTCTTGGTGACTGAGCAGCCTTAGCTTCTGCTGCTACAAACCAAGGCGTGCCACCCCCATGCTCCACTTGGGCAGACCCCTTCCCCTGCCTCCCAGGCACATCTGCTCCTCTGTCACACGGGCAAAGAACCCCTGTGCCACCTCCAACCCATTCCATCCACTCTCATTTTCCGAGGCCTGACGGTGTGGGGGCAGGGGGCAGAGAGCTTTGCTGGGCGCCAGGTGTGGGGGACACATCACTTGTCCTCTGGGAACTGTTAGTCTGATGGTACAGTCAGATCCAGAATAGATCATTTCATGGCAGTGCGGTGGGAACACCAAGAAGCTACTGAAAGGGCAAAAGGCGGGAGAGCTAAACAGTGTGGTGCCAGTGCGCACGTGGGAGGAGGGGGGGAGTGGTCAGTGCCCAGAGAGGGGAGGTGATTTCCCTGAGGTCACACAGCCAACAGCAAATCTGGGACCAGAATCCAGAGTCCCAGGCAGCCAGGACATGGAGAGGGGTTTGTTCACATGTCAGGCTTGTGGAGGGGTGGGCGGTGGGCATCTGTGCCCCAGCAGGGCAGGGAGGAATAAGCAGCTGAAGGAGGGTCATCACTGATGAGGTGCCCACTGTGAGCTGGATGTTTTGCAATTCCCCTCTCCAGTAACCCCACACCAAGGCTACAGGGGTATCATACCACTTAACATTTGGCTCCCTGAAGGTTTCAGAGGGGGAGAGCAAGCTGTCCAAGGTCACCCAGCCAGGAAGCAGCAGAACTGAGATGTGAACCTAAGGTTATCTGACTCTCAAGCCTGTGTACGTCCCCTTGGCCAGACAACTCCCTGGGGTGGGTTTCTGGGGAAGGAGACAGAGTGTAACTCGGAAGCTGGAGACCCATCAGTGGCTTGCGGTCACCTAGAAGGAGCTCCTGAGAGTCCAGTTTAATCTGGAATTGTCCCAAATGCAGATTTACTTCCTGGGATTTGAGTGGAAGAGGGGGCGAGAGCCCAGGGCTGCTGGGGGCCCAGGCTCTTTGAATTCCGGCCAGGCTGTTCCCGGCCCTGCCCAAGGTCATTTGTTCGGGGAAGAAAGCAGCTTCTCAGCCCTCTGTGCCCCGCCTTCCCCGCTCTGCGCTGGAAGCTGGGGGAGGCTGAAGGACAATGTTTCTGGTGAAAGCAGATTACCCGGTGAGAGTGAGGGGCTGGCTGGGTGGGATGGCACTGTGGTGACAGGTCCATCAGGCGCCTCTCCGAGGGGATGTTTCCTGGGGCTGCTGGTGACACGCCTCGGCTGCGGAGGGAGTGCTGATGAGGTGGAGACGGGCTGGCCCCACGGCTGGAGATGGTGATCCCCACGCTCACAGTGGCCTCGTGGGCAGGGGCTCAGCCGAGTCTCTGATGCCTCCTCCCGAACCCGGAGGAATCTCCCATCACCAGGCCTGTTCTAGCTCAGGACCACCCACTGGATCCGTCCCCTCTAAGCCCATCGCACACCCGATCCCACATCCTACCCGTGATACCTTGGCTTCTGGGGGCTGTTCTGGGTTCTGGCTGGATGCCAGCTCTGGTCAGCCAGACTTTAGCCAGGACTAGCACCCCCCGCAGCCCTCAACCTCTGGACCCTGAGACTTCTGAGCAGCTTCCCGGGGTGGGGGGCATGGAGGGGCTGCTCCTCCCAGTGCAGGAATTCACAGCCCTCCCCTCTGGCTCTTCCAGCCCCATTTCTGCAGCCCCTTGGCTGACTCCTAGAATTCCTGACCTCATCCAACTGTGACCTCCTGGCTTCTGGATCTCGCCTCCTGCTTGTCCCGGGATGCCCATCTTCTCACTCCACATCAGCCTCTTGGCCTCACTCCGCCTTCAGCATGCTGGCTCTGTGCAGTGGCTGGGGATGTGTTTCCAACCCTGGACCCCGCTGGAGGCCCTGCCCCGGCCCTCAGTCCGGGCTTGGGCTTGTTCTGTCAGCATATCCCCCCACCAGAGCTTTGAACCCAACGTGGGAGCTCAGCACTCTGGCCCCACCTCTTCTCCCCACCACCGCCAAGGGGCTGGGGGCTGGGGATGATGAAGTCGTCTGGGAAGGAGGAAGCTAAAGATGTAAACGAGCCCGTGAAATCCCCGATGACAGCCGTGACCACTGTGGCTCCAGCCATTAAACACGGAGCTTTAACGGCCCCTGAAATACACCTGGGGCACTTGTCAGAAGCTCCTGCTCATCACACGTGCACATGCGAGCCATGCACACACGTGCAAACGCATGCACACACACACAGGCTCAGCAAGCAGCGCAGAAGGCAAGGATGGGGGACCCTGGGAGACGGTTCCAGTGGTCCCCTTGGCCTAAGGATGGGGAGACTGGGGCCCAGGGTGGGGGACCCAGGCATCCTTCCACAGTCTGCGTCCCTCGTGGCCTCCCCCTCTTTCAGATTGCACTTTACATATGCATCCTCTGCATCCTCTTAAACGGCTTTGATGTGGGTTGGATGCTATGGAGTATCCGCCCCTCCTCTGGTGCCGCAGCGCAGCTCCGCGCATGCAGCACGGTGCCTGGCACACAGCAGGCACGCGGAGAAATGTGTTGACTGCTCCATCAGTCGCCTCAGCATCACGGAAAGTTCCTAACTGAGAAGCTCATGCTTTGTCTAAGGCCCACTTGGTCGAGCTTCAAGTCCTGGAGGGGGAGCCTGGGCTCTGAGTTCTGGCCATGCCACAACTCCTGTGTGATCTTGGCCTCCTGTGTGACCAAGGCCTCCCCCTTTGGCACTGGTTTCCTTATCTGAAAAGTCCCTGTCCTGGCCTGGCCATCGGGGCATCCCGTGGTGGTTGTCTGAATCACGTGGTGAGTGGCGGCTGACCTGTGGTCCCTGCAGCCTGGCCAGGGATGCTGTTCTGGCAGCTGTGGGAGCTCAGAGCCTGCTGGGCACTCGGGGCTGAGGAGGCTCTGTTAGGGGTGCTTCCTCTGTGGCCAGTCATCATTGTTCACACAGCACTAAGCCCACGGCACGTAGCAGATAGTCGGGGAAGGTTGGTTAGTCTGAACTTGGCCACCAAATCCTGTAAGAGTGCATTTTCAGGAAGCATTCAGGAGTCTCTCCTTGTGTGTCAGTTCCCCACTGAGGGAATTCTGTGTCCTGATTCTTGCTTACCTCTCTAGCCATGGGTCTCACCACTCCTACTGTCCCACTCTATGCAATAACCACTCTGAGCTTTCAGTTTTCCTGGTCTGCTGTGATCTCTCTGGCTCCCCTCTGCCAGTCTCTTGGCTGGCACACTGCTCTTTCCCTTTGCCTGGTGAACTCAACTTCAAACTAAAACTTCACGTCTCCAAAAGCCTTCCCTGATTGCCCGTGCCTGGGGTGGGTGCCTCCTCAGGCTGCCCAGCCTCCTAAACTTCTGCCGTCACAGAGCTTTTCCCCGTGACCTGTCCATGCTGGGCTGTCTCTCTTCTCCAGGCGCCTGGGGCTTGAAAGGGCCCAGGTGGCGTCTTCCCCAGGCTGGGCCTGGCACATGGTGAGCACTGACCTGGACCTGCTGAATGAACGGAGGACCCAAGGGCAGCTCAGGGCTGGCAGGGTCTAGCGTACACTCCTGTGGCCCCACTGGTTCCACCTCATGATTTCAGTGCCCACCTGGCTCCGCCTGAGGGCTGCCACATGCGGCCATTTCTGGGGCCGAGACCCCTCCACTGGGCTGCCTGTCCTGGAGAGCCCACGGCCAGCTGCTCTTGTGCAGTGGGCTCCACCCATTGTGCTCAGCTGAGACCATCCTTCCAAAGTGCCAGGCACAGGGCTGGTGCGACAAATGCTGGCCATTCCCTCCTGGGTGCCCTTTCCAAACACAGCGGGCCCCTCGCTCATGCTCCCAGGGGCCCTAGGGCTCTATCCTCCCCTCTTAGCCTCAGTTACTGGTGCCCTTTCCAGGGGTCACCTGTCATAGGTAAGGGGAAGCAGGGTCCAAGGACGTTTATTGAAGTTCCTGAGCAGAAAACCACCTGTGCTTGCCCAGCGGTGGCCCGTAATGAGACCAGACCCCAAAGGATCATCTGTGGTGGAAAAGGTTAGGGCAGACCTTTGCAGGAGGGGACAGGTAACGGTGGAAAAGCAGGCAGGCCGGGCTGGAAGGGATGGTGACTCCAGGCAGGCAGAGGGAGCGTGACGGGCCCCTGCCCGGCAAGCCACCACCGTCAGAGGGCTGACAGCAGGGTAGGCAGAGGGTTGCCAGGGGAAATTTAAGTGCAGGCGGTTGGCGAAGGGCAGGCTCAGGACAGAACTTTAGATCCTGGGGTTGGGGACACTGTGGAGTACCAGGAGAGGAGGATGGGGGGAGATAGAAGGTGGGGAGGAAGCTACTTAACTCCTCTGGCCCATTTCCTTATCTGTAAAATGGGGATAATAATAATAGCTTCCCATAGGTTGTTCTGAGGAGGAAATGATTTAACATAAATACAGCTCTCAGAACAACTCCGGATGCGTATTTGCTATGATAATGATGATTACCGACTGTACACGTTTTGCTGTTATTGTTTTAGTAATGACGACCATTTGCTGAGCAGCAGCGCTGCTGGCTACTCACATAAGGACTCATTTAATCCTCACCGCACCCTGTGGTAAATTCCCGTATCCGGACTTGCAGAGGAGGCCTAGAGGGGTGAGGTCAGTTACCGGGTCACAAGGCTGGGGAGCTGCAGAGGGAGAAGGACCCGGACGCCAGCGTCTTAGAGAGCCCACGCTCAGACTTCTCCCCAGGGCCTCCTGCTCTCCGTCCAGGGCTCCTTCCTCTGTTTCTTGCTGCTTCAAGGACACAAGTCATTGGTTTGGTGATCCCCGGGGGAGAGGTGGGGAGCCCATAGGGCAGTCGCATCTTGGCCTGGTAAGGCTGGCAGTTGACCCAGTGAGCATGCTCTGAAGGGGCCACTGGTGACCACTGGTGGCTGGGCATGTTGGAGAGTGGGGGGGCCCCCACTCCCTGGCCCTGGGAGGGTGTCCCTGCTCAAACCCTCTGCCCACCCTCTCATTTCCAACAGGGACTCGTTTAAGAGCAATGACCAGCTTGCTAGAGGACTTCAAAGGTAGTATTTGATGAGTTTTAGCAGCTTCAGCAAAACTCTAATTTGAATTTCAGGCGCTGGTGTGTGATTTCCTCGGTGACAGCTCCAAGGGATGCTTGGGCTCGGCTGTCATCCAGTGGGGCCTCTCGCTGGCTGCCGCGGCAGCCGCCTGCCTTCCCGAGGAGGGGACGGGAGGCTGAGAGGAGCTGGGGCTCCATTGAAGCTCAGGGAGGAGGGGAATAAACAAGTGACAGGGAGAGAGGGGTGGGTGGGGGAGGGGACCCAAGAGCAGAGACGAGGGACAGAGGGAGACGCTGAGACAGCAGGAGGAGGAGGAGAGTGAGGGTGGGGTCAGGGGCACTGGGGAGAGGCAGAGCCACAGAGGACAACAGAGACGGAGGGGAAAGACAAGAAGACCCAGAGGTAAAGAGGCGAGAGAAGGGGGCGGGGGGGAGAGAGAGACACCAACAGGCCAAACTCCAGACTGAGGGAGCTGTGAAGAGCCCCAGGACAGAGGTGGAGACAGAGACACAGGGAAGACAGCAGAGGGCGGGAAGAGACAGGGAGTGGAGGACGAACACAGGCAAACTGAGAAAGACGGGAGAGGGGTGAGAAGACCCTGAGAAAGAGGCTCATTCAGCCGACCCACGTTGACTAAGCACCCGCCCAGGGCCACGTGTCGGGGGTGTAGGGCCCTGGGGTCCCAGGGGCGAACAAGAGAGGCAAGATCCAGGGGGGTGGAGGGGGCCTGTGCTCAGGGCACTGGGTGAGTGGCAGAAGGGAGTTCTGCCTCCTGCCCCAGGACCGCCCACCTTAGCTGGTACGGCTGTTCCAGAGGTGAGGGGGCAAAGTCCTGTGTCTCCCGACTCCACAGTCCTGCTCTGAGCCCGTCCTCCACCCGCTGCCCCGACCCCCAGCAATGGGGCAGCTTGCAAGCAGGAACTCTGATGCCCAACCCCAAGGCTGTATGTGGCAGGGGGCTTATTTCCCATGTAGCCCTCCACCACACAGACACACACACACACACGCACACGCACACGCACGACTGGGAAGGAGAGAGGGAAGGGAGAGACAGAATGAAAGAGGGATCTAGGAGCAAGGAAAAGAGCCACTTGGTCTCTCTGAGCCTCAGTTTCCCCCTCTGTAAAACCTGGAGCAGAATATCACATGTCTCAGGGCTCTTGGGAGGTAAACTGAGAGGATTTGGGGAAGGGTGTAGCCCAGCACCTGGCCCAGATGACTCTGAGCTGAAGGGGCACACATTCAAAACAATGGAACTGGGTTCTGAGATCTATCTTCCCCATGACGTCCCCTTCCTGGGGAAGAGGAAGCCAGTGCCCTTCTCTCCTCCCAAGCTGGCATGGAGGGAAGCCTTATGGGGCTGCCTGAACCTTCAAGGCCACGCAGGACTCCACCAGCCTCAGAGCAGAGCTCTTGGGGTCACAGGCCTGTAGCTGCCATCCAGGCTGGCCCGTGGCCAGGGAGGAGGGACTAGGAGAGGAAGGACAGCCCAGTCCCAGCAGGAGCCACAGCCCCCCTGCATGGTGAGAGTAAAGGCTGGGGGCAGGACACGACATGAATTCTGGCGCAGCACGGTCCACTATGGTAGCCACCAGCCAGCATGGCTACTGAGCACTTGAAATGTAAGTAGTCTGAACTGAGATGACTTAGTATAAAAAAACATAAAATATCTCATTAGTATTTTTATATTGATTACATGCTAAAATGAGAATAATTTGGATATATTGGGTTAAATAAAATATATTAATTTCACCTACTTTTTACCCTTTTAATCTGGCTATTAGAAAATTTAAAATTGCACGTGGCTCATATTATATGTCTGTTGCACTGCACTGTTCCAGAACATCTGAGCTGGAAGAACTGTCAGACAGCCAAGACTCGGAACCTCCGTTGTACAGGTGGGGAGACTGAGGCCCAGAAGGGAAGGGACTGGCTCCTGGTCACACAGCCAGCAAGGAGTGTCTGGAAAATTCAAACTTAGGTCTCAGGGACAGAGTGGGAAGGCACCAGTCTCCTCTCGTGTCACCCTGGCCACTAGTTCATTAGGACGGGATGAGAAGACATCAGTTCTGAGAGTTCTAACAACTGCGAGGTGGATCAGGAGCTTGAAAAGACTCCCACCAGGGCTGTCAGAGGATCCCGACCTCAGGCCTGAGGCCCTCACCAAGGATGGGGGCCAGAGAATTAATGATGCCACAGCCACTGAAGGACTGTGCTCATTTAAAAAGAAAAAACAGGCGAAGCTGCACTGTGGACAATTAGGAAGTCCTTACATGCTTGATACAAGGCAGAATGGGAGTGCTGAAAATATGACCTGCTCCGTGTCTAGGGCCCTCGGGGCCCCAGCAGAGGGCCGTGCAAGGAACAAAGCCAGCGTCTGTAGCCGCAGCTGGCTGGGGGCCTCGGCCAGTCCGTCAGCCTCTCTGGGCTTGTGGATGTACTGGGTTAAATAAAATACGTTATTTATATTTTCCTCGTTTGTGGCCCAATGTCTTAAGAGTGCAGGCTTTGGAATCAGACGAACCTGGCCACTGGCTCTGATACGTTATCAATGACCCCGAGCCAGTCACTTAACCTCTCTGGGGTGCCACATCCTCATTTGAGAAATGTGACTAACTCCTACCTCAAAGGACTGCTGGGAGGATGGGCGATGGCAGACGTGACGTGCTCAGCCTCTGCCGGGCACACAGGGGCATCTATTGGTTCAGCAGACATTCACCTGCACCTGCACTGTCCTGGGCACAGGAGCTAACAGTGAACAAGACAGGCTGGGTCCCCGCCCCTGTGGTGCTTATGGTGTAGGTGAGGAGATACACCAGTGAGTGATTTATAAAAATTTAGATGGTGGTAAGTGCTATGAAAAAACTTAAAGGAGAAAGGCCAGAGAGTGGTAGGGGACTGTTTTAGGCAGTGTGGACAGGGAAGGCTCTTTGAGAAGTGACATTTGAGCTATCGTTAATATTGCCAGCATCTGAGAATCCTGGTGTCAGGAGGGTCTACGAAGGCCACCGATCTCAGTCCTCCACCTCCCTGTCCCCCCACCAGGAGTGTTCTTCCAGCACAGCTGAGATGCCCTGATTCCAGACTTCCGGGGTTCAACCCCACGTCCACCTCCTAGCAGCCGTGTGACCTTGGGTAAGTTCCTGTACTTCTCCAAGACTCCGTTTTTTCACCTGTATAATGGGGATAATAACACACGACGAGGCCGCACTGGCTTCCCTGTGAGGGCCAATTGGGCAGTCCGTCCACCCCCAGATGCTGACTCTGGCCCGGGCATGTGCTGGCAAGGCAGACACGGAGACAACTGCGCTCCTGCCCAAGTTCCAGGACCCGGGAAAGGATAAGGTGCAACAGAAGCACAAAGGAGGACTTCCCAGAAAAGACGACATCTGAGTCACAGCTCACAATCCTTCAGGCACGAGCAGGAGCTGGCCGGGAAGGAGGAGGACGGGCCTCCTGGCTTGCCGGAGAGCACAAGCAGAGGCTCCAGGAGCAGGGAGCCGCTCTTCCCTCTGGCCCCAGAAATGGGGCCAAGCACAATGTGTGGGGGGGCTACTGGCAGTTTGATAACCTGGAGAGTGAACTACGAGGCAGGAATCGCGAGTGATGAGGCTGGGAGGCTGGCAGAGGTCAGATCTCGGAAGGCCCTGTCTGGCCGACTAAGCCGCCAGGACTTCATCTCGGGTGCCGTCGGGGGTTGGAGCCAGGGCATGATGTGGTCGGGTCCGTGTCCTAAGCACATCTCTCTGACAGTTGAAAGGTCTGTGAAGACAGCTCTAGGGCCCCTTGGGCCTCCCCTTTTCCGGCTTGGGGTCTCCAGGGCCCCCAGCTGCTCCCGAGCCCGTCTCCTCAGCACATGCTCTGCTTGTAAATGGCACCCACCAGAGTGAGAGATCGTGGCTCTCAGACGGACAGCCCAGGGCCACCCATGGGAAAGCTGAGCATAGAGGACCTGAAGGGCCCGGTGCATGTGCCTCCCTAAACCCAGCCCTACCTGGGTCTTCTCAACCCACCCAGACCTGCTTTCAGCCGGTGGTTTCCAATCCTGGCTCCCCCAGTTACTGACTGTGTGGCCTTGGGCAAGTCATTAACTTCTCTGTGCCCCAGTCTCCTCACCTGTGAAATGGGGAGGAATCTCCTCATCACAGGTGTGTGTGAGCGAATGAGCGCGTGTATCCAAAGGCCATGACCGATGGCTTCCATGTGCCTCCCCCCATCCATCACCCTTGGGAAGGAGATGGGGGAAGGGACGGTGGCCTGTCCCAGGATGCTCACTCAGCACATCAGGGCACAGCTGGGACCAGGACTCAGGTAGTGTAGCACCTGGTCTGGAATTTTTCCCACCGTATCAGGTTGCCATCAAGAGCAATATCTCAACTTGAGGATGAAGCTCTAATGGGGGGATTCCAGACAGCTTCCTGTGGTGAGATGTTATTTTTGAGCTGAGGATATGAAAGAAGGAAATTCTCAGCCTTCCCTCAACCCACTCTGCACCCCACTTACCCAAAGGAACCCTTCTATGTAGGCATCTGCTTACTCTGCCCCTGGACAGGGAGCTGGGATCCAAAGGCTGGCCTCGCCCAGAGCTATGTATTCACCTGTTGCAGCAGCCCTGCTTGGCCCAGTCTCTGGAGCCTTTCTGATGCTAGAGCCCCGCCCCCGCCTGCACCCCCGCCTGCACCCCCGCCCCCAGCATGGCTCTTGTCATTGGCTAGAGTGATTGCCTATTTTCTTGCCTGCCCCTCACTAGATTGTGGCTTAAGGGCAGTGTCTCTGATCTTGGTCGCCTCTGTCCCCAGCACCAGGACTGAGCCCTCTGCTATTGTGTGGTCAAATGAGTGTGTGGTCCAAGTCCTGACCCCTCCCTCTCCTAACCTGGGCTTCTCACCGTTTTTTTCAGTATTGCTCCCCAAAGAGCCTTTTAAGACATTTTCTCCCCTAATTTCCACTCCCATGGGATCTTAATACTACAGATATACTGTATATCTGTGCATGTACTGTATGCATATCTGCACTTCATACATAAAAAGTAAGATTTTTTTCACCCTCCAGTAGTCAATTATCGTCTCCCTTGAGAATCCAAGCCTTAACCCAAGTCACTTGTGAGTCCTGCAGACTGCAGACCACACTTGCTAGGTTGACTTAATTGCTTCACCACAGTTACTCACTTCTTGGTGGAACATGAAGACGGCAAAATCGATGTCAGGACACATCTGCTGGTCAGATGGGTGTTACAGGAGCAGGAAGCCAACACGGATCCCTCTCCCAGCTCTGCCCAAGCTGTGGGGGCCCAGCTCAGAGATGGGCAAGCACAAGGTGGCCTCATGAAGTTATGGGAGGTCTGAATTGGTGGGGCCCTTAAAGATTGTCTGGTCCAAACTCATTTTACCAATGGAGAGCTTGAGACCAAGGGAAGTATGGGGCGAGGGGGCTAGAGAGTTTGTAACCAGACTGTGATCCTGCTGAGGGGAAGCTGTATCTTACTCATTCCTGTAACCCTAGGGCCTGACACTGTCTGACACAGGTGAGATGTGCAGGGGATAGATGGATGGAGGGATGATGGATGGACAGAAAAACAGATGGAGGGATGGACAAAGCAAGGGCAGACTGCGATGCCTGGTCTCCTCCCCACACTAAGGAGGCGGAGCCCAAGCTGCAGCCTGGGTCTCTGGAAAGCTCTGGCGATGCCAGGTGCCGGCTGGGCCTCAGAAAACAAAACAGAATGCTGGACGGCGTGACCTCAACATCCCCGACTCCAGACTCATGCTGCACCTGCCTGCTCTACATCTCTAGCTGGGGTTCAACTGACGTCTCCAACTTAACAGGCCCCAAAGAGGACTCCTCATCTTTCCTCCCAAACCTGCCTTCTCGCGGTTCTCCCATCACAGCACACGGCAACTGCTACACTCCCACTTTCAGACCACACATCTCGGGAGTCCTCCGAGTCCTCTTTTTTCTCAGCTCCCACGTCTCACCCATCGGCAAGCCCTGTTTGCTCTACCTGCAGCGTCTGACTCCTCCTCACCACCACCCTGGGCGAAGCCATCATCCTTTTCTTTGCTTGGCTAACAAACGCACCACTCAGAAACTTATTTTGGTTGCAGCCTCATTTTTGTTTTTGATTTTTATGAAATTCTGCTGTGATGAGATACTGCAATACGCCCTAAGTAATCTCCAAGCCTCCACCCTTTCTCCCTGTATTTATTCTCTACACAGCAGTTGCAGCACTAGCTCAAAACCCTCCACTGGCCTAATCCTTAAAATGACCTAGAAGGTCCTGTGTAATCTGGGCCGTGATTACTTTTCTGACTTTATCTCCTACTGTTCTCTCCCTTGCCCACTCTGCTCTGGCCACACAGGCCTCTTCGCTATTCCTCAGACAGGCCATGTGTACTCCTGCCTCAGGTCCCTTGCACCGGCTGCTCCCACTGCTGGGAATGTTCTCCCCTAGACACTCACATGGCCACTCCCTCAAACGTCAGGTCTTTGCTTGGGTCATTTAACAAGCAAGGCCTTTCCTGGCCACCCTAAAATTGCAACATTGTGTGACACTTCCATAAGCCTCCCTACCTCCCCCCACCCAATTTAACTTTTCTCCTTGAGGCTCAGCATTACCTCGCATACTGTATACTTATTTACTGTCTGTCTCTCCTACTGACCTCCATGAGAGCAGGGGTTTCATTCTGTTCTGCTGTGGTGTCTCCAGCACCCAGAACACTGTCCAGCCCGCAGTCAGTGCTCGGTGGACACCTGTGGGACAAATGAATTCTAGGAGTTTGGTGATGGGTGAGGGCGTGGCAGGGACCGGCCTGTCTCAGGACACCTTAGGCATGGCACCAGCTTCGTTCTTTTGCCCCTTCATTTGCCCCTTTTACCCAGTCACTCAGCAGAGGCACAGGGCTCTGTGGAGGGTTAGGACATGAACACAGACAAATCTGTATAATTCCACTGCTATGAGAAACTTAGACTAGTCAAATTCATAAAGAGAGGGAGTAGAGTGGTGATCTCCAGGAACTGGGGGGGTGGGGATGGAGAATGATGCTAACAGGTATGGGGCTTCTTTCAGGGTTGATGAAAACGTGTCATGGGTACAGAGCTTCAGTATGAAATGATGAGAAAGTTTTGGAGATGGATGGTGGTGATGGTTGCACAACAATATGAATATGTCACCGAACTTTACATTTAAAAATGGCTAAAATGGGGGCCGGCCCTGTGGCATAGCGGTTAAGTGCGCGCGCTCTGCCGCTGGCGGCTCGAGTTCGGATCCCGGGCGCGCACAGACGCACCGCTTGTCAGGCCATGCTGTGGTGGCGTCCCACATAAAGTGGAGGAAGATGGGCACGGATGTTAGACCAGGGCCAGTCTTCCTCAGCAAAAGGAGAAGGACTGGCATGGATGTTAGCTCCGGGCTGATCTTCCTCACACACACACACACAAAATGGCTAAAATGATAATTTTATGTTATATATATTTTACCACACAAAAAAGTAAAAACAACACAAAAGGACAGGAACACTGATTACCACATGCTCAACACTGTGGGTCATACAAGGTCTCAGGGGAGTCCAGGGGAAGACACTTTTGGCTGGGGTGACTGGAGGAGACTTTCTGGAGTGGGAGACATTCAGGCTGGGCCTTGAACGATGGGGAGAAGCTGGCAGGAAAAGGCAGGTGGAGGGCATGGGTGGAGGAGGGGACAGCTTGGGACAGGTCTGGAGGTAAGTCTGGCCTAGAGTATGTGTGCCTGGCTGGGGTACGCAGGGCCCCATGCTGGGAATCTTGACTCCTGTCACCACCTCCTTCCCCCTGGCACCTGGGTGTGAGCCCCCAGGAAGGCTTGTGGAGCAGCCCATGGAATGCAGGGACCCTATCTTCTCAGGCCTCCTGAGTGGTGGGTTGAGGAAGCCCCCCGTAAACCTGGGGTTCTGGTCTTGATCACCCAGCCAGCCAGGCTGAACCGGGAAGACTCAGGACACAGAAGCACCAGGCTTCAGGGCTTGCTTCTCCCTGTGAGGTCAGGGGTGGGTTCTCTGGCCACAGATGGGCTTTCATGGGTATTATTTTATAATCTTAAGAGGCAGGCAAGTACTATTATCCTCCCCATTTCACAGATAAGGAAAATAAGGCTCAGAGAGGTTAAGGGACTCGCCTAAATGAGAGTGCTGGGCAGCAGCAGGCTGACATTAGACCATGTGACTCCGCAGCCCTCAGCCCTGGGGCTACCCTGGGCTTGCTTCAGACCAGGGCTCACAGGGAGGGCAGAGCCACTGTCCCCAAGCCCCACTCTCCTCCCGGGGCAGGCCCCCTCCACTAGCCCTAGGAAGCTTCCCTCTTCCAGGCCTAGATGCTTTTGTCACCTGTCCCTGCCAGCTCCTCCCAGCTGGGCCAGTGGTGGGCACGGGCCCCTGCCCACACTAAGGTGAGGGAGAGGCAGGGCTGTACCAGATGGAAGCTTCCACAGGAGGCTCTCTGGTATAGCTCTCAGCACCTTGTGCCAGCGTCTCGGCCCAAGAGGAGACGTTTCCCCTCCCACCTAAGGACAGGGAGTTCTTCCAGTGTCTCCTCCCCGAGCAGGGCGATGAGGTACTGCCGGGTACTGTGCACGCAGCACAAAAGCCTATCAGGGCCTTCACTGCGCACTCGCCACGTGGCAGCCCCTGCCGGGCTCAGTCCTCACAGCACCCTGTGGGGGCGGCACGTTACAGACGAGGAGACTGAGGCACAAAGGTAAGTCGCACAATGTGCAAGTGGCAGAGTCAGGCCCAGAATCCCGATTCCTCTACTATCTGTGCTATAGAAGGAACCACAGACTACTGGAGATGGGCCCTTAGAGGTCATCTAAGCCACTTGCTGGGGTGGAGCTGAAGAGATTTGTCCAAGGTCATGCAGCACGTGAGTGACAATGAATTTAGTTTTCCCATGACTTCCATTATAAATGTGCTGGCATGTTGCCACAAATCTTGTTAGCTCCAAGATAAACAAAACTGGAATTTAAGATTATAGCAGGCTTTAAAAAAAATGTGTTTAATTGAGGCAAGTACCTTCTACTGCAATGTCAGAAAGCCACAAATACACAAAGGTGAGCCTGCCCCTGACAGCATGCCTGGCCCTGCCGCCCCCCCATGTGGACAGTGGCTGGTGCCCAGGCAGCAGGCTCAGTGTGATGGTGTCTTCTCAAAGACGGGGAAGGGAGAGGGCTTCCTGGCTGCCTCTGTGGCACGTCCTAATTTCAGTTTAGCTGTCTGGAGCTGGAGAGAAACCAGAGCAAGAGTTGGGCGTTTTATGTTTACACCACTGTGACTCTTGCGGAAAAAGACCACCCAGCTTGGACAAGTTTCTCAACCTTTCGAGCTTCAGTGTACTCATCTGTAAATGGGATAGCAGTATCATCACTGTAGAGTAATTATCAGGATCAGTCACGATGGAGGTAGAGCCCCTGGCACAATAAATGGTATCGACAACTATGAGGACGAAGACGAGGAGGGCACAGAGCGGTGATGGTACTAACGGTACAAGAATAAAGCAAGAGATGGCCTGAATGAATGAAACAAGTATTCTGGACCTTGCAACTGATGTTTACTGCCTGAGTGCATTTCCTTCCGGGCACTGGGCTCCAGTGGAAATGTCATGGGCTTTGGAGTCTGACAGACCTGGGTTTGAATGTGGACTTAGCCACTTCCTGTCTGACTCTCATCCCTCAGCCTCCACCTAGTTCTATGCCATCCAATACAATAGCCACTAGCCACACGCGACTACTTAAATTAAAATTTAAAATCCGGTTTCTCAGTCACACTAGCCACATTTCAGGTGCTCAAAGCCACATCTGACTAGTGGCTCCCATATGGGACAGTGCAGAATAGACCACTTCCCTCACCACAGAGAATCCTACTGGACATGTTCCTCTGGTGACCTGAATGCAGGCGTGGTGCCTGCATTGGGGATGATGCGCACACGGCCTGGCCAGGGCAGAGAGTGACGAATGGGCGTGCTCAGCCCAACCCTGCTGCGAGGACTCTGGCTGAGCCCCGAGTCTCCACACTCCCCTAGCCTAAGTTGTGCTTTTCCTCGCACAGTGGATGTGATGCGGGGTCCAGCTGCCCTGACTGAGTTCTGCTGCTGCCTTACCATGTGACCGTGTAACGTGGACTCCTGGAACCTCAATTTCTTTATTTGCAAAATAATTCATGCCCTTCCAGCCTCAGAGCATTGCTGCCAGAGTCAAGCAAGTAAATGATTGAAAGTGCTCTGAAATATGGGGACCATAGTGACACAAGGGACAGCAAGGTGAGGTGGGACAAGCCTACATGTGGTGTCAGAAAACTGGGCTACAATTCCACCTCCCACTAGCTGAGGACCCTTAAGTCCACAGAGGAGGCTGGGTCTGAATTCCTTCACTGTGAAAGGGGTAACAATGAAGATACTTACTCTAAACTTCCGTGTTACTGTGAGGATCAATAATGTATATGAAAGTGATCTGAAAATAGCAGAGTGCTACTTAAGTGCAAGGTATTGTGGGACTACCTGTTACCTGTACAAAAACGAGGGAGGCCAAGTTGGTCCAAGCATTTGCCACCCCCTCTCCCTTCTGTGCTCCACCTGCCTGAGAGCCCAACTCCCACCTGCTGAGGCCTCTCCTGCTCCAAGCCAACAGACCACACTGGGACAGAAACAGGGACACCAAACGGGTCAAAACAACCTGTTGTGCTGATGCCAGAACAAGACGTAACTCCACTGGGGCTGCACGGCCGGGACCCCGGGGTACCGTCAGTTCCAGGAAGTGCGCCTGCATTTGTGACGGCCCTTTGGGCTGCAGGGTCTTACCCTGGGTGGCTCCGGTGCAGCAGGGAGCGGCGTAAGGAACACGGTCCGGCATCCACAGAGCCAGGCTCTACTCCTGGTTCTGCCACTCACCTAGTCACACAACGGCTGTTCCCTGGCCACAGACATGTGCCGGACACCAGGGAAATGGGGGATAGAAGGACGGCTGAGACCAGGCCTGACCTCCAAGGACTCTGTCCAGCTTGCCCTCTTTTTCACCTTCCACTCCCCCCCAGAAGCTGCCCCTCCTGAGCCCCAGAGCACCCAGCGGGTCTCTCCACTGGACGGGAGCTTTGGGTCCTGACAGCATGAGGGTATCGTTTTTATTGAGCACTTGCTACGTGCCATGACCGTACAGTCTTACATGGGCCACTCTAATCTCCACAGTTAGCTCAAGGGTGTGCATTACCTCCATTTCACAGACAAGAAAAGTTATCAAAGTCACACATCTAACAAGGGACAGAGCAGGGATGTGAACTCAGAGCTGAATCTAACGTGGGGCACTGAACCACTGCATTTAGATTGTCTTCTGATCTGATACTCTCCAATAAAATGGTGGTGGTTCTGGAAATCATTCTTCCTTCAGGAGCCCAGGATTAGGGGAAAGATGGGGAAGTCAGAGAGGCCAGGATGCTTCCCAGAGCTGCCTGGGTTGGGGAACCACCCTTGCACATTTGTGCCAAGCACCGTGTGGGCTCAGCTGCCCGTGCGGGAGCTCAGGCAGGACCTGTGGCTGTCCTTCTGCCCTCCCAGGAAGCGCCCTGACTGGGCCATCAACGGTCGACTGAGGTGAAACTGTGAGGGCGGCAGGGGCCCTAGGCCACACAATCTAGTCCCCAAACAAGGCAAAGGACATGACTCCTGTTGCTACTGGACCCCACGTTTCCAGCAGAGAAAAGCAGAGTTTCAGGCCTGGCTGGCTGTCTCAGGCAGGATGGAGAGAGGGGAAGAGAAAGGAGAGAGCAGGTGGGGAGACTTGGCAGGTCTATGACAACAGTCCAGGTGTGACAGACCAGGCTGCTTAAGGACTGGGAAGTATGGCTGAGTGGGGAGTAAGCAAGAAATGCTTGCATGTAGCATGGTGTTGAAGAGCACGCTCTGGAGCTAGACAGCCGGGGTGCACACCCAGCTGTGCCGCTCACCAGCCATGTAACTCGTCAGGGGACGTCTCAGTGCCGGTTTCCTCCCTGTGCCACACCTACACGTCACGGTGCGGGTGACATAAGAACTACATAAAGCTCTTTGTCCAGTGTCCAACATGTAGTAAGCACTTAATAACAGTAAGTATTAATTATGAGAGTATTTCTCAGAAATATTAACACGCTTCCTCCATGAAAAAGACAAAAAAGAGAGAAAGAAACACAGCATCTATAGGTACTTTAGGCTCGGAGTCTGGACTGGCATGGGTGTTTGTGGTACTTGTTTCTCACATATAATCCCTGCCTGGCCAACCAGGTTATCAGTCCCATAGGAGCAGGCATCACGCATCATTTTAGCTGGATCCAGCATCTAGCAGGGGACATAATAGGACCGCAGAGACCCCAGAACTTCAGGTCTAAAAGACACCAGATGTGCAAGGCTAACTGTGTGTGCGTGCGTGTGCGTGTGTTAACAAAAAGGATAACGCAGTTCTTGCCCTTGAAGGGTCACAGTTTAGTGAGGGAGGATCTTAAGTCATCCTGTGACAATCGAATAATCCCATGCTCCCACACCCACACTCGCTCTTACCTGACATCCCTCTCACTCCCACAGTCACGCGTGCACGCACATCTCGCTTCAGTTCCCTGGGCTCACGGGCAGCTGCAGCCCTGGCCTCTCTGGAAATGCTGGCTTTGGTCTGGACCCTGTGTGGAGCACAGAGGTTTCAACCTTAAATGGAATGAAAACCTGCTCAGTCCTGTGCCAGCCCCATGGGCCCTCTTCCCCACCCCCTGCCATTTTTACCAGACCCTCCTGGTGGCAGGTCTATGAAATCTCCCCTGGAGGGGACTGTGGGTCCCTGGACTGACCTTGTCCTGATGTGTTTGATCAGCTGTTTCTGGCCTGCGCTGGGGGAACCAGTGCAAGAGGCGGCGGCAGAAGTGGTGTTTGATCAGAGCGGCTGGGGAGCCCCGGGCCCAGCGAGCTGCTCTTAGCCTTCTGCTAATCTCTCCCCAGAGGACAAAGGAAGGAGGATGTCCTGACAGACCAGCCTGCAGGTAACCTGGGGAGCAGCCTCACTGGCAAGGGTGAGATGAGGAAGCTGGCTTCTTCCTGAGCGGCCATGAGGGCAGGTGAGAGGAACACTGCCTGGTCCTGGCTGAGCGCCCCGGGCTCACTGTCTGATGCCAAGTGTGTGGAGGAGATACGGCATCTCAGTGGACAGGGGCCCTACGCTCTGGTAGCACTGGGTGACAGGGCAGAAGATGGGACAGATGCACAAGGAAAAGCCTGAAGAACATTCACAACAAGTAAATGAACTTGGTTCTCGGTGAAACCTTGAGTCCTGGGGTATTTTCCAAGGAAGGGTGAAGACACTGGTCTAGGACACGTCCACGTGGAGCCATTTTTCCACCCAAACACACCCCTGAGTATAAGCTCCCGGAGGGTAAGATAAACAGTGAATATGAAAGCTCAAGTGGCAAGGCAGGAAGGCCAGAAATCACCACCCCAGTGTTTCCATTTCCCTTGCCCTCACCACGTGTTCCCACCTGATGCTCAGTCTGTGCTTTACTCGACACGACCCCTCAGCTGTGGGACCGCGGGGCTGCGAGTCCCCACTCCAACCCAGGGGACCCTGTCCCCTCTTCTCACCACTCGCTCTGGTCTGGGACAGCGGCTCTGGGGTAACTGTTAGTGCAGCGCAGAGGTAAATCTTACGTTGGTCCTGGGCACCCCTGCACTCCATTCCAGGCCTCTCCCTAGGACACAGTAAGCATCCTCCTTTCCTGGCCCCCCTGCCCTCTTCCCCAGGCCCCTTTAAAGTATTAGAGACGTTAACAGACATCATTTATGAAGCATCTACACCATGCCAGGCATTTTACAATGGTTAACTTGCTCCTCACTCACTGTGAGGAACACTGGCCCAAGGTCACACATCTGTGCAGAGTCAGGGCTGAGAAGCTGGAGTCCACGCCCTTCCAATGTGTTGCTCAGCCTCTCACAGCCAGCCCGCGGCCCGGCCTAAGATGACAGATCACCAGGAGGCACTCGGCCTATTTCCTACCTCTGCTCATCCCTCCTGACCAGCAGCAGCTCTTCACCTCTGCACAACTCGCCTCCACAGCTGGAGCCCGGCAGTGTGTTACAACTACCCCTTGCGGCTGCTGGGACACTCTCAGGATTATTGCTCCAGACACGACAGGCAGCTCCAGCCTCTCTCCAACGACACAGCTGAGGCAGAGGTGCATTCCTTCATGAAGGCCTGTGGGCTCTGGACAGGGCTCAGTACGTGCTGCTCCAGCACTGTCCCAGGAGAGGTTAGCACAGAGCCACCCCTCGCCAGCCCCTCCCCCAGCCGCGGGGATGACCTGAGCTTAGAGCCTGCAGGATCTGACGCACCTCCACTTGCCTTACAGGATGGATTCTTACTGCAGAAATGCTGTATATCCTACCTGTGTGTCTGCCTCTCGTTTCCTTGTTGGCTGCCAGCAATGTGACATTTTCAGCTGTTCACCACGAAAGGTTTCTGCTTATTTTACAGTTATCTGCTCAGCACTTTGTGCTCTGGGGGAAGCTGAGATTCAAGAGATAAATGAAAAGTGGTGGGTGCTACAGGGATCTCTAAGGATTCAGAGAGAGAGGAAGAAGGGAGACCCGTAAAGGTGCGGGAATGAACATTCTCCTCAGTGCTAGAAATCGCAAGGAATGGCTGACCTGTATGTGAAGGACTTTATTAATAACAACTAAAAATTTCCACACTAAATCCAGGCTTTTAATTAGTATTACAATTCTGTGGGGGTAAATACAATAATGTCCCTCATTTATAGATGGGAGCTCAGAGAGGTAAGCATCTCACCTGAGGTCACACAGTCTGGAAGTGGCATAGCTGGGACGTACCCAGGTCGGGCCCACAGCCTGTCTCAGACGCCATACCACACTTGCTCCCTGGGCGAGGCTTCAGGAAATGAGACTCCACCTGACAGGAGAGTTTCCTCCCTCACCCCCAGGCCATGCTAACACGGCCTGAAGCTCCTCAAGAGCCCTAGGAACCAGGCCTATGAAGCCTGTGCCCATCCGACTGCCCAGAACCCAAGAGAAAACAGGTCTATATCCTCACAGGCCACTTGAAACTCAGGCAGCATAACTTTTTTCAAAGCACATATTTTATTTCTATAGAGGAGTGCAAGTTGCACGCGAATAATGGTTTCTAATTCAGTTTACACAGCATCACGTGCTGGCTAGCTGTCCTGACCACGGGTGGTGGCAGTGGGGCTGGCCTCTGTAAGGGAAACGATAAACACTCCACCATTTGGAAGTGATCTCAATTAGCCCAGGGATAATTTCTTTTCCCCTCCGACAACGTAGTCCCCAAAGCACAGGCAGCTTCTCTCCCCCTTACAGGCCACGGCGCAGGTGTAGCAAGTTTCTGGGTTGTGGCTGTGCTTCTGAGCTTTTGGCCCAAGAACTACTAGCTCCAAGGTTTTCCATGGCAACAAAACAATTATCAGCTTGCCTTCGACACTCCCTTCAACCCCAGATCTTTCTTTTACTCCCATTTTCTCCCTGCCTCCCAAGCATCCCAAGGATACACCACGCCAAGCAGAGCGGGGCTGGGCTGCTGAATTCTTCCTGTGGGAGGACTGATTATAGCCTCCCAGTATTCTCTCCACCAATGTCCAACTGTCTAGCCCCATTTAATAGAAACACTGCTTATCCCCTAGACCCATTCTCTGTAAGGTTAGTAGTTTCTTCCATCCCTTAGTCCGTCCACAGACCTCAGGCACATGAGATTTTAAAGGCACAGTGAGCCCATTACCATGTCATCAGCCTGTGGAGACTGCAACATCACCTGGGGTGAGAGACTCTGGGCCCCTCTCATCTTTCTCCTCGACTCGGGGAGTATTGCTGCTTTAGACTGTGAGCAGAGAACAGGGACCTTGTCTCCCCTTCACCCCTGTAGGACTAGACCTCATTTCATCCCTCAGCCTCCAACTGTCAGAGCTCTTCCCTGGGGACGAGGCTGATGTGCGGTCTGTGGTCGGTGGGAGGGAGAGAGAATCAGGATGCTTCCTCACAGAGGGCCTGAATCGCCAGAGGAACCCAGTATTCACACTGCACACTGTGGTACTCACTGGGCTCAAAGTTTTCCAAACACAGAGCTTCTGAGACAGAAGAGACAGGCTTTCTAAACGAGTACATGCCTGTCTCTGCCCCTTTGCTGCCCCTCTGGTCCCAGGTTCTGCTCACGTACTTGGCCAGTCCCATCTTCCTACAGCAATCTTGCTCTTGAATCATCTATTTGCTGTCTCACTTACCTGCGAGGGGCAAATCCTGTTCCATAAGTGACCCCCTTTATTCCCACACCATTAGACTCCAGCTTGGAATCTGCCTGCCCTTCCCTCCTCACCAGCTGCTTCATGAGCTCTGGGAGCAGATAGGCTTGGGGTCCCCCTGAACAATTCCAAGTGTTCCAAGAAGCCCAGAGACTCCTTCACACCACTGCGAGTGCCCCAGGGTTCAGCCCGGAGGCCACAAGGGCAGTACCCAGAGCAACGAGGCAAAGAGAACATCACCGCCACGCAAAAGTAAGTGGTGTGGACTTAGGAGACACGGTAACAACGTCCTCTGTGGCAGTAATTCAGAAGATCTTTGGGGGCAGAAGTGGGAGAAAATAATAAAATGGCTAGAAAAAGTCTTCCTACAATAAAATCCATGCTTGGGGGTGTCCAGGGAGCAACACTGTAAAATCACTGCCAGGGCGGCGTCTTGCGGAGGTCCCCTCAGATCAGAGACTGGACTCAGAATGGACCCCTCCCTCATCCTTCCTAGAACCGCACGGGGCGTGCCGCCCGCCGAGTATGCCGTGGGAACGAGTACACCCAGCAGGGAATCCCATCTCTCTGTTTGCTCCTGGCAAAGCGAGTTGCAAGTCTGGTGATTCTGAAGAAAACGAGTGTCCTGCCACAATCTGGGTCTCCGTCAGAAACCTGAGACAGGGTTTCTCAGTACCTGAAAGGATCTGAAACTTGGATTTAAAATGCATAGCTTTCTTTATTCAGAAGACTTTTTAAAAAAGAAAAATCACTTTCCCCTACAGGCCCTCAGCAATTAATTTTTAAATTTATTTTGTTTTTTGGCTAGAAGAAGTCCTGATGACACTGTGATTCCCAACTCTCGCCTACAGCTTGTGAGGAGCCTGCTGTCCGCTGGGCTTGGCCTCCAGGCCCTATGGGCACGGGCCACTCCATTCTCTTTCAATGGGTTTTCTCTGGTGCCAAGAGGAGATTCAGTGCCATTTTGCCACTTGCAGATAAGAGCTCTCCTGGTCTGCCAGCTCACAGGACTGAAATCCTTAAGAAGATAGAGACAGCCTCAGCAGAAGCAGTGAGGGCCTTCCATGGAGGCGAAGTCTTAAAGGTTTGAGCACCATCTTCTGGTCAGTTTTTGGCTTTTGAGGCCCACGTGCCTTTGACAACTTCATTTACTTCGGAATGGAAAGATCCCTGAGCAGACCAGCTCAAGTGATTTGCATATCAAAATGAGGACACACTCGGGGCTGGAGTAGACGCCTGGGGTAAGCCGGCCCAGCTGCCTGCACAGAGCAGGATGGCCAGCTGTGAACAAACCGGTCAGCATTAAGGTTCCACTTCCTGCCTTTCCAGCAGTGTGTGGTGGCAATAAAAGTCCTGACCACGACCCAGATTGACCCCCCCACCCCTTCTTGTACCTGGTGATGTGAAATGTGCTTAGAAAAAAGGGGTGGCTTGTGTTCTGCGGCCTGTAGCTTGAGGGCAAGGGATATAATTGGGCACTAGCCTCTGCAAGGGGTCAGGCCACACCACATGGCAGGGAGCCCTGCTGGACGTGTAAGCACTGCTCTAGCCGACTTCAACCTTCTGGCACCGAGGACAGGAAGATAAATGCAAGTAATTCCCTCCAAACAGCGGGAACCTATATCCATCTAATTGCACTTCATAATGGATTCCACAAACCATTAATTATCAGATTATATTTTAGGAACTGAAGATAAAAAAGCTTTGTGAAATTCAGACTCCAAAGGATCACTGACCTGCAGTAATAGTGGTAGCCGGGAAGAGCTCAGACAGCAGGCCACTCACAAAGCATGCAAGACCATGGCAGGAGGAAGAGCCAGGGGCAATCACGGGCGCTACTCCACCCGGCGCTGGTTCATTAGCTATAGTACATGCTCCAGAGGGAGGGGCATGGCCTCCAGGTTGGGTACAAGTTTTAGGCTTTGATTAGGGAAAGGGGATGAGGACAACACGGAAAAGCTGCAGGAACCAGCCTTCAGGTACAGAACACCACAAAGAATATCCTGGAAAGGCAGAGTCTTTGCAGCTGGATGGCCTCACATGGAACAATTCCAGCAGAACTGTTCTGCTGGAGTGGAAACACTCCAAAGGCTTCGTTTTGGGAAGGGCTGACTGTACTGATAGGGCGGGACTCAGCATGGAAATGAGGCCTTCCTTCATTAACACGCTGCCACCTGTCCTATTGCCACAACAATGGGGGCTGGGTGACCCAACCAGGTGGGAGGACTTCTGGAAGCAAGGAAGGGGCCAAGTGTGCTCAAGGCTGGGGTCCCTGGATGGTGTGCTGGTGCTTCTCTCTCACTTTTAAACGGTCAGAAGGCACTGGCAGCATTTGCAGCCCCGCTCTGTGGGCCACAGACCCATGTCTAATGGCCATTCTGCACACTGAAGGCTGCTGGCACCCGCACCTCTCTAGCTGCCTTGAGAGCTCCTATCCACTGCTCTTTCAGACTATTTCAGAAGCTCCGCTCCACTTGGGGATGGACAGTGTCCCAGAGGCCGCAGCAGCAGACTTGTGGGGAAACAGGCCTGCCCGCTACGGAGGGCGGTGGTGCTGGCGGTGATGACTCACACATCGTTGGTTCTATGAGAACAGTGGCACTTCTGTCTGTTTTCCAAGTGAGACCATTCTGGCTGGTGCTAGGCTAAGATGCTCCCCACTCAGGACCGCCAGGGGTGGGGAGCAAAGGGCAAGCATATTCTCTGCTGCAGACGCAGGACCCTCCATGGGAGGAGCAGCCGCTCACTTGGCCTCACCACAGATCAGGGTCACAGTACCGTCCAGCAAATCCTCCACGGTTACCGCCACGAGCTCAGAGCTGGTCTGAGACGTCTGCGAGTCTGGCAACGTCACAAACACCTGCGAACCAGCAAGCTGGGTCTCCTCCAAAGTGATCACTTGCTCTGTCGGGGCTGCCGGCTCTGGGGTGTGGATCACCTGTAAAGGAAAGACCACGAGGCTGCTCTGGGCAGTGTCCACAGTCAGCTCCCCAGAATTTACATGGTTTTCATCTCATGCTGTAATGATGATATTTATGTTTTCACCTGAGGAGAGCAATTACATGTGCCTAATGGGAAGAGGGAAATCTAACACACCAGTGATGCAAAAGAGAAGACTGGCAAACAATTTAAATAACTGTGTGCTAAATTGCTGTAATTTAGCCCAGCCATCTCAGGGCGCCCGACTCTATGATTACACACCAGTGAGAGCTGGCTCCGTTTCTCACTGGGTTTTCCTGTCTCAAGGATCACACTGTTGAGGTAAGTGCCGTGTGAAGGGAATGCTACTGAAAGTGGTTAGTTTTATGCTTGAGCCATGGAAGCAGGAATGGTTTACCAGAAGCCTCGGTTTGCCAAAGGTGGCATCTCTGGACCTTGATCAGGCTAAGAGCCTTCCTTGGAGGCTACGTGGCTACAGGAGGAAGAATGGGTGGACAAACGTGACTTTCATCAGCTTACTTGTGGCTCACCAGGCTGGAGGGCAGGCCACACATACCCCTTCCAAATCTGCATCATGTTAAAGTCATGTTAAAGATGACTTCCCTCTCTCCGGGAGAACTAGCCTGTAGGTAAGTATACCCGGTTCCTGCCTGAACCTGCAAGTTGATGCTTCTGACCCCTGAAGCTCAGGACAGGTTGATGCTCCCTGATATTATCAATCCAGAGTGCCCACAGAAGGCACAGCCACCATGGCTCTGGAGAACTAGCTGAGGGCAGAGAGCACCCTGCACTAGACCTGAGTGGGCAGAAATGGGGAAGCCAAGTGCAGCCATGTCTCTGTGCGATGGGAATGAAGAGACCAATTATGATGTTCAATCAAAAATCATCTAGGATAGTAGTTTTCAAACTGTTTTTCTCTTAGCAATGGAATCCTTTTTTTGCCCCCAAAGGACATCTTACCAAGAATCCTAATATTTAAAAAAGATAAAAGCAGAGCCTGGTTGATATGGCAGCAGGAGTGTCACCCAGAGGCCTGCCCACCTGACTTGCTCTCTGCTCCCCACAGAGGCCAGTAAGAACATGGTTTACAAACACCTGCTCCACGGGACTGGGCAGTGGACAGTCCCATCAGTTTACAGCAAGAGAACTGAGTTTCTTTTCCTCTTCTGCCCGCCGTCTCCGGAGAAGACAGCAAGAGCAGTAAGAGGACCAGAGATACAGAGAGGGGCTGGAGCAAGCTTAGCCTTGAAACATCAGAGGTGAGCTTTTCACTCAGGTAAAAGTGAGAGGCCCAGACATGTCCAAATGTGCCCAGCCCAGAGGAGCTAGCAGAGTGTTTCAGCTGAAGGTGGTCCCAACAAAGAGCTCATTCATCCCTCTCTGAGGTTTCCTGCGACTCGCACCACATCACATAGTGTTTCGCAGAAGGTGGGAAAGTGTGTGAATTGGGAGGAGAAGCCAAGGTCAATCTGCTTTTGGAAATGCTGCAGACTCTGGGACACTGTCCATCCCCAAGCTCCCTCTACCCAGGCGCATTTCAAATGTAGCCATTAGGAGACTAGAATTTTCTGTTCTGTTTGGTAAGAGGTCCAGAGACACTCTTGTACAAGATCCTCTTTGTCATGAATGCATTACTTTTGGGACCCTTTGAGCGCCCCAGTGAAAAAGGCTGGGTGTTGTGACAGAGCTGCCTCCAGAGAAGCCTTAGGAGCCCCGTGTTAGCACCCTCATATCCGACGGCCCCAGAATCACCTGCACCATCTTTGAGGATGCTGCTTGGGTTTCAGTGCCCGTCACCTTTGGGTGTTCAGATTCCAAGTGACCGTCAAGCTGGGACTGGGAGGTGAAGAGCTCCCCACAGAGCTCACAGGGGAAGGTGCTCTCCGACTGCTTGAAGTGCTCGGTGGTGACGTGGTGCTGCAGTGCTCCCGGGAAGCGGAAAGTAGCCGCACAGTACAAGCACCTGAACGGCTGCAACCCTGAAGGAGGGGAGACAGAAGGGACGGCTATGGGTGGAATGACTTAGAGAAAAAAGAGCAGGGAGAGGAGGGAGCAATGAGGATTGAGGTGCAGAGTCAGCTCCAGAGGCAGATCTTCAGGTTCTGTGGGACCTGAAGCTTGTACAGTTTGGGGAGCCCTCTTTAGGAAAAATAACACAAAATTACAGGATTAGAGACAGAGCTTTGGAAGGCTCCCATGCAAACGAGGGGCCCTGAAACCATAGCTTCATTAGTGTTAGATTCAGGCTAAATCTGTCTCTGCTGAAGCCCATTATTCTTTCAACTGTAGATAACGATGCTGACAATACTGTATCTCATCAACTCTAAGAACATCTCCGAAATGGGATCCATGGCATCTTATGGCTGCTATGGGCTAGGTGGCAGTTGGGTGTAATTGTCAATAACTGCACCTGCCCCACAGGGCAGCATCAAGACTTGTAGAATGCATGTCCACGGCTTGGAGGAATCCCTAAGACAGGAGTGGTGCATATTTTTAACTCACAGGAGTCAAATGGTTTAGGAGGGAGGAGGTAAGGGCTGGATGTTCAGCCACATTCCTAAAGCAGGAATCAAAAGTAGACTAGTTTTAAATAATGCTCAAGAGACTAAACCCAGTGGCCTTAGCATGTGCTCCATCACCAGTGCTCTTGATGGCAGAGTATACCACCACATGGAATAACGTGCATGTCAACAATCTGAATTGACAGCTACTCTGAGAAGCTGGATTCTTACCTTAATCAACTTATTTCTTATGTTTCCCTTTTTATGTATGCATACAAGAGTGCATAAAATCTATGTCAAATTAAGTCCAAAACAGCACCTAGAATAACCTGCAAATTCTAAGTGATAAGAAAGCACAGTTTAATTGACAACAGTTTCTCTTTCTTAATGGTGCATTAAAAAGGATGCATCTTATAACTGGCATTTTAGATTTGATGAGGTATAGGAGTAACAACCATAATCACAGGTAACACTTAAGGGATGCTTACAGGTGCGAGGCTGTCTGTGTTTTCTGAGTACTAACACATTCAGTTCTCACAGCTACCCTATGAGGTAGGCACTACACTTGTCCCCATTTTATAGAGGAGGAAACTGAGGCACAAGTGGGTTAAGTAACTAAGCCTAGTTTGCCCGGCTGTGCACGATGGAGATGAGAGTCACCCCTGGGCCCAGGGGTCCAGCCCCGCAGCGTCTCAGGAGGGGCACTGACCTGAATGCTGGCACTTGATGTGAACCTGCAGCAGAGCCGGCGTGGGGAAGAGCTCCTTACACTGGTCACATTCGTGGAACTTCATATCTGTAGAGCACACGAGGAAAGAAGTGGTGGGAAAGAGCAAAAAGATGGCTCTCTCAGGCTGGAGAGTAACAGGGCTGGGGGTGGGGTGGGGGTGATGGCTAACACTTGGCAAGCATCTACCAAGTGCCAGGATCCTTATACCTATGACATATTAGTGCAATCTAGTGGTAAAGGGCACCAGATGCGGGTCCAGACTGCCTGGATGCAGAGAGGGGTGTTGTGAGAATTAAATGAGACAACACACAGAGTGCTTAGCACAGTGCCCTGCACACAGGAAATGCTTCATAACTGCTAGCTGTTGCGATTATCCCCAAATTTACCTGCAAGGTAGGTTTTAATGATTGACTTTCCAAAGAGAAGGAAACAGGCTCAGAAAAGAGAAGTCACTTGCCAATGTCATGCAGCTGATCAGCACTGGAGTCAGGATTTCCACCCAGGCCTGTCTGCCACCAAAGCTGCCACTCTCCCCATGTGCTGTGACTGATCATGACTTAGGGGCTGGTAGGAGCTTACACTGCTCTAGGTCTCCGGGTGTGAGAACCAGTGCCACTCAAACTACTGTTACTGATGGACCTTCCGGTGTGCTGGGGCAGAACAAAGGTAATTACCACAGCATACCAGTCTAGCACTGGGACACGGGATTTGGGGATAGAACCCAGGATCCTATGTCACCAAGCCACTCCCACTCATCAGCTCACACTCCCTATCTATGGCACCCAACCTCACCTGCATGCTCCGCTTTGATGTGCTTCTTGTGTTCAATGGTGTTGGAAAAGGTTTTGTCACAGGAGCTGCACTGGAGTGACGAGAACTTGGAAGATCGATGGTTCTGAGCAGCAAACACGTCGGGGTGGTGGGTCCGATTGTGGTACCACAAACCAGACAATTGCTGCAAGAAATTTGGCAAATGTTAGGGCTTAGAATGTTCCAGCAAGCTGGAGACTTCACAAGGCCCTCATGCGAGAGAAAAATGTTCTCAGGTAAGCTTATGGCTCTGGAATCACACTCATCTATTGCACCAAATGTTGACATGAGAGGAGAGGGAATAAGGACCTATGTATTTATTGAGGCCACTACAGGGCAGGGCCCAGCTGATTCCTTCAGAAACTCTCATTCCTCACAACAAGCCTATGAGGGAGGTGTCAGAATCTTTCCAGTGAGGCAAATGCTGAGGTACAAGACTTGCCCAAGGTCACACAATTAGTATAAAACAGTGGGACCAGGATTCAAACCCCAGCCTTCAGACTAGAGATCTGTTCTTCACCACTGGGCTATACCTCATGCTTCAGAGGCCCAGGGTGCAGCAGAGAAACCTGCTGGAGCAGGGGGCGTGTGCTGTCCCTGCTCCATACACAAGTGCCCCCTCCTTCCCGGGTTCCAGAGCAGCATCGGGACGCTCTCCCTACAATTCCATGGTTTCCTAGAGACGAGGCCCAGGTCTTACTTACAAGGCTTGGCACAAAGTCAGCTCTCAATTTTTGTTGAGCTGAAATTAGCTACTGTGCTTCTCTCTATATACAAATCTTATAGATGCCAGCAAGGACCATTCTTTTTTTTTTGCCGAGGAAGATTCGCCCTGAGCTAACATCCACTGCCAATCTTCCTCTTTTTAAGGACCATTCTTCTCTCTGTGGTTTTAGAGTTTCTCATAGATGTGGTTTCTTTTTAGTTCTAGATGGGGTTTCACTTTAGTTACATACCAAAGTCTAAGGTTAAAAAGCAGAGTCCTTCCCTGGGAGTTTTAAAAAACCCCAATAATTGTGCTATAAACAAGATAATTCCAGGCAGTGTTACACACCCCATTGTCATTCTCACCTCCTTCGACACATGGGGTCAATAGGTTCTAGAGAATGTGAGACCCAAGGGGGAAAGCAGCATTCAGTTCGTGACCAGGCTGAAATCTAAGAGGAGGGGTAAGAACTCTGCTCCAATTAAAGCTCCCCGACTGCATTACTCTGACAAGATCACCTTAGAGAATCTAATAATTACAAGCTGCATTCTTCATGAGAACCAGCCAAATCCTGAAGGCAAGATGTGCTCCACAAACCATAAACACGGGAATCACGGAAGGCCAAAGGGAGAGTAGGTGAGGGACGGGGGGAAGAGCTCCCAGCAGAACCTGGGGTCACCTGGTAGGCCTTGTTGCAGATCCCGCAGCTGAAGGGCTTCCCTCCAACATGAGTCACCATGTGCCGCTCCAGCATGGAAGGGGCACTGAAGATCTTCCCACAAGTGGGGCAGGGGTGATATTCCTTGGAGTGCACCTCGTGGATGTGCTTGCGGTGATCCTGCAGAGTGGGGAAGCTCATCCTGCACTTCTTGCAGTCATAGGGATCTTCTATGTCTGGTTCCATGAGGGACGTCCATAAGAGGAAGGGGGAGGGGAAGAAAAACACCACAGGCAGCAGTCAGTGAGATGTAGGCTGTCGTACACAGCTCCAGATGCAAGACCCTGTTTAGAGGGCATGCAGTGTCACAGACTCCAAGGACCAGAAGTCAGTGCATTGATCACCTGACCACCCCTACCTTCACCCCAGGAGGTGGGATTCCTCCAAGGCTTCTGGATTAACCACCTCTGCAGAATCAAACGTTCACCTTAATTCCTCATTTTACATCTTACAAGTTAAATTCTATTTTACTACTTTCCAGGGAGTATCGCCCTTGCTCTTCGTCTGCAGTGGGCATTTTTGAGTTTTCTAATTCTCTTTGGAGATTTCCAACACGCTCCCCAGAGCATCACCATTCCCTCTCTTGTCAGTAGTATGACTGAGGGGAGGAATGGCCCCCCGCTCCCCACTTTAGATTCAACAGTGAAAACATTTTCATAGGTAATGTTTTTTAATGAGTGCTATATGACAGGCATATTTTAAGTACCTTAGATGTATTAACTCACTTAATCCTTCCAATAACCCTATGAGTAGGGTCTATTATCAGTCCTATTTTACTGATTAGGGAAATCAAAGCTTAGAGAGTGCCCAACAGCACAAGTAGGAGATGGCTGAACTGGGTAACAATGCCAGCTTTCACTCCCAGGGCTGTGCTCCGAGCTACATGCTTAACTGGACATGCCAACTCTTCAGCAGACATGCCAACTCTTCAGTGGCACCTCAAAAATAAGAACTAGCACTGAGGAAGAACACATTTGCCATCCCTATGGCAAGAAACTTCAGTCTTTTTCTGAAAGCAACAGAAAGTGGAATGTTTTAGTAATAAAATCCTTTGCCCACAGGAAAGGTCCAGCCCACAAGCCAATCTCATGTGTGCACTGATTCATATTAATTCAGGAATTCTGATATGCAGCAGCATTTGGTATCATTAACTAGTTTCCCTGTGGATATGAGCTCTTGAAATCTCAGTTTTACATGTCTTGTAAGATACTTTGAAGCATTTCTCCATATGCAATGATGTGGTCCTATGAAAACAGGCAAGGAACAGTCAATGAAGGAGGCGCCTGGATGCTGGGCCTGCTGCGGATGACATACCCTAAGGCATAGCAAAGTATTGTGGGTCCTTTCCATTCTGAAAATTGATAATGTCTTCCTCTTTCCTGACTCCCATGCAATGCTACTGGGAAAAGGAGACTAAAGCAGAATGTCATTTAAAGAGGTTGAGAGGACATCAAAATTGTGGCACTGGATCCAAGCCAAATCTCACTCATCTGGAAGTCTATTGCAACTGGATCTTTTGGACAGCCTTATAAACTCCTTGGGGGACAGGGTGGCACTCTATATTCCTCCTGCAGTGCCCGCTGTCCAGCAGCCACATGCTGGGCACATAGGGGAGCTCTGGCAAAGCCCTTTGCTGGCTGGCTGACAATAGACTTGAATGTCTTCACAGAAGGCAGGTGTTCGTGAGGCACTGTATTTGCTGACAGCTAGAAACTGGTGTGTGGAGAACAGGGGTGTGGAGGGAAGAAGGGAAGAAAGGGATGCAAGGTGCATGGTATAAAAAAAAGACATGCTTTGATGGGACAAATGGCACCTGAGAGGGCTGCTCTTGTCACCAATAATAGTACCTGGCATTTGTTGAGCATTTCCTAGGTATCAGGCACGGAGCTTCATACTTTACATGTGGTATCTACATAATTCTTACAACAATCCAAGGTGGTAGCAGTATTTTCTCTAGTTTACAGAAGGGGCATAAGAGGCTTAGAAAGGTAAAGAAAGTTGGTTAAGCTCTCAAGGAAGTGAATGGCAGGGTCAAGACTCAAGGCCAGGCTTGTGGGTGCAGAGCTCAAGCTCTTAGCCTCCCTGATGCGCTGTACGATCACACTCCTGCTGCAACAAGAGCGGCGGAAGAGGACGTGATGTGGCCGGCAAATGCCATATCGGTGACTTCCTGATGCTGTAATGAGGGATCACAGCGAGTCCTTCTCCTTCCCGTGTCTGTTTTTGTTTGTGTCAGTCCTCGTAGAAGGGGAGAAAGATGAGGCAGACCCTACTAACTTAATGAATACAACGGCCCTTGGGAGAGAGTGCTGGGCAGAGGCTTTTAAGGGCGTGTGACCAGGGGCCACTCACAATGGTATACATTAACTCAGACAGGGTTCGAGGTGCTTCCATGGGGAGAGGCGGGTAGGACTGTAAGATGAGAGTCGGGGAAGGAGCGTGGGGGTAGAAAATGGAAGCTCGGTGGACTAATGGGAATATTCTGGGGCTCTGCTGGCCTTCTGTTATAGAGGCTCTTTCCTTCAAACATAATTTGCTTCTCTCAGCCAAATATGGCCAGGTGCGCTAAAAAGGAAGACAAGGAAACAGCCTGGACAGAGAAATAGGCATCACACAATGACATGGTAAAATGGAATTCTTCTTGAAATAGGAATGAGGAAATCTGGCTTTTTCAGGAGAATAGGGGAGGGGAAGGCACTAATGGGGCCCAGCTCTGGTGGAGTGACAACTTCTGTCATGATTTTTACATGCCTTCTCAGGGCCAGGCCTGGTGCTGAGTGCCTTACACGCACAATCTCAGTACGTACTGTGAAAGGTGTGCAGGTGGATGGAGAGGCCATTGGCTTGCCGGAAGCCCTTGCCACAGTCCCTGCAGACATAAGGCTTGTCCCCGGTGTGGGTCCTCACATGGCGGGACAGCTCAATGGACTGGGCAAACACAGCATCACAGTACTGGCATGCATACATTTTTCCTGGAAATACACATGAGTTTAGTAGAGCCAGCACTAAACATTTATAGCATTCCTAAAAACAAAATCACATTCTAAGGCATGTATCAGGGAAGTATAATCTGGGAGATGACATTAAAACCTCAGGCAATTTGTATATACTGGGTGAGAGGTCTGAGCCATCCTATCAGATGGCACCTCAAACACAGCCGATCACACAGGGAGGGGGTCAGGGTGGTCTCCTCACCCTGGGGAATAAGGACACAAGATTCCCCGTCTGTTAACCAGGCTACACAAGTATGGAGGAGCTCTCTCCACTCCAAGGCGACAGATACATCCTTGTGCCCAGAAATAGCTGAGTCTGGATTCCTTGCAACATATCCAGTGAGGATCGTAATTGCACACAAAGGTGAGAGACGTGGATTCAGAATGAAAGCCTTCTCCCAGTGACTTGCTGTCAAGTTATTACAAATCATTTGGCTTCTCTATTTTCTCATGCACATAATGAGAATATAATGACCAGACTGACAAAAACTATTAGAAAATATAAGTAAAGAGCAAGTCTGGAAAACCGGCATTTGTAAAAAACACTAGACCAAGCATTCCTCCAAGCTCCCTTATGGGCCAATAGAGAAGTGGGGAATCAAGGAGGTGAGGGCCAGACCCCTCAAATCCTGGGGCCTACTTCAACTAGAGCAATCAACCTCATTTTTTTATATATTGGACTTTGAAATAAGATTTTGTTACAAAAAAAGCATTTCTTGATTCAAGAGTTGAAATTATTGAGAAGCCCAGGACTCAGTCCTTCTCTACCCTCACTTTCTAGATGATCTTATCTCAGAGCCTTATAGCCCATCTGTACACTGATGGCTCCCACATTTATAGCTCTAGCTCGCAGCTTTCCCTAGAACTCCAGACTCAGATATCCAACCGCCTGTCCCTCTATTTCTCTACTTGGAGGTCTGATAGGCATCTCAAATTTATCATATCCAGGACAGGGCTCCTGATTCTCTGTCCCCACCACACAACACACACACACACACGCTCCAATTTCCCCCACTTCAGTAGACGGCAGCATGATTTACTAGTTGCTCCTGCCAAAACCCCAAAGCCATCCTGAATTCCTCTCTTTCCCTCACATCCCTCATCCAATCCATCAGTGCCGTCACTTCCACTTTCAACAATATATCCCCAAACTTGAACGTTTTTTACATCCTCTCCCCCCTACTGCCCAGCACAGCTCTAGCTGAAAACCCTCTCACCTCTACACTGGACTCTGCAATGCTCCTGACTCCCTGTTTAGACCATATTCTTGCCCTATTACAGTTTAATGTCCAGAGTGGCCAGAATTAACTTTGAAAAACGTAAATGAGATCCTACCACTCCTTTACTCAAAACTCTCCTATGGCTTTCTGTGGCAGACAGAATAATGGCCCCATATCCCAATGTCCATACCCCAATCCCTGAAACTTGTGAATGTTACCTTACATGGCAAAAGGAACTCTGCAGATGTGATTAAGTTAAGGATCTTGAAAAGGGAAGATTACCCTAGATTGTACAAATAGACCCAATGTAATCACAAGGGCCCTTGTAAGAGGGAGGAAGGAGAGTCAGAGGAGGAGGCATTGATGACCGAAGCAGAGGAGGCATTGATGTGGCCACAAGCCAAGGCAGGCAGGCAACCTCCAGAAGCTGGGAAAGGCAAGGAACAAATCCTCCCCTAGAGCTTCCAGAAGGAACACACTCTGCCAAAACTTTGCTTTTAGCTGCATAAGACCTATTTTGGACTTGTAACCTCCAAAGCAGTAAGATAACACACTTGTATTGATGTAAGCCACTATTTGTGGTAATTTGTTATAACAGCAATAGAAACTAAAACACTTCGCATAAAAACCAAAGTCCTGACCTTGGCTTGTCAGACCCTCTGAGATCTGGCCTTTGGTGACCTCTCTGACCTGATCTCTCAACACTCGTCCCTCGCTTGCTATGCTTTGGCCCCTTCTAGTTTTCTTTGGTCTCAAACAGGGAAGGCTCCTTTCCACATGGGGAGGGGGGTTCTGCACTGAGACACTCTTTTCCTAGATCTTCCATTGGTTCCATCTCTCACTTCATTCGGGTTTCTGCTCAAATCTCCTCTCTCAGAGGCCTTCTCTGACGATACCAATAGGGCCCCACCCCCAACCCTGTCCTCTCACTGCTTACTCTGCTTTACTCTTCTTCACAGCAGTTACTACTGTCTGAATTTATTTGTTTATGGTCTGTTTTACCCACTGGAATGTAAGCTCCACGAGAGCGGGGTGTGTCTAGTTACACCATCCCCAGTGCCTGGAATAGTGCTCAAGAAATTCATTCACTCAGTCCTATGTTTACTGAGGGCCAGCTATTGCTAAGTACTATTCTGAGTGCCACGGATGCAAGCAGTGGAAAAAGAAAAGACTACCAGCTCTACCCTCACGAAGCATGCATTCTAACAGGGGGAGACTAACTATAAACAAAATAAACTAATAAAGCAGATGATAATATCATATGATAAGCACTATGGAGAAAAATAATGCAGGGGAACTGGGGCTGAGTTACCGAGATTTTACACAGGGTGGTCAGGAAAAGCACTCACGGAGAAGGTAAAGTGTGAGTAAAGACTTGAAGGAGGTGAGGGAGTGAAGCGCGGAGGTGTCTGAAGGGAAAGCGCTCCAAGCAGAGGAACCGCAGAACACAGGCCCTGCAGCAGGTACCCTGCAGCTCTGAGGCCTCGTGTGGAGGCTGCAATGGGAGAACAGGGCACGTCGGGGGAGAGCAGTCACAGATGAGGTCAGAGGCACCCAGGGACTTGCTCATGTGGGGCCTGGCAGGCTATCGTAAGGCCTTCAGATTTTACACTGAGCAATGTGAAAAGCCTTTGCAGGGTTTTGAGCACAGAAGCGACAGGATATGGTTTAGTTTCAAAAGGATCACTTGGGCCTGTCCAGGGAAGGGGTGAGAGCAAGGAGACCAGTCAGGAGGCTACAACAACAATCCAGGTGAGGTGGTGGTGGCATTACTACTTACACACAAATGCTCCATGTGACACAGAGAATCCCCTGAGAAGCCTTCCCTGACCACGCACCCCCTCCCCTCCGACTGGACTACAAACTCCTGCCTCCTTCTTCTGTGTCTCCCTAGCAGTAGTCCACGTTCCTCCACGGACGGCTCTGCCCCACAACTGTCTCTGTACTAGCCTCTCTAGACCACCAGCTTGTGAGCACAGGAATTCCAACCAGTCACTCAGCATCCACCACTGCCAGATCCACAGCAGGTGCTCCACCAACGTTTTTCTCATGCTTGACCTCCACCTCAAAGCCCAGGGAATTCCTGGCATTACAGAAATTCTACAACCGTAATGCCATAATACTACGTCAGCCAGCCTCTCTTCAGAAACTCTCACCATAAGCATTTTACATGCCTGTGCATGTAAGTAGTCCTAGTCATCTGTGTGCGTAGAGGTTTTGTGTTCTGTTTTTGTTTTTAATCTCCTTGAGATATATATCATGCCTAATTCCAAATGGGCTTTTAAGGAGCTCACACAGTTCAATTCTGCAGCAGAAATGCAGAAAGTCTCCAAGGCCTTACCTTCTGAGTGTTTCTTCTTGGTGTGGTAGGCCAGGGCAGAGGCCTGGGTGAAGGTCATCAGGCAGTGCTTGCACATGAATGGGCGGTCCCCAGTGTGAAGGCGAAGGTGGTTCTTCAGGGTAGAATTGGCTGCAAACTTAGCCCCACACTCTTCACAGGAGAAAGGCTTCTCGTCGAAGTGCTCTGTCAGTTTGTGGTACTGCATGCCTAGGGAAGCCGTGCCAGGGGCCAGAGAGATACCAGGAATCAATGTTATGAGTCCAGCGTGAGGATACATAACAGCTCTGTCTCAGGCTAGGCCTCAAGAGGAAGCACAGCATGGACCACAGGACACCAGGGCACGCTCACTTGGACCTCACATAGCCGTGCTGCTCATCTGCCCCCCACCTGGCACTCCAAAAGTCACCTTGGTCCCACTCCTGGTTGGATCAGGTGTGAAGTGTTCTGTGTTTATCTTTCCTATCCTCTCTCTCTCTTAAATAGGACCCAGTCACCCAGAAAGAGTGAAACAAAACTCACTTTTATGTTTCATTAGGTTTATCCAACATCTGGGGCAAGGGAAAAGAAGTCCAACTATACATCCCGGGGTTTCCGTGATTCTCGTTTATTATCAAGAAACAAGTGCTTCATGGAAACCAGAGTCAGGTGTTCAACAGCTGGTTATTATTATGAATAATAATCACCACAATTTATTGAGTATTAACTCTACTGTAGGCACTGTACTAGGAGTTTAGCTATATTATCTTAAATCTTCCTAACAATCCAAAACAGTAGGTGGTAGCAGGGTGCCTATTTAACAGACGGGGAAATTAAAGCTCAGAGTTGATTCCAGAGCTCATGCTCTTCTCAGAACCTTACCCCGCCTCTGTAGGAACCTGCTCTATTTTCTAGGCCCATCCACAGCCCTACCGCAAACAAGTGGAGGCAAGGCCTGGAATCCAAACTACAGTATTCAGAATTACCATCCTCTGCTACCTCCCCTTCTTGAATGTACCTGAGGCATGAGCAAATTCTCTTCCACAGAGGTCACACGTCACCGGAAGCCTCTTCTTCCTCTTCTTGGGGACGTCAGGCTCTCCAGCTGCACCGTGGGCTTCCAGCTGATGTTTCTCCAGCTCCTTCCTCGAATCCCTGGTCTCGTTACACTCCTTGCACTGCACCTGCTTGCTCCTGGCCACGCGGCAGCGCTTCACATGCACCTTGAGGCGGCAGTAGAAATGGAAGCTTTTGTCACAGGCCTTACAGACGAAGCTCTTCTTGGCAGAGTCTGGGGAGGCAGAAGTGTCTTTCTCTTGCTGTTCTGGCAAGGAAGCAGTCTCTCCTTGGTCGTCCTGCTCCGCAGACCGGCAGTCTTCTTCAGCTGGCTCAGCCGCCTTTTCATCTGCTTCATCGTTGGCTTCAAGGTGAAATTTATTACTCACCTTCCACCCTTCCTCTCCATTTTCCTGAGTAAGGAAACCTGCATAGGAGAGAAATCTCATGGCTCTGGGAATTCTCTATGTTTCTACTTTGCTTTCTAACCTTTGCTTCTTAGAGGAGAATGGAGACTACTTGGGACCCTCATAAAACTCTGAAGCAATATCATCGTCATCATTACTTTCTGATAAACACAAATAGCATCATTTTACATCTATGTCTATGACTTTTCTAAGTACTGAGGGCATATAAAATAAATAAATAAGGCAGTGATGGATGAACTCTTAAATGAACTGCTGCCTTTTCTCGCCAATAAGGAGAAAAGCTGGGGGCCTGACAGGACCCTACCCCCCGTTTCTTACCAGTGTATGCTAACTCCTGCATGACAGGCTGTAGGCCTGGGAAAGATCTGTGGATGCTGCACAGGAGGTGACATATTTCAATGGCTGAGACGGATTTTTCCATGGCTCTGCTCAGCACTGCTCTCAGGGAAGCTTCAGGGCTGGCTGTCTCAGAGGAAATGCTCAGAATCTAAATGAATACCATGAGACAAAGGTTTGTGGTTAATATCGGCAGATTTTCTCCATGGTTTTCAACAACAACAACAACAACAACAAAAAGCTAATTTCAGGACGGCATTGTTCCATCTATAACAAGTTTACATTTCTTGTGATAAATGTAGTGGAGCGCCCTCTTTTCCAAAGAACAGGGAAATTAACAAAATAATAAAAAGAAGGCACATGTCAAGACAAATGTGCAAATACAGAGAAGGTGTAAGCAAGGAAGCATTAAGCATTTTCTATGAGAAATATCTTCTCAAAAACCAAGAGTCACCCAGAGAACTTTTCTAGCTCTTAATATTAAAAGCTTAAAACTATAGGATTTGGTTGTTGGCATTTCTGTCTTGAAGATCAAGATAATTTTTCATAATGCATCAACGTCTGGAAGTAATTCTGTACGATCAGTGGCTTCACATTTTTAGATACTTAGATGTACCCTTTTAAACATCATTTTCTTTCATAAAGAAACAGCTTTTTAAAGGTTCAAATAGGGGCTTTAAAGAGGCCAAGAATATTATTTCAAAGCCATCTTCTTTCAGAATGTTAGAGCTATCAGCAAAAAGAGTCAGTATATGAGAAAATAAAGCTAAACCATCCACAGATGGCCAAAGGAATTTTCACTTTGGAAGATATTTTATTTCTGCTCTTTTCAAGTCTATCTAAATAAACCTGACGTCCCTGGAGGCAGGCATGAGACTAATTAGTGAGGCTAAAACTGATCAACTGCAGAAGCCCCATCTCTGAAGTACGAGGCATGCTAGAGAGTCTAGCAGATGAATCTCTCCTCTGAAGCCGCACAGACATGTGTGCCATCTTCTTCCCATCTGAGAGTCAGACTGAGGTGGGGCTGTCACCTGTGTAGACAGAGTTAGAAACCAGCCCTTCTGCACACCTTGTATGCCTAACTTGGATCAAAAGCTTCTACAGGTGAATGTGCAGTTTAATTTTATGTTCCTTTATAATTCTTCCCCACTCAAGATACACATGATCCTGGACTGGACATCCATGAATGCCACCCCAATCCCCACCTGGTTTTTCTGGGATGCTGGCCACACTGTGAGAAGCCTTTCAGAAAATGAGTTGGCACTATTTGCTACCCCATATGGGCAAAAGCTTTGTTCTTTCTATGTTTATCTTGGCTCTTTCTAGAAGCCAGAATAGAGCATGTAATAAGACCAATTTTACTTTCCTTTCTCTGAAAGAAGTTGCTTCTTAGAACATGTTAGAGAACAGTATCATGGTTCCCTTTGAGTTTACCTAGGTTCAGACAAATGGGATAAATCTAGATTTGAGTCACATGAACCAGGGTTCAAATCTTGGCTTCACCTCGGCCCAGCTGGAGCATCCTAGACATGTTACTGAACCCCTTGGAGCCTGAGTTCCCTTATCTGTAAAATGCAGATGACATTGCTAGCCACTTAGAGTTGGGAGGATTACAAGAGCAAGTGTTATGAAATGTTAGCTCAGCACAGGGCCCGGCACACAGCAGGCGCTCTACAGAGCTGGTTCCTCCCTTAGGAACAAGATAGTCTGAGGCATCAACTCTGTAAAACTCCCTGAAACAATGTGTTTTTATTCCCACCACACCTCTTTCACAGTCTCTGCCAGGTTCTCCTCCTCTGAGGTAAAGCACTTGAGTTCAATCCTTTGTTGGATGGCCTCTAGGACCAATTTGTGATGCCTCAGGATGGTTTCTAAGGCAGCACTTTGTGGCGTGGTCACTGAAAGAAAGGGGGATCGGAAACTCATTAGTAAAACTATGAGCATCATTTTTTCCCTTCACCTTTTCTCAACTCAACTCTCCATAATGAGAATACACTTCATCTATCTCCTGTCTCCTACCTGGGGTCAGGAGTGAGGAAAATGGCAAATTTCACTGTAATCAGAGTATAATTATTAATATAAGCTTAGAATGTTTACTGTGTATTTTATTTTAAAAAGTTTACAAACTCCCATGTCCTTGAACAAAACTGTCAGTCCTGACTTCCAATGGTAGGGACGTGGAAGACTACCACAAGAGAGCTCTCCTATTTTCTGGCAAGACTGACAGTAATCTCTGGTGGGGGAAAAGCCATGACAGGGGTGAGGTGACCCACCTGCTCGGAAGAAAGCATCGGCCCCAGGTTCCCTTCGTATTTCCTCCATGAGCAGGTTCAATGGGCAGGTCTTTGTCTCCTGAGCCATGAGCAGCAGTTGCCAAACAGCTGTTGCAGAGAGAGTCTGCTTCTCTAGAACTGCTGACATCAGAGAACTGAAACCACCCGAACCAGAGTCACATTTCACAAGCTTCTCCATGACCTTCAAGATGCAGCACAAAGACACATGTGAGGGACTTCACAGCCACCAGCCCAGCTGCAGAGCTGCAAGGCTGAGTCCTGGGTTCCAGTGAACATACTTCTGGGGAGAAGTTTTTCAACATCCTTCACCTCGCTCAACCTGAGAGGGTTTTATACATGACAAGCTTCTTCATTCCTCCTTGTCAATGCGTTTCCTTATCACTGCAGAAATTACAACTATCCTACTTGTCACTCTGCCTTAGAAATTGAATCACCTATTTCTCCTTCTCTACTGACCCCTTAGCATTTCTCAACATGGCTGTATGTGTATATTTATATAAGATATAAACATATTTTACAAATATACATGTGTATTCACCTTTATTCCTACTCTCATTTTACCCTCCCTCCCTCCCTCCATCTCCCTTACCTCTCTTTCTCCAGAGGCTAAACTCTTCACATGTGGGATCATTTTTAATAACATCTGGTTGTCAGTGAAAATCTCAGAGAGGTTTTCTTGATACCGTCTCAACAGCTCAGTCCCATAATCAGCACTTGCTTGGACTGTAAGGATATTAGCAAAACAATAACGTTTGACACAACAAAGTCTCCTTAAGGGCTTCTCCTACAGAAGAGAACGGGGTTACAAAGGAAAGAGGAGAGAGATCAGCAAGACAGCTCCATCTCCTCTGGAGAGCTAGTTCAGCTCCTGGCTTGGGGCCTCATACACATGTGTTCAGATCTCCCTTGGTCTACACTTAATCACGCGGTGCTTCAGGATCACAAAACCAGTAACACTTTGAAAGTTAGCCCCCGGTGGTAGAAGCTAGCAATTGCTCAACAGGGGGATAATTAGAAGGCTGCACTTGTAAGAGATGCAGATGTACAGATTCAAGGGGTGTGAGTCGTCCAGCCTGAGGTCAAGGATCCATGGGGTGATCCAGCACACAAGCAGGCATGAGTCAGGACTGTGGAGAGGAGCTGACCCATCATTCTTCTGTGTGCATGCCCTCTGAGCCAATCAGTTAGGTACTCTTTTAAGAATCATATTTACTTGAAAGTAAAGAAAAATCAAAACTCTCAGGCCTTTCCCTTAGCTTTGCAGATATTTAAAACTTTATTCTCCTCTTTGGCCCAGTAACTCCACTTCTGGGAATTTAACTTAAGAAATGATGTAAAGGTGAAAAAATCTATATCTATGCATAATTTCTGATGATGATGATGATGATGATGATGATGATGAAGATAACTAACATTTACTGAGTGCCCATTATGTGCTAGGTACCGTGCTAAATGTTTTACATGTATTATCTCATAGTGGCTACAAAAACGAATATGACAGGTTCCATTCTTATCCTCATCTCACAGCAGAGAGATGAGGTTCAGAAAAGCCAAGTCACTTGCTCAGGGTCACATAGCTACAAAATGAGTCAGAACGCAAACCCAGATAGTCTTGACAGTCTTAACCATTACACTACATGTGCCCCAAACAAGGGCATGAGTAATATGTCACATACATCCTTATGATGGAAAACTACATAGCCTTCAAAAAATGTGCTTATAGGGAGATTTTTGAAATGTGAGGGACAATGTTTATGTTATACTGTTAAATGGGGGAAATTATAAAATATAGTATGGTATCTCAACATTGAAATATAATGCAATAGATAAAATATGTCAATATTTTATTAAGTGGTATATAATTAAGTGGTAGGATTTAAGGTTATTTTCTTCTTTATTTTTTAAATTGTTCAAGTTTGTATAAGTATATACTACTTTTATAAGCTAGAAAAACAGTTCTCTCATTTCCCAAATATCCTTTTTCTGAAAACCATCTCAGTCTCAAACGCTCTCGGACAGGGGAGAATTGGCTGGAGTTGGGTAGTTTTTCTAAGGAACAGGATATAGGCTCACTTCCCCAAGCTGAATGGACTGAGGGGCAGTTAATTCTGGGCACTGCTGGAACCAAAGAGCACTCGAATGGGGACACGGAAATCAAGATTTGAGTTTTTGCTGTCACATTTGTCAACATAGCTTGTCAAAATCATGTGCTTTGTGAGCCCGTCTGCTCTTTAGGCGTTCACAGCTGATATGCGACAGCCCTGGGAAAGCCACACTTAAACAAACCCTGAACAATAGGAACATCATGAGGGAGCTTAATGGAGAAGAGTCACTCTCAGATTTCAGATCTTAACTCCAGAAATACTGAGAATCACTGATTTGTGACAGCTAGTTTCTGTTTTGCAATGGCATTTCTTAACACTGTCTTACAAGCCCAGCATGGAACCAAAAGGGTGTTTCAAGCTATAATTTTCTGTAGGAGTGGTTCCAGTCCAGAGAGTCCACAATTAACTAATACCTGGGGTGCTCGGCAAAGTGGCTAATTTCTGCAAATTCTCCAGCAGAAGGCCCAGCTTTGGGAACGTCATCTTCACAGCCTGGAGGAGTTTTACCAAACTCTCAGCAGTCAGGGTCTTCTCTTCAGACATCCTATGCAGCAAATTTTCTATTGTCTCCTTGGGTGTTCCGCTCTCACAGCAATTCAGAATCACCTGCAGTGGCAAGCAATCAAGCAGACACCGGTTACCGGCAATTCTCAATGTATCTGACACACCACTGGAAAACCTAGCAAGACGGCATTACACGATGCCCTGTCTCCAGGTCCTCTGCTGGTCTCCAGCGCTATTTTCACAGTCTCTTCCTTATGCTATTTCAGTAAAAATCCAAAACATTCTCCAAACAAATAGCTCTATGAAAATCTTTTTTTCTCAATTGCAGAGCTGTGTATAGTCTTTGCCTCCAACAGTTTGCATTTTGTGAAAATATTCCTACACTAGGCCTATATGGTAGAGCAAGTAGCTTACATCTAACGTGATTCCTTAGATTTAGTTTGTTCAGACACTAAGCTTGAGAAACAGACTGGCAATTAATACAGTTACAGTGCTTTTCAATCTCTGTTCAGTAAAGTACATGACAGGGTACAGGTGGCAATTTCAGACCAATTCTATTATTTTACTTCCTTTTTTTATTTGTATAGCAATTTAAATACCAAGATAATTTATATATTAGTCTGTGGCCTCCAAAATAATAGATTAACTGTGCATTTCTGGATTATTTTTCCTGTGGATTCTTTATTATCTATCCTTCATTCTCAATAGCCACACACACAAGCTCCAGTCACCATCCTACAGGTCTACTCCCTTCTTCCTTTGAGTGCTAGGGGATGTGCTGAGTCAAGAGGGCATGGGGCTTCAGCAAAAGGTTGAAAAATAAAACATGTGACAGCTATTTTACAGATAGTTTCCTATTATGATAGAACTATTTCTTAATGGATTACGACTCAATATGCTAACTTGGTTATTATGGAACTGATAATGTGGGAGATTATTTTAATACATGTAATCTACAGATTCACAGTAACTGAATTTTGAGCTTTCCTTTGGGAAAATGCCAGCTCTCATGAGAAACAGGCAAGCAGATTGGTCACGGTGGCATGCCAGAGGAGGCCATTATCAAATTAACTCCCCTTTTAAAATAATGAATTTAGCTACAAAACCAAATAAGTTTTACATATATGAAAGGAATATCTATATTATATATATGAAAGGAATGTATATATTATAAATCAAGTTGTCATATTCCTTGTCAGTACAGAACATAGTCATTCTCTGTTTAAGGTCTAATATCCTAAATGAATCATAATTTAAAATTTAAGTGCTTGTATCTAAAAACCATACTGATTTCAGTGCTATCTCTTAGTTCCTAAACAATAACCTGGTACATAATGAGGCAGCCAGATACTCTTAAGAGCAGGTATAGGCTTCAAAGACAGACAGCGCTAGATAGAAGCCCAGTTCTAAAATTTATCGCCTTTGTGACCTTGGGCAAGTTATTTAATTCTTTGAACCTTGTTTTCTTCATCTGCAAAAGAAGATAACAATACCAATTCTTGCACAGTTGTTATGAGGATTCCATAAAATGAAGTTGTTTTTTTGTAGAGCCGAACATAACTCCCAGGACATAAGTGATCTTTAAAGGACAGTGGTTATTGGGGCCGGCCCCATGGCTTAGCAGTTAAGTGCGCGCACTCCGCTACTGGTGGCCCAGGTTTGGATCCCGGGCGTGCACCGGCTCACTCCTTGTCTGGCCATGTTGAGGCAGCATCCCACATACAGCAACTAGAAGGATGTGCAACTATGACATACAACTATCCACTGGGGCTTTGGGGAAAAAAAAGGAGGAGGATTGGCAATAGATGTTATCTCAGAGCTGGTCTTCCTCAGCAAAAAGAGGAGGATTAGCATGGATATTAGCTCAGGGCTGATCTCCCTCACAAAAAAAAAAAAAAAAAGATAGTGGTTATTGATATTATTAGGAAGCAGTATGCACAGTGGTTAATGTGCTCACGTTAAGAGATTATGCTTTGGGGCCGGCCCTATGGCTTAGCGGTTAAGTGCACGCGCTCCGCTACTGGCGGCCCAGGGTTCGGATCCCGGGCGCGCACCAATGCACTGCTTCTCTGGCCATGCTGAGGCCACGTGCCACATACAGCAACTAGAAGGATGTGCGACTATGACATACAACTATCTACTGGGGCTTTGGGGAAAGAAAAAAGGAGGAGGATTGGCAATAGATGTTAGCTCAGAGCCGGTCTTCCTCAGCAAAAAAAGAGAAGGATTAGCATGGATGTTAACTCAGGGCTGATCTTCCTCACAAAAAAAAAAAAAAAGAGAGAATATGCTTTGTTTAGAAGTCTGGGTTCCAGTTTGGCCCCAAGCAGCTATGTCTTTGGGTGAGCTGCTTAACCTTCTTAATTGTCTGTTTCTTCATCTTTAAAATTAGGGTAATATCCATAACTTAATAAACTTGCTGTGAGGGTAGAATTTAGCGATGTTTAAAAGGCCCTCAGCACACTGCTTGGCACACAGTAAGCAATAAATAAATGGCAGCTGTAGTAATGACTGTTTTTGTATGTTTCCAATCCTGAGGTAAAGACATTCCTATTTATCATTTCTTACAGAACCCAAGGTACGTACGAACAAGGGTCCTGGTGCCCCAATTACCATCATTCCAGATGACAGAAAAGTTCTAAAAGGCCTGAGCGCACATGCCACATGATGTCAAGACACTGTGGCTATTCAATCAACATTTACCTCTACACTCCTGCTTTATTATTTTGCTTCAATTTTCGTGAGAAGGAGTAGCTTAATGAAGCTCTGGTGTAACCCCAATCCTGAGGGGTGTTTTTGTGATTTATAACTGATTTAAGTTCTTCTGCTTCAGCCCTTTTGTCAAGTGAACTGAAAGTGACAGAAGAAAATGACAGTCTGGTCTGTCCTGCTGCAGAGAATGAGGCAGAGTTTAGGTTCTTCCTACAAATGCTGTTTTACCAGGATAATGAAACAGTTCAAGGGACACGTTCAATCTAGCTAATAAGGAAAAGGTTTGAATGACTAATCGAATGAAATCACTAAACAGGGAATCAGGTACTTCTAGAGCTATAAGCAACTTTAACGAGTGCCTGAAATTATACTTAATATGAAGTCTAAGGAGAAAACATGGGTTTAATCTTATTTTGTATATTATCTTTCTCTAAGAAGTTCAAAGCAGTTAAAATTTTAAAAACATAATTAACTTGCAAAACATAATTTTGAGATTAAAGATTGTTCCCATTTTACACGAAAAAATAGGAATATAAGATCACTGAGAAAGAGAAAATCTAGGATCTGGTCCTCACTCGTAATCCAGTGCTTAGCCATTGCGACAGTCGTTTCTAAACATTTTCTCTCCTGAACATTTAAGCCACTTCCCACAGTTTTAAGAATTGATGCTGCAAAAGTTCCCTGTCCCTACTCCTTCCTTCCAGATATAAAAATATTTTTAGCACAAAGTTGAAATCAATAACAGCAACAAACACAGTTATCTAGTTGACCTGAGAAGTCATACCAGCAGTTTTACGAGGATTTTAGTAGCTAGCTGGTGGGAAAGTAAATTGGTACAACCTTCCTGAAGGGCAATTTGGCAATATATATCAACCACTTGAAAATTTTTACTCTCTTGATTCCCAAACCCCTCTTCTTAGAAATTATTCTAAGGAAATAATTTTAGAAGTATGCAAATATTTGTAGGCAAGGATGTTCTCTGCAACATCATTTATAATAAGAAAATACTGGAAAAGCAAAATATTGGAAACAAATACCCAAAATAAAGAATTAATGAATTAGAGTATATCCATTAGACAGAATACAATACAGATACCAAAATCCACATTGTAGGTATAGAAATGTATTCACAATATATTAAATAAAAAACCAAAGTTACAAAATTGTATGATAACCCCATCTCTGGATGATTCAAATGAGAAAGACTGGGAGCACATGCTCTAAAATGTTAGCGGTGATCATCTCTGAGTGGTGATATGATGAGAGATTTGAATTTTTTTTCTTTCTGCTTGTTTTCCCAATTTTCTACAGATGAACAGTGTTATCATTTCTATAAAGAGGAAAAGTGTCATAATAATTAAAAATGTGACCAAACACTTTAATTCTTGGGGCGACTGTTTTATATTAAAAACTCATTGAGTCAGAGCAGGAATATCCATCTGTCTACGCATCTAAACATTTCATGTACAGCTACAACGTGCAAGGCCCTCCCTCAGCAAGCTGCTGCAAGGGATACAAAGAGGCATGAATCAAGAATCTGAACTTCAAGGGGCTTACTATGTAGCACACACAAAAATACTACAAGGCAAAAAGTGCCGTGTGCCACAAAAGAGGTTTAAACAAGTGCTATCTGATTTCAGAAGGGAGAAAGATACTTGACACAGTTACCCTTTTCTCGGTGCCAGTCAGGAATTCCTCCTTGGCTGTTTCCAGGAACTCCGTAATAGGTCTCAGCTGTGTTACACACTGGATCAGGTCCTCTTTGTGTTCTAGTAACAGAACAGACAAGGTCTTTCCCTCCTCTGTGCTCCCTGGGGGAGAAAGAGATCGAGACGCACAAGAGAAGCTCGTCAATTTGAAGAAAATGACAGCAGGGTTTGTCACGAGAGATCTAACAGAATAGTAAAGTGATTCTCAGCCTTTTCTGAGCACCCGAATGCAGAAGCTCTTTTTGGAAAGGAAAATACTTTATTATTCTGTTTAAACTCTATGAAAGGAAAAATGTTTCATTTATCTGTTGAAACACAAAGCTGCAGAGCCAGCCAGAGGTTAACTTCTGGTTGGCAAGGCTACTGCTTTGTACCTAACCCAAATGAGAGAAACCTCAGCCTTTAACTGCTGTCAGCAAACCAGCTCACCCTGGGCACTAAAACATTGATTTGGATGGGTGGCTTTTTGAAGGGCAGGAGAACACTGATGGTATTCTCCAACTGCAAGGTGTCAGACTAGTTAACTAGGGGATAGAAATGGAGACTCAAATTTAGTCTGTATATATTTAACATGTAGCTTCTGGCATGACATGTAGAATTTATGTGAAAATCACTTAACAATAGCCACGCCACTCAAGAAATGTATCATTGGAGCACACTTGACAGCATCTTCCCAGAACAAAATTCAGTCACTCGGGTGGATAGGGTTTCTCCTACCTTTTGGCTGCACTGCTTCTCCATCTCCTGGCTTTCTGTCTGACAGCACGGTCTTCACTGCAGGATTAGAATCTTGGTACAGCCTCAACATGGACACAACAGTCTGAACATCCAGGCTCTCATCTCTCACTTTACCCAGGATTCTCTGGAATGCGGAACGTCCTTCTTCACCCTCAAGACATCCCATTATGGTCTGCGGAACAGAAGTACCCAGAAAGACTAGCCACAAGAACCCATGCTCCTTGGATTTGGCAAGTAAGGCCCTCAACAATTTGATCCCTGCTTACTTGACCTTTTCTGTAGCATTTGGCATTACTACTGCCTCTGCATCACAATTCTCCTCGGACTTCATAACACTGAAGCATTTTGGGTAAACACTCATCTTTCTGACCACGCTTTTTCAGCCTTTCTCATCGGTTCTTCTTCCAAATCCATAACCATAAGCAGTACCTAAGACTTTTTATTTTTCTCCCTTTAGAAAAGCTCTCACATGTATAGCTTTAACTGTCACCTTTATGCAGATAACCCTGAAAACTAGCTCTCTAATCTTAAGCTTTCTGTTTAAATCTAGAGCCACACAGTTTCTGCTAGATATGCCCTTACTCTCCAGAGGTCTCGGCACCACACGTCTAAAACCGAGCTCACCATCCTGACTCCTCTAAACCTAGAGTACTAAAATATCAACAACTCCAGTGGTAAAATAAACAAAATTAACATCTTTCACACAAATGGGAGGAAGGCGAATTGGAAGGCAGGATTAGTATTTCTGTTTTACCAATAATGAATTTATTTGAAAAAAATCTGGAACCAAAACTTCATTTCATGTGTATAGTCTTTATATTTCTATTTGGCAAAACTACAACCTACCTTTGATGCTTTTTAGTGTCAATACTATAAAAGAAGATAAGAGATTTCTCACGAGAGTCTTTAGAGAGCAAAAAGTTCAAGTTTTCTATATACACACATAACACCAAAGGATCTCATGATTATCTACACTTGCAAAGTTCAGTCAGACAATTATAAATTCTGGTAGTAATTATATATTTAAAATTTTTATTTAGAGAGATTTTATCTCTCTCTCCTCCTCCCAAATAAATAGGAATTATAAATGAGTTAGATTCTATGTTTCTTGGCTTTGCTTTACCTTGTTTCCTGATCACAGAATGGCTGTATAAAGCTAAATTAAAATTGAAAAAAAAAAACGGTCCTATGTTTTTTGGTCATCTACAAAAGTAAACTTAGATAAAACACAGTTTAGTAATCCACATTAAGATTATACTGCAATAAGTAATTTCCATGAACCTAAACTAACTCTTCTTGTCTCTATTTTAAAAATAATAAACAAATGAGATAAAGACATCAGTTGAATGTTTAATCCCTTTCAGTTACATTTATTCAACCTTTCATAGTTTTGTTAGTTGGCCTAAAATTTCTTTAGAATGCCTTCTCCCTGACAGTGGAAGGGACCTGAGGTCGGCAGCCTCTACAATGGTTCCCAACATCCCTGCCTCTAGGTATTCAGGCCCTTGGGCTGAACCTAGTGCCATGCTTCTAAGGAAGAGAATATGGCAAAAGTACTGGGATGCCACTTCTGAGGCCAGGTTACTGTGACTTCCATCTTGTCTATATGTGCACTCTCTCCCTCTGTCTTTGCTCCGGAAGAAAGCTGCCACATTGTGAGCTGCCCTACAAAGAGGCCCACCTGGCAAGGAGCTGACTTCTCCAGCCAACAGAGACTGGGTGAGCTTGGAAGTGGATCTTCTGAAGCCTGTCCACAGTCATGTGAGTGAGCTCAGAAAAAGATACTGCCACCCACCCCCGGCTGATCCCCTGAGGGCAGCCCTATCAGTCCTGAGCTAGGGACTCAGCAGCTAAGTATGCCTGGATTCCTGACCCACAGCAACCACGGGGTAATAAACGTTTGCTCCTTTTTTTTTTTTTTTTTTTGTGAGGAAGATCAGCCCCGAGCTGACATCCATGCCAATCCTCCTCTTTTTGCTGAGGAAGACTGGCCCTGAGCTAACATCTGTGCCCATCTTCCTCCACTTTACGTGGGACGCCACCACAGCCACCACAGCATGGCCCGACAAGCGGTGCATCAGTGCGCGCCTGTGATCTGAACCGGGGCCGCCAGTAGCAGAGCGCGCGCACTTAACCACTACGCCACGGGGCCGGACCCCATGTTTGCTCCTTTTAAACTGCTAAATTTTAGAGTAATTTGTTACACAGCGATAGACAGAATACAGACCCACTCATTGCCAATGCCCTTAGTAAACATGTTTTTTTCCTCTTTATTTTTCCTTTCCTTCCGTCCTTTCTTTTACGCATCTTAACTGATATAGCATATAGCTATCTCTTTCTACCCTAGGCCAGTGTTTTTTCACCCGAAGTTCTCTGAATATCCCAAATTCACCTCTCTCAGTATCCAATTTGTCTGGCATTACCATTTGAGCCAGTGGGGAAGAGAAGCTTTCATCAATGGTGGCATCTTATGCGCTTCTCATTATCCTCTCTGCTATATCCTCCTCTGCAGAACTACTCAGCAGTGAAATTAAAACATTTGTTAACTTCATTGCTCAGCAGTGATGCTAGGGTGACCATCTGGGAAGAGAAGCAGGGGTGGGCTGATGAAAGGGCCAGGAGGGAGCAGTCAGCTGCCTGGACAAGCCCTGCTCTCTGCTCTTTCTTCCAGAACCTAGTGGGGACCTGCACCTGAGCCAGTGTTGTTACTGTTAATCCATCGGCCTCCTGAGCTGCCTGGGGCTCCACAGTGGAGTGAGCGCTTTTCTGAAATAGTGCATCTGCCTGAACAGAAGGGTGTCACATATTGCTACAGGCTGGGGTTCACTAATTGCTACTATGTAACAGAACTCTAAGAGATGAACCCAAACAGAGTTTTGTTCTTTAACCATACATTTGGAACTCCTTTGATTCTTAGAGTTAAAGGCGCTTCAATAAATTCATATCAATTCATGGTCACACGTGTAATCAAAGTACTTTTATCTCTAAGTGAAATATAGGTCAACACATTTAAAGATGGGACAGTTTCCTTTCCCTCTATTATATGTGAAAAGTCATTTAATCTTTCCCTTACACCTAGGTCTTTGAATTGAATTTCCTCATTTTCCCAACGGTTTGCCTACTGCCTACTATGTGCCCTATGTTTAGGTTACACTCTATTCTTGTTCGCTGGTGCCTCCCCTGAATGTGAAGGGCCAGACCATGGCAGTAATGATACAGACCACAACAGCTCAACACCGTCCCAGACACTGTGCATCCACTTTACTCTTCACATTAGTCCTTGGAGGCATTACTACGACTACTTACATGAGAGTCACAGAGGTGAAGTAACTCGCCCAAGGCTGCACGGCTAGTTAGCAGAGCACCCTGGATGAAACAATGAGCTCATTCCATTGACCTGGCACCCCTTCTACCGAGTTCCATCTTCCAGATTTTGAGTGTAACCAAATCCATTTACACTGGATTCTACTGGACTTACTAGAATCAACATGACTTTGAATACTGGGTAGTATCTAGACAATTTGTACTACTTCTCTTGGTGTCAATGATTAGTATAGAGACTGGTACACAGTAGGTCTTTAATAAATGTTTGTTTAACTGAATGAAATTCCCTTCCCATAAAACCACTAGTTCTTCTATCTATGGCTGCATATCTTAGACTTCATAATTAGCAGAGAGGAGATCTGGAAAAACAATTTATTTTCATCTCTCATAGACCTGTAAAATGCATCCTACTAACTCCCTTCTCAAGAGGGTCACCCTACACTGTCAGCACCACAGCCCATGAAACAACGACCTGCACTTCTTGACAAACCTCGTAAGTAGTGACACGCTGGAAAACATCAGTCACGAAGGAGCGGAGACTTGTTTGCCTTTGAAACAAAATTGAAGGAGAAAAAAAGGCTACCAGGTCTTCAGCTTCGGGAGTCTTTCTAGAACTTTAGGTGAAAAGTGGATCAAACGGCAAGAAAATCAATAGCAGAAAAAGTTATCTGCTTATTCTAGTCAAAGACTCACTTCGCTATATACACAATTAATTAAAAGCAGGGACATGGCTAGGAATAAAGAAAGAAAACAACTAAAAGTTCTAGCATAAAAGCTGAAAAAAGTATGAGTCTGCCTTTAAATACAGGTTTTACTCAGCTCAGCCAGAAAGCCTCTTAGGTCAGTATCTGCTTTTTCTAACGGGTAGGGGATATTACACTGAGATCAAGACAGGCAGAAGACACTTTCCCATCCCAGCACCCAAGAGACTTCTCCTTAATCAGTTTTGGCTTTGGTTTCACAAAATTCAAGCAGCCCAGCCTCTTCTCATGTGGCTGCAATCACTCCTCAGCGAATGGCTTTGCCACCTGTCATCATTTATCTCAGGAAATAAAATAATCAGGACACTGCTTCATGGTGTCCTCCCTAAATTCAATACAGTCCAGATGCATATTCCTTTTCAGAAAAGGAATAGGGTGGTCCATCTCAACCAGAACATCACTCACAAGCGTTAGCAAGCCTCAAAATTACACATCTAAGGGGAGATTATTTTTAATGTTAAGCTGTCTCAAGTTATGTTATGATGATTAACCAAATAACAACAACCAATAACAATAAAAAACATTCAAAGCTCTTTGGGAGCTAAAAATGTATAAACAGAAAAACAACAACAAACAAACAAGCAAAAAACCCCAAACAACCTTTACGATGGTAGCTGAAATGCAGAATGATGTTCCAAGTGAAGAGTTCTTAAACGCTCTCAACACTGAGGTCTTCTGGTGATTCCTGTAGTTTGGTGACTCCCCTGCATACTTCCCCAAAAATTACACATGTGGCAGGATTTCTTTGCTGTCAAGACATTCCATAAGGATAGGGATCCAGTCTAACTTATGTTTATTTTCCTAGCAGCTAGCTCAATGCCTGGCATGTACCAGTTGCTAATAAATATTTGCAAATCAAGGGGAAAGCAAAGAGTAACACGGGAAAAATGGGTAGTCAGTGGCCCCTCAAAACACTGAGTTGTCAGCAGAGACATTGGGACATCTGCCCTCATACATTAAGAATTTTGCAAGCCATTAACTTCTCCACCAGTGCTTCTCAAGATGTGGTCTAGAGGCCAAAACAGCAGTCCATGGGGAACTCGCTAAAGATGGAGATTCCCAAGCTCTATCATAACCTAAGAATCAGACTCTCTAGAAATGTGGTCTGGAGGTGCACAATTTAACAAGTGCACCAGATGATTTTTATACATACTGAACCATTGTTCTAGAACCTGATGGTTTTGTATGAGACACTACACCTGCAGTTCAGGAAGCTACTTCCCAGTGGATAATGTACCTATTTGAAAGCATGACCTGCAAATTAAGCTTAAAGTAACAGCAAACCATTCTCACGTGCCAGAGTAAATGACCATGGCACTAAGATATTAAGTGAAAAAGGGGTTTCAAGGTCCACCAAGTCTAAAAATACTGAGTTAACGTATAAACAAATAGCAGTCACCACCTACTGAGCTCCTTCTATGTGCCTGGCATTTTAGCATGAGTTTTACATAAATAATCTTAATTAATTTCACAATGACCCTATAATGTAGGTGATAACATACAAAACATACATAACATTTTACAAATTTTACAAATTAGGAATTTAAGGCTTACAGAGATTAAGTAGCTCAAGGTCACAACGCTAGTAAATGGTAGAGCGGATAAACTATATCCATACAATGGAACACTGCTCAGCAATAAAAAGGAATGAACAACACGCATGAAAAACATGCAACAATATGGATGAACCTCAAAAATAATTACGCTGAATGAAAGAAGCCAGACCAAAAAGAATTCAGACTATATAACTCCATTCATATAACACTCTAGACGATGCACATTAACCCACAGAGCTGGAAGCAGCTCAGCGTCACCTGGGGCTGGGTGAGTGGAAAGAGAAGGGAGGGATTACAAAGGGATGTGCAGCAACTTTCAGCGGTGATGGATATGTTCACTTGATTGGGGTGATGGTTTCAAACCATACACTTTAAATATGTACGGTTTATTGTATGTCAACCATACCTCAATAAAGCTGTCTAAAAGAAAGTAAAAAAGAGAGAGAAGCACAGAGCCTGAGCACAAAGCAGTACCTCCCCAACTCTATATTTTATTTAATTTAATCTTATGTTCTTAAAGTATCTTTTCCCTTTTTCTTTCTGCAGCTGAAAGACTTATTATGGAATATAAAAGAATCGTTTTAAATATAGCCACCAAGCGATTTGTAGGGCTCTCACTCTGACCTCTGAAACCGAGGAAGAAATAAGATAAGCCTATAATGATCACCAACAGTGAATCAGCGTTCTTTCACAGTACTATTAATGTTATTGCCATCAAAAGATTAGAACAAGATTTGGGGGAAAAAATAAATGTTGAATGAATCCATGTACAGCAAACATTTCTTGAGCACCTGTTTTGTGCCAGACACTTTTAGGCACCAGTGTTAGGAAAAAAATACACCAGACACAGTTCAAGTGAGTACAGAGGTGACACTAATAATCTGAGAATCGCTGATCTAAGGAACCATGTTGCTCATCTGTAACCCAAGTTAAGTGGAGAGGAAGCATTAAGAGAAAATGAAGAGGTGTGTCTACAAGCTATCAAGGTAACAAACTAGTGACAAAAATGATGGATTGAATAGTTAAGAGAACATTCAAGTGCAAAAACATAACCATAACGTCCTTCAGCATAATCTGTACAGAGTACCAAGGATTTACAACTTGAAACCTCCCTAACAGAGTCATCAAGGTTAGCCAAGTCTTGTAAACAGCTTATCTCTCAAGAAAACAATTTATAGCCAACTGTCAATTAATCATAGTTAAAATAAATACTTGACCTTGAGTTTGTTGTTAGAAAAGTAACTTGCTATGAATCAGGATAATATTTCAATAGTAGAAGGCATCTATTGCTTGGATTAACATAACTAGCAGACACTAAATTGCCTACAGCAACATGGGAGACCTCCCCAGACCACCTCAACAATCAGATGAGCAGGGCTGCGGGGACAATGCCCTCTCACCTCTCAGAACAGGAGGCGGGGCTGGGAGAAAGGGGGAGCAAGGGAGTTCTAAGGCGGCTGTGGAGTCAATCCTGCAGGGTCAACTGTGAAGAATCAGGCAGTGAGAGAGTCCACAGGTGGGATGTGTTTCACCGAGATATTGGAAAAAAGAAAAAGTCAGCTAAGAAGCAGAGCATGATAACCATTTGGCAGTTTTCTGTCAGGCAATTCCTAAACACGCATACGTACAGGACATACACGGTATCATTTTTACCCTGTTAGAAGGCAGTATAAGTCAATGTGTAAGAGAACAGCTCTCAAGTCAGAATGCTTAGGTTTGAATTTTTGCTCAGAGTCTTCGAGCTCTGTGACCCTGGCCAAGTTACATCACCTCTTTGAAACAGTCTTCTCACCCATAAAACAGGGCTAAAAAATAGTAAAACAGTATCCACCTCAGTGATTTTTGTGAAGATTAAATGAGAAAACATATGTACCAAGCGTAGCACAGTAAGTATTCAATAAATGTTCACCATTATTGTTTTTATATCTGAAAATGGCCATTGTATTCTTTTTTGTGTGTGTGTGAGGAAGATCAGCCCTGAGCTAACGTCCATGCCAATCCTCCTCTTTTTGCTGAGGAAGACCGGCCCTGAGCTAACATCTATTGCCAATCCTCCTCCTTTTTTTTTTTCCCTTTTTCTCCCCAAGGCCCCAGTAGATAGTTGTATGTCATAGCTGCACATCCCTCTAGTTGCTGTATGTGGGACGCCACCTCAGCATGGCTGGACAAGCGGTGCGTTGGTGCGCGCCCGGAATCCAAACCCAGGCCGCCAGTAGCGGAGCGCGCGCACTTAACTGCTAAGCCATGGGGCCGGCCCCGGCCATTGTATTCTTAAACACTGGATGCAATTTACTATGTAAGTTTACATTAAATCCTTTTTGTACCATGTTTTAAGTATTTGTTATAGTTTTGTTTTGTTTTTGTTTTTATTATTTACTCTGATTTGAGGTTATCCCTGACTATATTCTGCCTCACTTTATCCTTGATTAATCAGGAGAGAATGGTACGAGCAGTTAAATATCCTAGATCAAAACTGGCTGCAAGCTGCGATTCACCTAGTGATCAAAATATAACTTTGTTTTGAAATTATCTTGTCTAGTACTTTTGCAAGACTGCCCTTTAGGAAATACATGTCAAAGAAAAAAATTAAAGTTTGAAAAAATTGAGACCCTGCGGTATTCTGTATTTTCATATTTCTGCCCCATATGGGAAGATGATCAGGTATGCTGAGAACACTTAACTAGCAAACAAATAAAACTCACGGTACCTACCTCCTTCTGTGCACCTTTAATTTCTGAGCATTCTTCTAGTCTTTTTAAGACATCCTGGGTAATCAAGAGTGCGTCTGAGAAGATATTTTCATTTTCTAGAAGAAAATTCAGCTGGTAGTGTTTCTTCGCATACTCTGAATGTAAAACAAATCAATCAGTGATTCATTACTTCAAATGATTTTAACAGTTTAAGCTGAGAACCCTTAGGTCACATACTGCATTTATAATTGGTACCTAGCACACCAGTTACCAGCAATAGAAAACAGCATCTCTAACAGCTTCCTCCTCCTTTGTGCCACCCTCATCCTTGTTACAATGATGCGTAAGTATCAAAAATGGTACATCGTACTTCCATACTGCTTCTCTGCTCTGTGGTTCATCTTCAGACTCCCAACACTCACACACTTTTAACAGAAGATGCCCCAGTAGGAGTATCACACTGGATTCTGGTTTCCTATCTAACAGTGGTCTTTGGTAAATTTATCAACGAAACAAGAAAATTCATAAAGATCATTGAATCCAGTCATCGACAACACAAGGACAGATTACAAAACAACTATTAAATGAATGTTACCTGGTTCTGTGCTTGCGTCCTTTGCCTCACTAAAGGCTTGTACAAGAGGGGAGAGGGAACAAACTTGAGCTGCATGAGGAGTCTCCACGGGGGTGTCTGCATTCCCCTGAATCTCCTGGGCAGTAGAAGGATCCACACTCATCTCTTGGATTGCTTCCTCAGTCTCAGCTTTCACAGGGCCCCCTGGAGGGATAGAAACCTCCAAGAAAGAATGAGGCTCTCCAGCACCCTCGGAGGAAAGGATTTCTACTTCTGGCTTCTCCAATTCCTTCCTGAATGACTCTGAGGATGGTACTGAGACATCCCTCACCACCTGACCCTGAACAGAGCAGTTTACAAGGCTGCTTAGAAGATTTTTACAACTTACAGCCACATCAAACATCTGTAGGCTGTCAGCTAAAGAGATGATTTTGGAGAAGTTGTACTTGCCCACAGGTAGTTTGCCAGTGTACATCATTTCTAACAAAAGGGCAAACTCCTCGGGGCTCACCACAGATGCATCAATGGAGATGGTGTCTGTGGTGTCCAGCAGGGTTTTGAAGAGGAGGCTGGCAGCAGCCAGGACAAGCTTGTGGGCCTTGAAGTAAATGGTACCAATGGAAATGGTGCAGTCACAGAACTGCTGCTCCTTGCACAGAGTGTAGAGCTGCTGCAGCAGCTGCCGGCTGTAGTTGGGGAGCTCCATCGCAGCTGCTCTGCCTGAGGACTTCTCTTCCTCTCTTCTTGCAGAATCCACTTTGTGAGGATCAGCACTAGATTCTAGAGAGATCTGAAAAATGCCACATTACTACTTCACAAGCACACAAGGAAACACCTTGAATAAAATATTAAAACAAACAAACAAACGAATAAAAAGGCAATTCACTCAATCATTTAATAACTGTTGCTCAATAGGGAGGGGCACTGTGTCACGTATACTAAATTAACAGTCAGGATAATAAATGTCACATGTTTAACTACAGTCATGCCCTGCATAACGATGTTTCAGTCAATGATGGACCACATATACGATGGTGGTCCCATAAGATTAGTACCATATAGTCTAGGTGTGTAGCAGGCTATACCATCTGGGTTTGTGTAAGTATACTCTATGATGTTCACACAATGATGAAATCACCTAACGACGCATTTCTCAGAACGTATCTCCATCATTAAGCAACGCATGACTGTATATGAATAGGATTACGCTTAGTGTTTCATCTATATGATCTCATTTGATCCTGACAATGGCTCAATGGAAAAGATACTAGATCCTCCCCATTTTACAGATGAGACTGAAGCTCAGAGGGACTGAGAGAACAAGCCCAAGGAAAATTAGCCATTAAATGGCATGACTGTATCTCACTGATTTCAAAGCTGGAACTACATTGCTGTATGCGTTCTTGCTCCCAGTGAGTTCTCAGCCAACTGAAGGAGACAAATACATAAACAGAGACTTATAATACAAAGTCCTCATCTTATTCGATCTTTCTGCAACACTGGACATGGGTCATCATTCCCTCCTTCTTAAAATGCACTTTTCACTTGCTCCTGCTCTCTTTGGTTCTCTTATTACCTCACTAGCCATGCCTTCTCAGCTTCCTTTGCTGGGTCCTCTGCATCACTTTGGCCTCTCAAGTGTAGAATGCTCCAGGACTCAGTCATCTCACCTCTTATCTTCTCTCTCATCTCCTCCATACCTTTGGAATATCAACTAATGCTGACGGCTTTCAGATTTTCATCTCCAGCTCAGACCTCTCTTCTGAACTCCAGACGCACACCTCCAACTACCTACTCAATGTCTCCAATTAGAGGCCTGAAAGGTTTCTTAATCTTACATCCAAAACTCTCCTGCCATCTTTCCCACTTTATAGCAATTCTGTTGTTCTAGTTGTTCAGACCAAAAACCTAGAAGTCATCCTTGACTCCTGTTTTGTTTCTCAGACTCCTTATTCAATCCATTATAAATCCTGTTGGCTCTACCTTCCAAATATATCCAAAATCCAATCACTTATCACCACCTCCACTGGCTCTATGCTGGTCAGTCCAAGCCACCAACGCCTTTCATCTGCATTATTGCAACAACCTCCTAACTGGTCTCCAGGCCTCTGCCCTTTCCTCGCACTCCCTCTTCCCCACCCTAGCTTCAACCCAGTAGTCAGAGTGATCTTTTTAGCACATAGCCACATCATGTCCCTTCTTTGCACAAAAGCCTCCATGGTTTCGGGTCTCAGAGTAAAAGCCAAAGCCAAAATTCTCATAATGGCCTATAATTCCTTCATGATCTGGCTGTCATGAGCTCTCTAACCTCATCTTCCACCACTCTCCCCCTCACCCATTCTGCTGTAAGCACATCGCCTTCCTTGCTGATCCTGGCACACACTAAGCACACTCATCGCAAGGTTTCTTCACATATGTGCATGGCATGTTCTCTCTTCCATCAGCTCTCTGCTCAAAGGCCATACTATCAGTGAGGTCTTCCCTGACCATGTTCTTTAAATAGTAGCCTCCTCTCCAACCTCAGAAGATTCCATCCCTCTTACTTTATTTTTCATCACAGCATTTATCATCTACGGAAATATATTTTCACTTGTTTATTATGTATCTCCTTCACTAGAATGTAAGCTCCCTAAGGGAGTAAACTTTTTTATCATCTGCTGTATCCTAGTGCTTAAATTTCTGCCTAACACTGTTGGGCAGTGTTGCTGACATATCTGACTGTGGTTCTGATTTTTGTTCAGTCTCTTCAAACTGTGCTTTCATCTGCATTATTGCAACAACCTCCTAACTGGTCTCCAGGCCTCTGCCCTTTCCTCGCACTCCCTCTTCCCCACCCTAGCTTCAACCCAGTAGTCAGAGTGATCTTTTTAGCACATAGCCACATCATGTCCCCCTAATACTGTTGGGCACCCCTAATACTGTTGGTTAGTTGGTGGAATGAATAAATGAATGAAAGGAAATGTAATGATCGAGACTTGCTCCTAGAAACCCAGTTTGGGGAAGAGGGGTGTCCAGGAGCTAGAGTAAGGTTTTTAGGAGGAGCTAACAGCTGACCTGTCTTAATAAGTGAGTAGGCATTGAGGAGGTGAAGAGACAGGGAGAGAGGAGGCATTCCAAGCAGGGAAGGCTGCATGAGGCACACAGATAAGAAGTGAAGTGGCGGGGAGGAGTATTTGGAGTTGGGATTACACAGAGCAGGGGAGAGGGAGCATTGGCAGATGAATCTGGAGAGGCAGGCTGGGGTTCTGGCCACAGAGACACACCCAGGCCATGCTTAGGAGCTTGGATTTATCCTAAATGCAATGAGGAGCCAGTGAAGGGTTTGAAAGGCTGTAAGCAGGGAAGTCTCATGGTTATATGTGAATTTTAAATCTATCACTGAAGTGACATCTGTACAGAAGTTGAGGGAGATAATGCTAGAGACAAGCTCTATTTTTGCAGTAGTTAGGGAAGAAGCGATGAGGGCTTTGACCAGGAGAAGCGGTAATAGAAGGGACAGGAAGACACAGCCAAAAATATTTAGAAAGTGTAACGGTCATGATTTAGGGTATGAATGGCTGTGAGGGAAAAGAAAGACAACTCCCAGGTTCCTGGTTTGGTAAGTGGGGACAGATGACCAAATGATCCAGATGATACAAGAAAAAGATCGTTTAGGGAAGGAGACATCTAGTTCAGTTTGGGGTTTGAGGATCTTATGATGATAAGAAAACTGTATAATCTCACTTGTATAAAGAAAAAAATACACTCAGAAAAGGGTGGAAAGACATATATCAAAATAACACTGGTTGCCTTTGTTAGCGGGATTATCAATGATCCCCATTCCATGCCACCATTATTTCCTGATCTTCCCACATTTGGAACTGACAGGTAAAAATAGAAATAAAAACATTTCCAAGTTCTGGTTTCTGGTCCAGCATGTAAGAAGCTTAGAAGTCACCATTCCATCCTGACAAGTAAAAAGCTGAACAAATGGAAAAATAACAATTCTTCTTAGATCCATCTCAGAAGTGAGGTCACAGGGCAAAACTGCCCCTAAAATTGGAGAGACATACAGGTAGATACAGAGAATCACAACTTCTGGGAGCAGAAACCCACCAACAGAAAGCTCCACAGGAACCAGCCCCAGAACAGGAAAAGTAAATGGATATGGACAAACTGCTGGAGGCTCAAGGTGGACAAGGTGGAGAGTTAAAACTCCAGAGGGATGGAGTCATCATTTTGGGAGTTTTACCCCCAGGAGCTCTGCTGGATTCTCACAGTGAATATCGGAGAAACATTCCCTTCTGCTTCTGGCAGAGGGAGGGGGAAGGTAACCATTTGGAAATACACCAGAGCATTCTACTCTTCTTAACAAGGCCCAGCCTCAGGAGAAACTATTTTGCCAGAGTCTAACCTAACTGGGAGAAGGGAAATACCCAACTTCGGCCCACTCTAGCCATGCTGCACCACCCAAAAGGGAAAACTGAAAAGCAGGGTGAAGTTCACAGTCCAGGGACACAGGCTCACCAAAAGGCCGAGACTGATCATAGGTCTCTAAAGGACTTCCTCCCCACACACCTTACCACCCTTCACTACAGGCCTGCTTACCACAGTTCCCTTTACCCCCTGCTTTATGTCCACCTTTCAAGAACAAATTACAAGGCATACTAAAACGCAAAAATCACAGTTTGAAGAGACTGAACAAAAATCAGAACCACAGTCAGATATGTCAGGAATTACAGGTATACCTCATTTTATTGTGCTTCGCTTTACTGAGCTTTGCAGATACTGCATTTTTCACAAGAACCTCCACCAGCAAAAAGATTATGACTTGCTGAAAGTTCAGATGATGGTTAAAATTTTTAGCAAAAAAAGCATTTTTAAATTAAGGTATATACATTGCTTTTTTTTAGACATAATGCTATTGCACACTTAAGAGACTATAGTAGTGTAAACATAACTTTTATATGCATTGGGAAACCAAAAAATTTGTGTGACTTGCTTTATTGCAATATTTGCTTTATTGTGGTGGTCTGGAACCAAACCTACAGTATCTCTGAGGTATGCCTGTATCAGACCAAGAATTTTAAAAAACCATGATTAGTATGCTAAAGGCTTTAAGGGAAAAAGTAGACAACATGCAAGAACAGATGGACAATGTAAGCAGAAAGATGGAAATTCTAAGAAACAATGAAAAAGAAATGCTAGAGGTCAAAAACACTGTATCAGAAATGAAGAGTGCCTTTCATGTGCTCATGAGTAGACTGGATATGGCTGAGGAAAGAATCTCTGAGCTTAAGGATATGACAATAGACTTCCAAAATTGAGAAGCAAAGTGAAAAAAGATTGAAAAAAACAGGACAGAATATCTGAGAACTCTGAGATAACTACAAAAGGTAAAACATATGTGCAATGGGAATATCTGAAGGAGAAGAAAGAGATAAAGAAACAGAGGCAATATCTGAAGCAATAATTACTGAGAATTTCTCCAAATTAATGTCAGACACCAAACCACACACAGGTCTAGGAAGCTCAGAGAACACCAAGCAGTATAAATGCCAAAATAACTACACTTAGGCATATCATATTCAAACTACAGAAAATCAAAGGTAAAAAAAAAAAATCTTGAAAAAAACCAGAGGAAAAGAACCCCCTACCTACAGAGAAGCAAACATAAAAATTACATCTGATTTCTCCTCAGAAACCATGCAAGCATGAGAGAATGGAGTGAAATATTTAAAGTGTTGAGAGAAAAAACCAACCTAGAATTCTATACACTGCAAAATTATCCTTCAAAAGTGAAAGAGAAACAGACATTCTCAGAAAAGCAAAATTGAGAGACTTGGTTGCCAGTAGACCTGCCTTGTAAGTTCTTCAGAGATAAGGAAAATGATGAAGTACAGAAAACTGGATCTACATAAAGAATGAAGAGCATGGGAGAATGAATAGGTGAAGGTAAAATAAAAACTTTTTTTCATTCTTAATTGATATAACAGATAAGAGTTTGTTCAAAAGAATCAAAGCAACAATGTATTTGATTATGTATGCTTATGTTTATATATGCTTATGTATAAGTGAAATGAATGACAGCAATGATACAAGGGACGGGTGGGAAGAATTAGGATTACTTTATTATTATAAGGTATTTGCACTACCTGTGATGTGGCATAGTGTCATTTGAAAGTGGACTTGGATTAGCTGTAAGTGTATAATGCAAACTACAGGTCAACCACTAAAAAAAGTTAAAAAAGAAGTATAACTGATATGCTAAGAAAGGAGAAAAAATGGAATCACGTCAAATGCTCAATTAAAACCAAAAGAAGGAAAAAGAATGGAAGACAAAAATAGGAACAAAGAACAAGGGCAACATATAGGCAACATTAACAAATATGGTAGATATTAATTCAACTATATCAATAATTACTTTAAACATCAATGTCGGGGCTAGCCCAGTGGTGTAGTGGTTAAGTTTGCGCACTCCGCTTCGGTGGCCTAGGGTTCACAGATTCAGATCCTGGGCACAGACCTATGCACCACTCACCAAGCCACGCTGTGGTTGTGTCCCACCTAAACAGAGGAAGATGGGCATAGATGTTACCTCAATGCTAATCTTCCTCAGCAAAAAAAGAGGAAGATTGGCTATGGATGTTAGCTCAGGGTCAATCTTCCTCATAAAAAACAAACAAACAAAAACTTACCATCCTAAACATCAATGTCTAAATACACCAATCAAAAGACAGATTGTTAGAGTGGATCAAAAAAAAACAGGACCCCTTTCTATGCTGTCTACAAGAAATCCACTTTAAATATAAAGACACATATAGATTAAAAGTAAATGCGTGGAGAAAGATATACCATGCTAACACTAGTCAGAAGAAAGCAGGGGTAGCTATTAATTTCAGATAGAGCAGATTTCAAAGTAAGGAAGGTTATCAGGGATAAAGAGGGAGGGGTGTTACATAATGAAAAATGGGTCAATACTCCAAGAAGACATAATAATCCTTAAATTATATGTACCTAACAATAGAGCATCCAACTATGTCTGGCAAACTGAAAGAAATGCAAAGAGAAACAGAGGAATCCACTATTATAGTTGGAGACTTTAAACACTCCTCTATCAGAAATGGATAGATCCAGGAGGCAGAAAATCAGTAAGGACATAGTCGAAGTCAATAGCACCATCAATCAACTGGATACAATGGACATCTATAGACTACTTCATACAACAACAGCAGATTACACATTCTTCTCAAGATCACATGGAATATTCACCAAGACAGACCACATTCTGGGCCATAAAACACACCTTAACAAATTGAAAAGAACAGAAATCATACAATCTGCTCTCAGACCACAGTGGAATTAAACTAGAAATCAATACCAGAAAAATAACTGGAAAATCCCCAAATACTTGGAGATTAAACAACACACTTTGGAATAACACATGGGTCAAGGAAGAAATCTCAAGAGAAATGTAAAGATGTTTTAAACTAAATGAAAATGTAAATACAACTTATCAAAATTTGTGGGATGCAGCCAAAGCATTGCTTACGGCATTGAATGCGTATATTAGAAAAGAAGTAATATCTAAAACCAATAACCTAACCTTCCACCTTAGGAAACTAGAAGAAGAAGAACACAGTTAATCCAAAATAACTAGTAGAAAAAAAATAACTAAAGGAGAAATAAATGAAATTGAAAAGAGTAAATCAATAGAGAAAAATCAATGAAACCAAAAGCTGGTTCTTTGAAAAGATCAATAAAATCGATAAGCCTCTAGCCAGGTTAACTAAGAAACAACAGAGAGATCACAGATTACTAATAGCAGAAATGAAAAAGGGGATATCACTACAGATTCCATGCACAATAAAAGGATATTATGAACAACTTTATGCCTACAAATCTGATAACTTGGACAACATGAATCAACTCCTTGAAAGACACAATCTGTCAAAACTCACACAAGAAATAGACAATCTGAATAGGACTATATCTATCAAAGATATTGAATCAATAATGAATAACTTTCCAACACTGGAAGCACCAGGCCCACAGGTGAATTCTACCAAACATTTAAGGAAGAAATGATACCAACTATCTACAATCTCTTCCAGAAGACAGAAGCAGAAGGAATACTTCCTAACTTATTCCATGAAGGCAACATTACACTAATATCAAAACCAGACAAAGATACTACAAGAAAACTACAGAATATATCTCTCATGAACATAGATACAAAAATCCTCAACAAAATATTAGCAAATTAAATCCAATAATGTATAAAAGAATTATACACCATGACCAAGTGGGATTTATCCCAAGTATCCAAGGCTGGTTCAATATTCAAAATCAATAAATGTAATCCATCACAGCAACAGGCTACAGAAGAAAAATCACATGATCATATCAACAGATGCAGAAAAAGCTTTTGACAAAATCCAACACGGATTCATGATAAAAACTCTCAGCAAACTTGGAATAGAGGGGAACTTCCTCAACTTGACAAAGAACATCTATAAAAAAACCAAGAGCTAACGTTGTCATTAACGGTAAGAAATCTGAAGTTTTCTTGCTAACATCAGGAACAAGGAAAGGATGTCTCCTCTCACCACTGCTTTTCAACACCATACTGGAAGTTCTAGCTAATGCAATAAGACAAGAAGAGGAAATAAAAGGTTTACAGATTGGGAAGGAAGGACTAAAACAGTCTTTGTTCACAGATGATATGATTGCCTAAGTAGAAAACCCAAAAGAACCAACAAAAAAAATCAATAAGCATTCTAGCAAGGCTGCAGGACACAAGGTAAGTATATAAAAGTTAACTGCTTATCAGCAATGAAAAGTGGAATTTGAAAACAAAACATTACCATTTAATTAGCACTGCAAAAAATGAAATTACAAAAATGAAATACTTAAGAATAAGTCTAACAAAATACGTACAAGATGTATATGAGGAAAACTACAAAACTCTGATGAAAGATATCAAAGAAAAACTAAGTAAATGCAGAGATATTCCATGTTCAAGGATAGGAAGACTCAGTATTGTCAAGATTTCAGTTCTTCCCAACTTGATCTATAGATTCAACACAATCCTAATCAAAATCCTAGCAAGTTATTTTGTGGATATTGACAAACTGATTCTAAAGTTTATTTGGGGCTGGCCCCATGGCTTACCGGTTAAGTGCGCGTGCTTCGCTACTGGCGGCCCAGGTTCGGATCCCGGGCGCGCACCGATGCGCCGCTTCTCCGGCCATGCTGAGGCCGCGTCCCACATACAGCAATTAGAAGGATGTGCAACTATGACATACAACTATCTACTGGGGCTTTGGGGAAAAAAAAGGAGGAAAATTGGCAATAGATGTTAGCTCAGAGCCGGTCTTCCTCAGCAAAAAGAGGAGGATTAGCATGGATGTTAGCTCAGGGCTGATTTTCCTCACAAAAAAAAAAAGAGAAATTAAAGTTTATTTGGAGAGGCAAAAGACCCAGAATAGCCACCTCAATATTGAAGGAGAAGAACACAGTTGGAGGACTGACATGACTCAACTTTAAGACTTACTACAAAACTACAGTAACCAAGACAGCGTGGTATTAGTGAAAGAACAGAGAAAAAGACCCACAAAAATACAGTCAACTGATCTTTGACAAAGGACAAAAGACAACACAATGGAGCAAAGATAGTATTTCAAGAAACAGTGCTGGAAAGCTGGACATCCACATGTAAAAAATGAATCTAGACACAGACCTCACAGCCTGCACAAATTTAACTCAAAATGGATCACAGACCTAAATGTAAAATGCAAAACTATATATATAACGCTTAGAAAATAACATAGGAGAAAACCTAGATGAACTTGGGTATGGTGATGACTTTTTAGATACAACACCAAAGGCATAAGTGACGGAAGAAATAACTGATAAGCTAGACTTCATTAAAACTAAAAAAACTTCTGCTCTGTGAAAGGTAATGGCAGGAGAATGAGAAGAAAAGCCACAGACTGAGAGACAATAATTGCAAAAGACACATCTGTTAAAGGACTATTATCCAAAATATACAAAGAACTCCTAAAAATCAACAGTAAGGAAAGAAATAACCTGAATAAAAAATGGACCAAAGACATTAACAGACATCTCACCAAAGAAAAGATACAGATAGCAAGTAAGCATATGAAAAGATGTTCAACATCATATGTTATAAGAGAAGGGCAAATTAAAGCAACCTATTAGAATGGCCAAAATCCAAAACACTGACAACACCAAATGCAGGTGAGGATGTGGAGCAACAGGAACTCCTATTTACTGCTGGTGAGAACGCAAAATGGTACAGCCACTTTGGAAGACAGATTAGCAGTTTCTTAAAAAACTAAGCATACCCTTACCATATGATCCAGCAATTGTGCTCCTTGGTATTTACCAAAATGAACTGAAAACTTATGTCCACACAAAAACCTGCACACAGATGTTTACAGCAGCTCCATTCATAACTGCCAAAACTTGGAAGCAATCAAAACGTCTTTCAGTAGGTAAATGGATAAATAAACTTGTACACCCAGTCAGCAGAATATTATTCAGTGCTAAAAAGAAATGAGCTATCAAGCCATGGAGGAAACGTAAATGCATATTACTAAGTGAAAGAAGTCAATCTCAAAAGGCTACATACTGCATGACTTCAACTGTATGACATTCTGGAAAAGGCAAAGCTATGGAGTCAAAAGGTCAGTGGTTGCCAGGGGTTGGGGGAGGCGGGATTAATAGGTGAAGCACAGAGGAATTTTAAGGCAGTGAAACTATTCTGTGTGATACTACGATGGTGGACTCGTGTATTATACATCTGTGAAATTCCATAAAATGTATAATACCAAAAGTGTACCCTAATGAAAACTATGGACTTTGGGTGATAATGATGTATCAGTGTAGGTTCACTGATTTTAACAAGTACATCACTGTGTTATAGGAGAGTGGGGGAGGCTGTGCTTGTGTGGGGACAGAGTTATATGGGAACTCTGTACTTCACTCTCAATTTTGCTGTGAATCTAAAACTGCTCTAAAAAAGAACGTTCATTTACTTAAAAAGTTTTCTCAAAATCACTGTAAATTTTTCAGGTCTAATTTCCCCAAACCCTATTTATACCATGGTATCTAACATTATAGAGCATTCATGAATTCATATAACTTTTTCAGATACTCTCAAAGAGTATCTTTGAGAACATCTAGCCCTACTGTTTGAGTACGGTTTGTCTTAGTATCTGTATTATAAAAATGCACACTTCTTTAAAACAGAGAAACTGCAGCCTACGAGCTAACTGGCTTGCTGTAATAGAGCAGCAGGAGCAGGACTGGAATCCCTATCTCCTGGTACTTCCAGAAAACCACAAAAAAAAATCTATAAAATTTAAAACAGGCAAAAGTAGGCACTATCTTTAGAAAAAAAGGACATAATTCTGAAAATCTGTAAATTACATTTTAATATCTGAGAAAAAACCAGCAAAAATTCAATTTGGAAGTAAACACAAAGCATAAACTACTCAACAGGCACTGACGTGGTTTTTCTTTCTTTCTTTCTTTTGTGCTGAGGAAGATTTGTCTTGAGCTAACATCCACTACCAATCTTCCTCTTTTTTCTTTTTTGCATGTGAGCTGCCACCACAGCATGGCCACTGACAGACAAGTGGTGTAGGTCTGTGCCCAGGCACCGAACCCAGTCCACTCAAGGGGAGCGTGTTGAACTTAACCACTAGGCGACCAGGGCCGGCCCTGATGTGGTTTTTCTAAAGAACAAATAATATCAGTAGAATGTGATTTTTTTCCTAAAACAAGACATAGGCCTTATGGATTACAGTAAAAGACTTATCTGGTCATACATCTTTTTAAACATTCTTACCAATAAGAAACAAGTGATTGGGATTATGTTTTCAGGATAAAATAAAAACCTCCTTAAAGTGTTGTTTTTTGGTCATTTTTCTGGGGAGAGTACCCATAATCTTTTATCAGATTAAAAAATAAGAAGAACCATTAAAAGATCCAGAGAGAGGTACTTTGAGCACTGACTAGAGGACCTTGTGGTGAGAGCTAGTTCACAATTTTGTTAATAACTAAATAAGAGAATAATAAAATATAACTGTAGCAGAATAAGTAACTGAGCAAGGTTAAAAATAATTGAACCAAATTATGTGGCTTACCAATACACAGATACTAAAAACATGGATAAACTTGAGCAATAAAAGGAGAATGGGGATAGCTAAGGCAGAAAACATTGAAGGGTGATCAACGGCTACTTAATGAATGTAAGTTAGCAATGTTGAAAATTAAAATTTTACTGAGATGAATAGGAATACTAATTAAAGAACAGACTTTTGGCAAAATGACACACTGAGTTGATGTAAATGGACCTTTTCTCCCGCTTCACAGACACAGAAATGCTGGATAAAAAATAACAAAAATGCTTTTAAAATATATAGTCAAGCTAAAAAAAAAAAAGGAAATCTCCAGGTAACTGAAATGAAAGAGATATCAAAATCAAAGCTGGAACAGTAAGTGGGAATTGAGACCATGGTGGCCCATAAGGGTTTCAAAGTCCAATACAGGCCCTGGGCTTGGAGGAGAAAGCATTAATGCTCACATGGAGACTGGAAATATAGCTTATGGCAGGTAGAAGGTGGGGGAGTTGGAACTGAGACCCTTATACAAAGCCCAGACCTCAAACACCTATCCCTCCTTGATATGCAGTCCGAAAAATCTCTGCTTACTGGCTCAGGGAAACAGCAATAAAAGTTGCTAATTACCTAGGCCTTGAGTAAGGGAAAAGGCACTCAAAAGGAATCTAAAATGTAGGCCTACGCCATACGGAGGTGTAGGATCCAAACTCATAACGCTGTACCATACAGGAATCCTGAGCTGAGAAATTAATATAAAAACTGGTCTTTGACATGCAGCAGAAAAAACTGGAATACTTTCATAATCCAAGGCCAGAGACTCACGCAGGGAAAAAGAAAAACATAGAAAAGAGTTCACTATTACAAACCATATGAGGAAGACCTGAATGTGAAAGGTAAATCTATAAAAGCTAGCAGTAGAAAATGTGAGAAGATATCTTTGAAGTAGGGGCAGGGAAACTTCTTAAACAATGTCCCAAAAGCCAAAAAAAAAAAAAAAAAGGATGAATTTGACTACAGTCATGCACCACATAATGATGTTTCTTTCAGTCAACAACGGACTGCATATATGACGGTGGTCCCATAAGATTAGTACCATACAGCCTAGGTGTGTAGTAGGCTGTACCATCTAGGTTTGTGTAAGTACGTTCTGTGATGTTCACATGACGAAATCGCCTAACGACGCATGACTGTATACTGATATTAAATGTTTGTGTCAAAAAACTCTACAGATGTGATTAAGAGACAATGGACAAATGGTAGAAATAAAAGATAATATTTGCAAAGTTTAAAGGAAATAAGGAATAAATGTCTAGAAGATATAAGAAATTCCTGCAAATATTTGGGAAAAAATTAAAACCCCAGGGGGAAAAGTGGGCAAATGCTGTAACTAGGCAATTCAAAGGAGAAGCTTACTTAATTGGCTAACAAGCAATAGCAATTGTTATAATAGCAGTAATAGCAGCTAACATTTATTTGATGTCTACTATATTCAGGAAATGCTTATTATACTCAGGAATATGCTTTACATATTATTAACTCATTTTATCCTCTTAACAACTTGATGAGGCAGATGCTATTATTATTCCCATTTACGAAGGGGGAGACTAAGGCCCAGAGAGGTTAAGTAGTTTCTCCAAGGTCTCACAGTAATATGTGGTAGAATATGAACTTGAATCTAGGGCACCATAGGTGGCTATATAAATTGATATAGCTGTTCTGGAAACACATTCTGGTAATATTTAGTGAAATTTTCTATGCATATATGCCTTGTGACCCATAAATCATACTTCTCGGTACATATCCTAGAAAAATTCTTATATAGGTCTATAAAGAAACATGGCCATAAAGCTCACTGGGGCATTGTTTTTGATAGCAGGGAGATGAGAGGCAATCTAGATGTCCATCATTAAAAGAATGGAAGTAAATGTGCAGGATGTATACTATGGAATATAGAACATTAGAAAGAAGCAACAACTAGTTATTCAGACAGAAACACGGAGAGATCTTAAATACCCAGTGTTGAGTGAAAAAATAAGAAGCAGAATGAGATCGAGAGCATAATACCATTTATATAAATTAAAAACACATAATCAAAACAATACTATATATCAGAGAAAGCTATATATGTAGCCAAAAACATTTTATCAAATACATTAGAGTGGGTGCCTATAGGGGGGAGAGAAATGGGGGTAGCAGTTGGAGGTGAGGGAGAAAAATAAAGCCAAACAAGAGGGGCCTTGCCCAGATAGATAAACACTGGAGTGTCATAGATGAGGAGGCTCCCTGCACCACCCCAAAATGCAAAAAATAAAAATAAAAAGTCACAGGAAATGAATCACCACAAAGGAAAGTCATTAGATGCAGGAACAGCACAAACAGCATCCCCAAGAATTGAAAACCATAAAAATTATAGAATACTATGAAAAATTCTATAAATTAATTGGGTTTCATTTTAATAAACAGGGAAAATGAAAGGAAGTCATAATTAAAGAACAAGATAATAGGAAAAAAGAAGAGGCAGATGTGGGGGAAAAAAAAAACCCAAAAGAACTTCTAGGAATAAAAAATTAAGTCACTGAAATCCACGCATTGATAAATTAGATTAGATATAGCTACAGAAAAAATTAGTGATTAGGAAGAGATATCAGAGAAAATTACTCAGAAGGTAGTAGAGAGTTTAAAAAACAGAAATAGGAAAGAGAGGTGAAAGGACAAGGAAGATAGAATGAGAAGGCTGCACATGCATCTAATAGGTGTTCCAGACAGAGACAATGCAGGACATGTGAGAAACGCAATTTGAAGATATAATTTCTGAGAATTTTCTAGAATTAAAGACAGACACAAATCTTCAGAATGAAAACTTCAAAATATCAACAGGGGCCGGCCCAGTGGCGCAACGGTTAAGTGCGTGTACTCCACTTCAGCGGCCCAGGGTTCGCAGGTTCAGATCCCAGGCATGCACCAGTGCACTGCTTGTCAGGCCATGCTGTGGCGGCATCCCATATAAAGTAGAGGAAGATGGGCACGGATGTTAGCCCAGGGCCAATCTTCCTCAGCAAAAAAAGAGGAGGATTGGCAACAGATGTTAGCTCAGGGCTAATCTTCCTCACACACACACAAAAAATATATCGACGACACAGAGCAGAAGAAATCATCAGCAAACCAAGAGAAAAGATATTGCTTACAAGAGAATGAGAACTGGACTGATAGAGACTTCTCATTAATAACAACAGATGCCAGAAGAAAATGGAGTAATAAGTTTTCAAATATTAAGGAAAATAACAATCAACCAAGAATCTATTTCCAGGTTGAAATAAAATCATCTTCAAAGATAAGAAACTCAGTAGACTATCACTGAAAGAATTACTCTAAGAAAACTGAACCAGAAAGAAGGGATAGAATGTAAGAAAAAATAGCAAGTGACAAGCAAAGAAATTGCCAAACATAGCCACTAGAAAAGTTAAAATCATAAAGACTGATAACACCAAATGCTGGTGATGATGTGGAGTGACTAGAACTCTCCTCTCATACATTGCTGGTGGAAGTATAAAATGGTACAACTACTTGGGAGAACTGTGTGGAGGTTTCTTACAATAAAGAATGAACTGCTGATACATGCAACAACATGATAAACCTTAAAAATATTAAGTCAAAGAAGCCAGGCACAAAAGAGTACATATGTATGACTCAATTTATAGGAAATAGAAATACAGACAGTCTCTCACTTACGATGGTTTGACTTATGATTTTTCAACTTCACGATGGTGTGAAAGTAATACACATTCAATGGAAACCACACTTTGAATTTTGATCATTTCCTGGGCTAGCAATAAGCAGTATGATCCTCTCTCGTGATGCTGGGCAGTGTCAGTGAGCCGCAGCTCCCAGTCAGCCACGCGATCACAAAGGTAAACAACTGATACACTTACAATCATTCTGTACCCCATGACCATTCTGGTTTTCACTTTCAGTAAAGTATTCAATAAATTCCATGAGATATTCAACACTATATTATAAAATAGGCTTTGTGTTAGATGACTTTGCCCAACTGTAGGCTAATGCAAGCGTTCTGGGCACGTTTAAGGTAGGCGAGGCTAAGCTGTGATGTTCGGTAGGTTAGGTGTACAGTATTAAATGCATTTTCAACTTAACAATATTTTCAACTTCTGATGGGTTTATCGGGACATAACCCCACCATAAGTTGAGGAAGATCTGTACAGGCAAAACTAACCTACAGTGATAAAAATCAGATAATGGTTGTGGAGGCTGTAGAGGGTAGTGTGTGGGGAAAGGAACTGACTGGAAAGAGACACAAGGGAACTTTCTAGGGGAATAGAAATGTCTACATCTTATTTTGGGTGGTAATTACAGAGTAGCTTTTTGTCAAAACTCTTCAAATAGAACACTTAAACTCATTGTACTATATGTTAATTATATCTCACCAAAATGGGTTGGAATACCTAAAATGCACTGACTGTTTAAAAATGGGTATGGGAAGGGGAGGTTAAAAACAAGGTAGAATAATGACAACCATAGTAGTGTGAAATGAATAAGAGAAAACTCAACTAAACTGGAGTCAGGAAGGCCTGTGGGGGAGCTCTCATGCCCTATCATACATCGTCAATCACTCCAAACAGGAAGAGATGTATGTCTGCATCTCAACAGGAAGTACAACTCAGATTTCTCTCCCCATCTGGCAAAAGTCCAGCCAATGAGAAGCCACTGCCACCCTGAAGTGTTACTTTCCCCCAATGGCCTTTTCTTTAGAACAGCCCCTCCCTTCTCCCCCTTTTGCTCTATAAAAGCTAGCCTCTTTGTTTGTTCTCAGGATTTGCCTATGGTTCACCATAGCATGCACATCCCTAATTGCAATTCTTTTGGCTACTCCCAAATAAACTTGTTTTGAGGGTAAAATAACTGGTGAATTTGCTTTTTAAGTTGACAGTAGCTACCACTTATTGAATGCTTACTATGTGCCAGGCACTGTTCTAAATGCTTTGCATATATTAACTCATTTAATGCTTTCAACAACCCTACGAAGTAGGTACTTGTATCATCTCCATTCTACAGATAAGAAAATCATGGCACAGAGAGGTTACATAACTTACTCGGGGTCGCACAACTAGTGTGTGGAAGAGCTGGGGTCCAAACTCAGGCAGTCTGGCTCTGAGGTCTGTATTCTCAAAAACCCACTGCCTCTCTGAAATTAAAAACCAACAATAACACGGAAGATCAAAGAGAAACTAGAGTTAGGATATTCTAACAGTCAAGAGGGCGACAAAAATAACGATTAACTTTAGCCTTTAGGTGTTTAAGTGAAGTAAATGATAACAGGTAAGGATATAAGGAAATAGAAGCTAAATAAATATTTGCAAACAATATCCAACAGCAAGGGGGAAAAGGGAAAGAGGAAGGCAAAGAAAGTGTAGTAAATAGAAAATGGTAGAAATAAGTCCAAATGTATCAGTAATCACAATAAAGAAGCAGATTAAACTTTCTTGTTAAAAGGCAGAGATTCTCTGATTAGATTTTTCAAAAACCAGCTATATACTGCTAACAAGAGAATGTGTGGGTGTGTTTACACTTAAACAGAGCCTAGCATGTAGTAAATACTACATGTGTTAGCTGTTATTATTATAACCAAGAGAGACTGTGAATCACCCTCACTAAATAGTTTTGAAACTAGCTGACATGATAGCTGAAGCGTCTATAAAAAAACAATTAAATTATATAATCTTTGTAGACCATTTTCATGTACAGAATGCTGTTATTAAGTAAATCTAATATATAATCATGAGGGATACACTAGTGATTTGGGAGCTACAGAAATGTACCATAGAGAGAGGCTAAACTATACTTTGCTGATCTCAAGACAGAAATGTGAAAGCCTCTAACATAATTTTACTGTGTTTCCCCGTAAGTCCCTTTGCAAGGAAGTTAAATGGAGGAGAGAATATATAGCACTCGATATAATGTCGTGAAAGCGTGCCTTTCAGAGTTCAGAGACTATAGCGGAACACTGCACGTTGGAATCTCTAAGTGAAGTCCTGTAGACTCCCATATAGAGGCAACCTAAATTATGTTATTAGGCACTTACTGAAATTGCTAGGCTTGGGAAAATTGTCAAAGGTCCCAAGGGAAGAACATTTAAGTAACAAAAAAGCACCAGAAAGAGAGATGTTCCTCAAAGGAACAATATTAAAGCCTCAAGAAAAGACTATACTGATATAGAATAAAGATACTTAGAAAGAAAAAACTTAATTGGCTAAACCAAGTGCTGCATAACGACCCAAAACACAAATGGGAATTCGACACAAAGTGGAAACTAGGCCAGCTTTCTAAAAGGAGCACAAAGACTATTTATTTATTTATTTATTTAAATTTTTACTCCGTCTACTTTCAAAAAGGATTTGAAAGTTTGAGGATTATTTCCGTTACAAAGAAACAACAGTCACACACAGGAGAAAAACCGGAAAGAGCAAAAGTGAAAATGAAGTCATAGTAGGAAAGATGGAATCCCTTTAATGAACAAAGAGGAATATAACACTAAAGGCTTACAGTCTCGATATACATTGCTTAATTAAATAAAGGAGATGTTCTGAACTCCACAATTGCTGGCAATGTCCTTAGGAAGGCACTCAAACCAAGGCCTCTGGTGCCACTGCGGGAGGCTAAGAGGCTCTTTTCTGTGCCTCAGGTCCTGGACCTGCCATTCCCCAATTTACTGTACTTATTTTCTCAGACGTCTTCAGCTAGCAATACACACATGTCAACCAATAACTATTTATGGGTCAATTGCCTACTATTTACTCAGCACATTGCTAGGTGCTGTGTGGGAGCCAAGTGAAACATAAAACAAGATCCTTGTCCACAGGGAGTTTGCAATAAAGTTGACCCAACACGGGAATGATGGAAAACAACTCTTAAAAGGACTCAATCCACAAGAGACAAGAAGAGGGAAAGGAAGAAGAGGAGAGAAGGGAAAAACAGATTGATCCCAGTGAGTGTAAAGGAAACAGAAAGGGCTGGAGCTGGTAAATGCAGGTGAGGTACAATTTCAACAGGCAAGGTGAAAAGGGAGGGAGAACCCAGGTCCCGAAGAGGCACGCTTGGCGTGTATGCTGGAAACAACGTACGTGCACAGGCAACTGGCACTGCACCTGGCATTGGAAAGGCATCCAACAAGTGGCTGCCATCATCACTGGGCTGGCTAGGGTGGGTCTCCAAAAACAGCCATGTAAGAGGAAGTGTGGAGCACGAGGCTGCCTAGGTGAGGGAGAACAGAAGATGAGGGGAGGAACTTACACCTGCTTTGAGGGAGGAGCTTCTGAAATAGAAACAGCACAAGTGAAGCAGAGCTTTAACAGTGACAGGTGGGATGGACTAACAGGGAAAAGAGACTAGCAATGGGAAGGAAGAACAGGCGTCCTATATATATCGTCTACCAGTAAATACCTGGAGTTTCATGGAACAGAAGTTGGACCCACCTCTGCCTGGATTTTTGTATTCCAATATCCAAGAGGGAAAAGCCATTCTAATACTTGTGATCAAGGGTCCACTATTCGGGTTCCCCTAACAATTCTGCACTCTCCTTTGGGTACATCTATCTCACGGTCTGAGACGTGTCTCTTACGGTCTGGCTCTTATCTGCTTAAAATATTTTTTTTACTGTTGCTATTGATAATCCGTATCTTCTGAATAAAATCTTTACTTCTGTCTTGATGACTGGGCTCTGTTGGAACCAGAGAGCTGGAAGGGACCTTGGAGAGCCCTTTTCATTGCTTTCAGCAAACAGAAGTTCATTACTTTATCTATCACGCACTCTTGTCGCATGACCAAATGACCTTAGTCCAATCTCTTCCCTTTTTAAGAGAGGAAACTGAGGTCCTGAGAGGCAGAGTTGCTCTTTGTTCTGAGTCGGCTTTAACCCCATGGCTATTTAGTATCTAGCAAACAACCAGTCAGGTGAAATAAGAGGCACTCTCAACATAATTAGAGCAAAGATCACACATTCAGAGACAAGAAATGGGGCATTTGCTACACACAAAAAGATGATTTAAAATGTAAGGTATCTAAGGAATCAGCTAAGTTAAAAGAGAACCACTAGCAATTATTTCTGAGACTGCAAGGAGGATTGGTGAGGTTAGAAAAGGGTGACTATAGCTTTTAGCGGGCCCAGATTTCTCAAGTTCAAAAGCAACTGTCATTTGGTCTCTCTCACTGAGGGCCTAAAAAGCAGCAATGTGTAGTGTAAAGGATGGAGATTTTTGTATTTGACACTCCTGGGTTCATGGTAGTATCTTTTCAGATGTATTGTCATTGTTGTTTCTCATGTTACCATCAGTGTCATCATCATTTCATCCCAAATGCTGGTCTATTACTGTTTCAATCCTTGAGATTTGTAACAATACCCAAATGTCCTGTGCTTTCCTAAGGTACATTCTGGTCACCGGGAAATCCAGGTAGCCAGAACAGACCTGCAGAACTCCAGGACTAAAGATTCTAAAGTGGCCGAATCAGGCATAAAATTCACCTTTGGGGATTTGGGAGGCTGTCTAGTGAGGTCTATGGTAGATACCAAGTGGGGATGATGCTGAGATAATAACATCTTATTTATGTACTGGGATTTACACCTCATCATCCCATTTATCCTCGTTCTACAGATAAAGACTAAGGCTCAGGGATATAATGCCTTGTAAAGGGCCACAGAGCTAACAAGGGGCAGAACGAGCCCAGTTCTCAATTCTCAAGCCATGGTTCTTTCCTCTATAATGCAAAGGCCTCACTGGATGCCAAGACTTAGCTACCACTTCTGCAGATAATTCTCCCTTCCAAGAGCTCAGCAGCCATTAAGAAGCATAACTGTCAACTCTTGGTTACTTAACAAGTACACTTAGAGTCTCACCCTGAGGGAACTGGTCAGTGAGCCAACTACATCCACTGCCCACTGCTCAGGAGACCATATTTTTCTCAATTATCAATTCATGTCTCATGACAGAATTAGCCCTAATGATATCCTGCTCTCTCTTTTCATATTCTATCAAATTATACAAGGATATTATTCATCAAATAACCACTAATAAGAGCTACTAATAATTACTAATAAACCTTACTATGTTTCTAAGCACTTTTTACATGTTACCTCCTTTAATACTAACAACCCAGCAGGATAGTTAAACCCAATTTACAAATAAGTCCTGATAGTGGAGAGGTTAAGGAACAGGCCCAAGATCACATAGCAAATCAGCAGAGGAACTGAGATTTTAATCCAGTCTGCCTGAGCCTAAAGCTCATGCCCTTCTATCCACTAGAACAGTTTCTCAAACTTGAATGTGCGAAAGAATCACGTGGGGATCTTGTCAAAGAAAAGATTCTGATCCAGAAGGTATGGAGTGGGGACTGAATTTTGCATTTCTAATAAGCTCCAGGTGATATGGATGCTTTTGGTCCAAGGAACCCTCTCTGAGTAGCAAAGCACTATATGACATTGCTTGTTCTCAAATCACATTTTTTCACATCTAATTACCATCAAATATGTTTTAAGCAACCTTTACCTCTAAAAAGTCACAAGTCATCCTCAAATCCTTCTCTTTTGTACCTGCCCTTGCTCCCGTCAAAAACAAAAACAAAAACAAACTCCAGGGGCCAGCCCCGTGGTCCAGTGGTTAAGTTCGCGTGCTCCACTTCGGCAGCCCGGGATTTGCAGGTTCAGGTCCTGGGGGCGGACCGACGCACCACTCATCAAGCCATGCTGTAGAGGCATCCCACATACAAAACAGAGGAAGATGAGCACAGATGTTAGCTCAGGGACAATCTTCCTCAGCAAAAAGAGGAGGATTGGCAATGGATGTTAGCTCAGAGCCAGTCTTCCTCACACACATACACAAAAACTCCAGAATAGATTTGGGAATAAAACTTACAAAATGTGGAGGATTCCAATAACCAGTCCTTAGGTGAATAGCTCTATGGCCTGGCACCAACCCAAACTCCTTTAGAATGCATTTCAGCAACCTGGTCTTCCAGGGCTAGCCTAGCTTCCCTGGCTGCTGTCAAAGTAACTAGAGGTCAAACCGCTCCTCATCTAGAGTGAAGTGGTCAACTGAACCTGGGTAAGCCGTGGAAGGGCCTAGGATGGTACAGCCAATCAATAGGTGTATGCTGAGCTGAATAAAGAGAAGAGAGCTTGGCTCATGACACTATTTATGACCTACTGTGACATTTCCTTTCTAGCCACTACGCCATCTGTCTTCCCCCACAGAATCAGACAACTTTACAATCTTCCATAGCCTTCTACCCAGATCCCCTGAAAGCTATATTAAATAGCATTTCAAGGCCTGTATTCTCTTTTATGGTATAAAGTCTAAAATTAAGTCTCAATATTATGTGCTACCTTGATATGTGGTAAAATCAGGAGGGCCTCAAATGGCCTAACCACATATTCTACGATCTACTCTGCTCCTGTGGACAAGGTCCCCTAGGCAAATAATCCCCCTTATCAAAGGGACCAGCTACAGTTCCTGCTTATCCTTGAGTAGTGGGTTTCAGTTCACTGCCAGTCCCCTAAATTATACAAACAAGCCAATCACATCCTCTGGCAGAAACCAAGAGGCACCCCACCCTTATGATACTACAAAGCCCGCTTCCCACAGCCCCTAGTTGTTCACTCTGCTCCAGAGTGCAACCCCACATGGCCGGCTGTGTCCTCCAGGGCTGTGAGTATAAGTGACTAATAACCTGCTGTCAATCTCATCTGCCAGTGTCCAACATTGTATGTTCAGCCATCCCATAACCCTAGGGTCGGAATCCCTCCCTCATCAATGGAGTGAAGAGGAGGTGATTAAACAGTCTTTTTTTGCCCAGTCCACGGGTCTCTGCTCTTTTTCATATCCTTGAATCTCTTGAAGGCCTTTGGCAAGGTCATCAACTGCTCTATGATGGTAATAATGTCCACCATTGTGCTAAGCACTGTCCATAAAGCACGATTTTCCCATTTAATTCCCCTAACATCTCTATGAGGTAGATACCATTACTATCCCTAATACACAGATGAGGAACTAATGTCCAACAGGGTTATTTATGCTACTTGCCCAAGACCACACAGTTAATTAGTTTGAGCAGAGCTCAAATGCAGATCTGCTTGGCTCCCTGTTCTTACTGACTACCTTAGTCTTGACAGGATTTCTGGGCTCAAGGCTATCATTCCTCAACCCCTCACACAGAGAGAGATGTGCTGCTGGATGGCCTGACAGGTGCACCTGCATTTAACGGGCCTAGTTTCTTCTGGTGGTCTCTGCTGAAAGACGGATGGAGATGTGTATCTGGGAAAGAGCACTGTTGGAACAGGCCAGTTGGCTGGCTGGCTGCCAAGAGACTTCCCTTGATGGCTTGAACCTAATTTACCAAAGGTCAAATCTGGTTGTCAACCTTGCAGATACAAACACCCTGTCCTGTAAAAGTCTCACAGTTAATTTGACTTAGGAAGGTTGGATAACACTGTCTAAACTCAAAAGAGAAGAAATATAAATCAGAAAGTCAATTTATTTGTTCACTTATTAGTGAAATATGCCTACTCTTTGCAGTTAGCTGTGAAAAAATTCAAGCGGCAAGGTCAAGTATCATCAGAAAGCCTTTTAGGAAGCACAGAAGAGACTGTGTGCTACCAACGTTCACTGGAAGCCTGGTGCATCTGTCTTTGCCATGGAAGTAAATGCCTGGCCCCCAGACCGGGGGCAGGTGGAGTCTGAGGGTCAGTGTGCACTGCACCGGCACTGCCAGCTGCCATTCTGTGTCATCTCTTCTATCACCGAGTTCCTGGACTCCTCCCTGGCTCCAGTCTCTCTCTGACATAGCTGGACTCAGCTTTGTCTCTGAGGTAATCTTGTGCAGGTATCGAATAGCACTGACCATGTGCTAATTTTTCAGTCTCTCTCAGAATGTAAGGAGTGCCCTCCTGTTGCTCCCACCCACAGGCTTTTCTTTCCGGGCTCCAAACATCTACCTATAGCAGATGGGAACTACTCCTCCTTCAAGGAGCCTAAGCCCAACGAAGCTCTCAACTCACTTCAAACTTCTCCACCTTCTAACTTCCCTCGGAGTCATCCGCCCGACACTGGCTACCCCAGATCCAGTCCTCACTCCCTTCCCTCTGCGCCCTCACCCACGCCGTCCTCCCATGCACTTCTTTCACCTGTTACTTTGCCTTCCTTCAGGCCACTCTGCCACAAATCACTAATTAAAACTCAAAAAAAATTATTTATCAATACCAAACATACATGAAATGATATTTGATCAGAAGGATAATACAAATCAGAAAATTCGGCAACTAGAATTATCCTTAGAAACTATGTAATTCAGCCCTATCATTTTACAGATGAAGAAATTGACAGAAATTAAGTGACCCGCCAAGTCATGTATCTAGGTAATAGCAGGGCCAGATCCAGGACCCAGGTTTCTGGGCTTTTAAGCCAGTACTTGAAACAAAATGCCAAACTCCTAAGTATACAGAACAGGCCCTCAGCGGCGAGGGCTTCCTATGTATCTCACAGACTCACAGCCAATAGCATTAGACATGTTATACAGCACATTTACTATTTTTTTTCTTGGAATGATGCTTAAATATCAACCATTGATAGCTCTTTCAATGAGAAAATCACTATCCTCAAGCCATAAAACTGCCCAAACATGTCTCAGGGAATATAAAATTGCAAATTTCTGAATCCACTGTCATTAGTAGAACCATAAGGTGGATTGATGACTTCAAAAAATACAAAACGAAACATTTTTTAAGTGACTATTTAAGATATTTAAAAGATAATACATTAATGAATACCTGAGGTCAGGATGGAGAAGGCCTTTCTATGCATAAAGGAACAAGAAAATCACAAATGATCAATAGATTTGACTACATGAAAACACAAACTTCCAAAAAAACACCATCAACAAAATTAAAAGATAAATGATAAACCAGCGAACACTTCGTGCCATATGAAGTGAAAAATAAGTAGTTAATATTAGAATAGAAAGATCATACAAATCAAAAAGGAAAACGTTAACATTTAAATTTCTTTAAATGGGCAAAGAGAAACAGATAATTCACAAAAGAAATAAAAAATCAGTAAACTGATAAAAAAGTTCACCCTCACAAACAATTAAAGAAACGCAAATTTAAACATTAATACTATTTGGAGGCAATCCAGCCAGAAGAGTTTTGCAACCATCATATTTAATTGGGAAGCAGTGATTTCAGACCACGGCCTCTGACTTGGCAGACTTCGGTTTGAAGGCTGAGTTGAACACTTACTCAGTGCCCTTGGGCGAGTCACTTTAATCACCGTGAGCCTTAACGTCTTTACAGTTTGGTGTGAAGATGAAATGAGATAATGCATCTGAATTGTTTTAGCAAAGTGCCTGTCAACAGTAATGCTCAATAAGTGGTAGCTGCTATTATTATAAAAATATCACTTGCATTAATAATGCAGGGAAGAGAACAATGAGACAGGGGCCCACTCAGTGCTGATGAAGTATAAACTGGTAAAAATCTCTCAGGAAAGTAATCTAGTAAGTAATTGCTCATCTAGAGCTATAAAAAATGTCCTTGGAGGGCCAGCCCCAGTGGCCTAGTGGTTAAGTTGGGTGCGCTCCGCTTCAGTGGCCCAGGTTTGGTTCCTGGGCACGGACCTACACCACTTGTCTCTCAGGGGCCATGCTGTGGTAGCGGCTCACATACAAAAAGAGGAAGACTGGCAGGGGATGTTAGCTCAGGGCGAATCTTCCTCAGCAAAAAGAAAAAAAAACAGTCCTTGGAGAGAGACATGAGAATTTGGGGGGGTGGGTGTTGGGGAGGCTATACTTCACGTGCACTGTTTGAATGTTTTACCATAATATGTTTACATGTCAGTTGTATAGTTACAGATTAATAAAAAAGAACGAGAAGTCTATGATAGAAGAAAAAAAATTTTTTTTAATGTTTATGCCTTTAGACCCACTTCTAGGAATCTATCTACACAGAAATATTAGAGATATAAGGAAATATTTATGTACATCATATTCAGAGCAATAGCATTAATGGTAAAAAAAATGGAAACTCAGATGTATAATATGAGGTTTTTAAGTAAATATGGTATATAGTCATATTAGGGAATATTATGCAGCCATTAAAAATTAGCCTTTCTATATGATATCTATAGCACAAGTAATCAAAGAAAAAAATAAATTGGACTTCATCAAATTTAAAAACTTTTGTGTATCAAAGAACACTATCATGAAAGTAAAAAGACACCCCACAGAATGGGAACAAATATTCTCAAATCATATATCTGATAAGAATCTATTATCCAGAATATATGAATATAGTATATCAGAATATAGTAGCCAGAACTCTTACAACTCAACAATAAAAGGACAAATAAGCCAATTAAAAAATGGACAAAAGATCTGAATAGACATTTCTCCAAAGAAGAGACACGAAAAGGGAAATAAACACATGAAAAGAGGCTCAACACCAGTAGTCATTAGGGAAATGCAGATGAAAACCACAATGAGATACCACCTCCACACCCACTAGGATGCTATAATAAAACACACACAGATAAAACAAGTGTTGCTGAGGGTGTGGAAGAACTGGAACTCTCATACATCGCTGGTGGAAACGTAAAATGGTGCAGCCACTGTGGAAAACAGTTTGGAAAACTGTTTTGAGGAACAGGTAAACGTCAAAAAGTTAAATGTCGAGTTAACCATATGACCCGGCAATTCCACTCCTAAGTATATACCCAAGAGAAATGAAAACATAGGTCCACACAAAAACTTGCACACTGATATTCACTGGAGCATTATACATAACAGCCAAAGGTGGAAATACCCTAAATGTCCATCAACTGATGAATGGACAAACAAAATGTTGTCTATCTATACAATGGAATATCATTCAGCTATAAAAGAGAATAGAATACAGATACATGCTACAACGATAAACCTTGAAAACATTATGCTAAGTGAAAGAAGCCAGACACAAAAGGCCACATACTATATGATTCCATTTATATGAAATGTCCAGAATAGGCAAATCCATAGAGAGAGAAAGTAGATTAGTGGTTGCCAGAAGCTGAGAGAAGAGGGTACTGGGGAGTGAACGCTAACGGGTACAGGGGTTTTTTTTTGGAGTGATGAAAATGTTCTAGAATTAGAAAGTGGTGATGGTTACACAGACTTTTGAATTGTACACTTTAAAACAATAAATTGTATGGTATGTGAATTATATCTAAATAAATCTTTTTTAATTAGGCTCTTGAAGATTTTTTAATAACATGGAGAAATGCTCTCAATATACTAAAGGGGAAAAAACCAGCATGCAACTGTATACATAATTCCAATTAGGTTTAAAAATATACATACATGCATATACACATTTACATTAAAAAAGACAAAATATATCAAAATGCTAACAGTGGTTATCCCTAGGTAGTGTCATTATGGAGGACTTATTTTCTTATTCATACCTTTCAAAATTTTCTCTAGTAAACATTCATTATTTTTATAATCAGGAAATTTAAAAATAGAAATCCAGGCAAGTCTATCTGGCTTCAAAGCTAGTGTCATTTCCAACGTACTATTCACTCATTAAACATTTATTTAGCTCCAACTATGTACCAAGCAAAGTTAAATAAGATATAATCTCTGCCCGCAGCAAGTTAAGTCTAGGGTGGGGTTTGAACCTGAGTCCATGGACTGGGAAGGGGGACAGGAGTGCATATGCTCTTTAAATTACATGCAGTGCTGTCCAAGTACACGCTTTCCGGGGGAGAACAGTGCAGCTTAGCTGTCATGAGCAGTAGTGTAGCTTAGTAGTCAAAGGCTGGAGCTGGAGCCAGACTACCTGGGTGTGAGGCTTGAACGTCCAATTACAAACTGTATGATCTTGAGAAAATAACCTAACCTGCGTGGAGTCCAGTTCCCTCATCTACAAAATAGGGGTAATAATAGTACCTCTCTCATCGGGTTGTTGGAAGATTAAATGAGTTAACCCAAAGCACCAGCTCTCTATGCTGGAGACATAGTAAGTGCTCAGTAAATTAATTAGCTGCTAGCCACCACCACCATCATCATCACCATCATCACCATTATCACTACCACCACCTCACCACCAGATTCTCAAGGAGGCAGAGACAAAGCAGATCAAGGACCACTAGAAAGGTTGTTTTCCACATTTCAAAACTGGCAGCTAGCATCCGATTCCTGATAAGCCTATAACAACCATTACATTCAACTAACTTCTTTTTCCAGATCTCTCAATTTCTACTGAAACTTCTTTTGAGGCATTCTACAAAATACAATGAGGCAAAACATCAAAATGTTCGGCATAACAAACTGCTTGTGTCCTCTTCTAATTCATAGAAACAAGCGATTTCTCCAGGCTATGATAATGGAAGGAGGCTCTGAGAGACTCATCTGCCTTTCTGGGCCATGATGCTCTGATCCAGTAGTTCCTCCAAGATGACTCTTCCCAGGCCAGACTGCAAAGTCTCCTGAGCAGCACATTCACCTAATGAGTGATGGGGATTGGCCTGCGTTACACCTAATGCCGACTCTGCCATCCTGCAGTCAAGAGTCTCAACAAGAAATCATCACTTCAACCTTTCACATCCAACTCTCGGGTGTTAAAAAGCCCCTTGGCTTTGTCGCCGGTGTTGATGGGCATTTTGCTCTGACCTGACAATGTGGATGAGTTCTGAGTTTTCACCAACTTGATCCTGAGAATACACTTTTCTTCAGCAGGGAATAAATCTGGACCACAGAGTAACACAGCACCAAATTCCAAATTCAAAGATAACTGTCTAATGTAAAATTTAAAGAGCTCAGGCAACTAAAGAATATCAAACCAGGCCTTGGGACCCCAGAGGCCGTGTGCTTAACAGTCAAGGTTTGGAGCAGACAGACAGCCCAGGGGTGAATCGCAGCTCTGCCCTCTTACCAGCTGTGTGACTTTGGCAAGTTGCTTAACTCTCTGGACCTCAGTTTCCTCACACATAAAATGGGGCTAATGTTAGTGCTTAATCTCATGGGGTAGTTGGAGGCATTAAGCCACTACACGTAAATGAGTCAAGACATAAAGGACATTTCCTGTAACTGTCAACATTCATTAAATGTTAAAAGAAAGCAAAAAAATACACCAGCCAAAATATTTATTTTTACAGTCCTTAGGTTGGGTGATCAGTGATGTACTTCTTATTAATCACTCTGCCTCATCACTTATATAAGTTATATATGTTATCTCCTATATATGTCAAATATTACATAATTTTTTTAAAAAGAAAAGAACTTACGGACAACCACATCGCTAGTTTCATACAGCTGGTCTAGGATGCGAGTCAGCCAGGAAAGGGAGAGAAAATGGGGAGGGTGAGGCCTCTCAGAAAAGAGTGCTGGGCTATAATCTGGGAGATTTCATACAAAACCTTAAACTCACTGAAAATTAGCAGGAGGTACAGAGAACTTTTGAAGTCACAAGTTCCAATTTCCTCAGCTGTAGATGAAGAGACTGAGGCCTTGAGAAGTGTTTTAAGATCTCCCCGTTCACTAACGACAGAAATGAGGCTCCTCCTGTTACCTGTGTCTTAGATATCTACCCTAAGGAGAAGGCAGTGAGGAAGACATTTTGGAAGAGGAAAAACAGACACGGTCTGGAAGGGTTCAGGCAGTGACCTAACACCAGGAGCTCACACTGATGAAGATTTATTATACCCCAGGCACTGTGTCAAGAACTTTGCATGGGTGGCCTTACATAATTTCTGCAAAACCTGTGAGGTAGTTCCTATTATTAACTGCACTTTCAACTGAGAAAGTGGAGACCTAGAGAGATTAAATGACTTGCCCCAAATCACAAAGCCAGTGAGTGGCCGAGTCAGTAAATGAGCCCACGCTGTCTGAGCCCAGAGCCGGAACTTTTACCACCGGATACTGCCCAAGCTTGAGAAGTTAAAAAGCAGTGAAGCTCTTGATCCCTGAGTCTTTCCCCTACTTTTTTGGTAACTTCTCTATTCAGAGGCAGTGCAAAGATACACAGCAAATAAAGTGGTTTTTTAATTTATTTCTTTATTTTTATTTTATTTTTTTTATTTTGTGAGGAAGATCAGCCCTGAGCTAACATCCATGCCAATCCTCCTCCTTTTGCGGAGGAAGACCGGCTCTGAGCTAATATCTATTGCCAATCCTCCTCCTTTTTTTTTTTGCCCCCAAAGCCCCAGTAGACAGCTGCATGTCATAGTTGCACATCCTTCTAGTTGCTGTATGCGGGATGTGGCCTCAGCATGGCCAGAGAAGCGGTGCGTTGGTGTGCGCCCAGGATCCGAACCCAGGCCACCAGTAGCGAAGAGCACACACTTAACCGCCAAGCCACGGGGCCGGCCCTAAAGTGGTTTTTAAGTAAGAAGTGATGACATTTATTTAGAGCCTACTGACTTTCTGTTATGTGAGGCACCATCCACGCATTACTCTAGCCCCCGACTTGTCCAAGGCCATGCAGCTGGTAACAGTGTCGTTGTGGTTAGGGCTCCAAGTCCCCGTTTTCCAGCCTAGTCAGTGGACGGTGTGCTCATCTGTCCAGCAGGTCTTTACTGAACTCAGCCAAAGGCCCTTAACTGAGGCCTGGCACAACATAGAGAAGAAATTCAGCAAAACCCCTGCTCTCAAGGAGCTTATGGCACAGTCAGGAAGAAGAGACCACTTTCAGCTTAAAATCCTTCTTCTATTATCCCTTTGTAGTTAAGTAGCCAAAGCACTGAAGAGACTATGGACCCCCAACTTCCTGCAATATTACTCAGATCGCCCAGCCTTCAGCACACCTCTGTGTACTTTTCATAGATGAACTCCATTCTCCTCTCCTCCTACTGCCATAAGCTTTTTCTTTTGTCTTTGAAGAAGTGGGAATTATTTTCATCTCTTTCTCTTATCCATCACCAGTGAGTGTGACAAGAGGTTAACTTAAGGAGCTAACAAAAAAAATGCAAAAGAGGATAACTTCTCTACTGCCTTCAACTTTGGGAAAGAGCCTATGGGATTCCATAGTATTTGCTCAAAAATGTTCAAAGGAAGACATGGAAAATTTCATCCTCAACATTGTGCTGCCCAAGAAAAAATCCAGAACTCTAGGGGCCAATTATTCTGCTGTTTTGGACCCTGACCTTAGAAAGTCTCCCTCTGGTTTGAATCTGGCTGGAACTGAGGGCAGCTGACAACAGAGTGCTAGCTGTAGGAGCAGCTTGTGTCTGGGGTGGTCAAAGTTAACGAATGCCAGGGCTTCAGAGCATCATTCAAAAATAGTACCACACCAAACCTATGGGCTAAATGAATGAGAGCAGTAAGTTTCACTGTTATTTAAATTTATAAGTTCCTGCTATATTCCCAACATCACGCTAGGAGCTAGGTACTCAAAACAGTGGCAGGCCTTTAAAAACCAACTAATGTCGGTTGCACTAATAAAACTAGACAAAGAGAAGGCAAGGCGTGAGCAGAGCATGTAAGAGAAGCAGTAAAGATGGAGCGATAGGAGGCCTAATGCTTGCAAACAGAAGTGAGAGAAATATTTGTGATGTGAATTAGAAGGGAAGACTGATATAATGCCACGAGAGTGGCTCTTGACTATCTCTCTTGCTTCTGCTTTTCTCTGGCCACTTGGAGTTTAAAATTCGAAAAATAATAAGGAGCTAAAAAGAGTTGGGTTCTAAACCTTAGTTTAGCTTCATAACCTTGAGTTACTTAGCCTTTCAAAACCTGTTTTCTTAAGTGTGAAATGGAGTTAACATGTATATGGGAGCTCATAATGATATTTTCACTTTTATATGCTTGAAATTTCCATAATAATTTTTAAAATGGGGATAACAGTACCTATTGCTTAGTTGCTGCGAGGATTACAAGAAATAATTATATCAATCACCTACTAGAGTGCCTGGCACTTTGTAGGCATTCACTAAATGGTAACTATTATTATCAACATGATATTTTTTAAAGTTCTGGGATGGGGTGAGGAGGAGAACCAAACACTATGAACCAGTGAATGAACGGCTGTAGACTGCAGACTCAGGAATATCTGGACGTCTGTATAACAAGGACAACCTTTCAAATACAGGTCTTATGGGCTTCTCACTCTCTCATCCACTTTCCTTTTCCCCTTACTGCCTTATTCATTCCACTCCACAACTACGTACTGACTGCCCACTGTGTGTAGGTACTGAGAATGGGAAAGGGAGGAAGACAGACAACAGAAGAGGCTCTGAGTAGACAAGAGAACAGAATGGGCTTTTGGAGGAGGGTATAATATGAACCATCCAAAATGATACGCAAAAAGTTTTGAGTATACAAACTATATGAACAAAGATGTGTACAACTTCTCTGAGAAGTTCTAGAGGGATTCTAAAAGGAATTACTTATTTTTTTAAAAAGATAAGAATGAAATCTAATAAGCTGAACAAGAGGCATACAAAATTTATATAAGGAAAAACATAAAACTCTCCTGAAAAATCACAAAAGTAGCCTTGTGCAAATGGAAAGACAGACCATCGTCTTGGATAGGAAGACTCAATATCATAAAGATATCATTTCTCCCTAAGCTAATTTATAAATTTAACATAATATCAACAAAAATACCATGAAGTTGTTTCATCCTGAGATTAGACAAATTGATTACAAAGCTTACATGGCAGAATAAACAAGCAAAAACAGTCAGCAAAACCCTGAAAAAAGAGCAATATGAAAAAACTGGCCCTTCCAGGTATTAAAACAAATTATAAAGCCTCTAAAATTAAGATGGTTTTGAAATGGCATATGAACTGACAATCAAACCAATGGAACAAAACAGAAAATCCAGTAAGAAACCCAAAGGCATACAAGAGTTTAGGATCTAATAAAAACAGCATCTCAAATCAGTGGAGAAAAGATAAGAGCTTTTAATACGTAGTATTGGGACACATGGCTGGCCAATGGGAAAAAGATAAAATTGGATCCTTCCTCAAACCAAATACCAAGATAAATTCAAAATGGATCAGAGTCTTAGATGTTTAAAAAAAATAATGAAATCATATATGATTCTAGAAGAAAACATTAATGAATTCCTCATAAATTAAGAACGGGGTCGGGGCCGGCCCGGTGGCGCAAGCGGTTAAGTGCGCGTGCTGCGGCAGCCCAGGGTTCGCAGGTTTGGATCCCCGGCGAGCACCGACACATCGCTTGTTAAGCCATGCTGTGGCAGTGTCCCATATAAAGTAGAGGAAGATGGCCACGGTTGTTAGCTCAGGGCCCATCTTCCTCAAGAAAAAAGGGGAGGATTGGCATCAGATGTTAGCTCAGGGTTAGTCCTCCTCACAAAAAAAAAAAAAAAAGAATGGGGCAAACTTCCTAACTCTGACTCAAAATCTAAAGCAATACACTGTTATATCGATAAATATGACTATATAAAGATGTAAAACTTTTGTATAACAATAAAACAACACATGTAAAGTCAGGCATATGTCAAATGGAAAAAATATTTTTGCAACTTATACCACAGACATTGGGCAGATATCTTGTATCTCATAAAAGGAGAAAACAAATTTAAACTATAATGAAATATTATTTCTTACCTAACAAATTGGCAAAACCCCCAAACCCAAGAGAAATAGAGAAGAGGGGTCAGGCATGAAATAAAAAGTTCTGTGAATATACTTTGATATATAGTTTTGATTCTGAAACCAAATAAATAAATAGTTTTCATAGTTAAAAAACAAAATTATATTTTTAAAAGCAATCCTTAAAGTTTAAAACAAATGAGCCTGTTTACGAAGTTGGTGGCATTAACTACACAGAGAAAATAATTAAATCAAGTGACTTTACAACATTATTGACTATACATCTCAAGTAGCATATATTCTAAGGACAAAAGGAACCACAAAGAAAACTAAAACATTCAGTAACCTGATGGTCAGTGTAGATAACGGCATTGCTACTGGCCTGGTTAATAACATGGCCAGAGAAATCTAAGGAGAGGGAGGAGCCTGAAAGCCCCAGCGTGGCCCACTTATCTCAGAAGGATGAAATTCTGTGGCCCACTGAGCATTAATGACTGGTGCTCAAGTAGAAGGGTGAGAGGGGAGTGGAAAGGGTGCTAAGAGATGAGGCTTAAGACAGGCACAGCCAGAGCTTGAGGGCAGCATATGCCAAATCAAGAAACTACACTATCCTGAGGGCAGGCAAGCCATCCTGCAGTTTGGTGTTTTTTTTTTTTTTTTGCTGGGAAAGATTCGCCCTGAGCTACCATCTGTTGCCAATCTTCCTCTCCATTTCTTTTTTCTTCCCCAAAGCCCCACTACCGAGTTGTATATTCTAGTTGTAAGTCCTTCTAGCTCTTCTACGAGAGCCGCTGCCGCGGCATGGCTACTGACAGACGGGGGTGTGGTTCTGTGCCTGGGAGCCCAGCTGGGCCGCCGAAGCGGAGCCCACCAAACTTGAATCTCTAGGCCATCAGGGCTGGCTCCCATCCTGCAGTTTTAAGCATGGGAGTGACATGTTGTGCTTTATAAAGATCATGGCAACAGTGTACAAAATAGATTGGAGAGGAGCAAAACTAGAAGCCGGCCTGCTGGCCAGCTAGAAGGCTGTTACAGTAATCCAGGATAAGAGATTATACCAGCTTTAACCAAAGGAGACAGGGGACATCAACAGGCTTGTAGCCTAAATAAATGTGTGCCATTGGGGGGGTTGGGGGGGAGTTGCGGGGGGTGGCTTGAGAGACGGGGAAGAACATGGGATGACCGTCAAGTTTCTGCCTCTGGGAATTCAGTGGGGCCGCCCAGTGAGACTAGGAACCGAAGGGAAGTATCAGATGGAAGAGAAATGGCAGAGCCAAAACTGCTGCCAGAGCCCTGATCCGGGCTTTCAGAGCTAGTGGGGACAAGGAGCTAAGGGCGCCAAGAAGGAAGACCCAATGGTCAGGCCAGTCCTAGAAAGTTGAGAAACAGAGGAAGCCAGAGGGTTAGATTACTTCTTGTAAAATGTTCCCAAAGTCAGAAATAGAATCACATGCTGTTTGCTTTTGTTTTTATACTTAAAAAAAAAAAACAAACCTGCAAGTAATCAATATTTGGAGCCTCAAAAGAAATTATTTACACTTGTAATCCTTTGTTTCTAATCTCCCTCAACTTCCTTGGGCCCTTTTCTTCATAAAACGTCCTCTATTGTTTGTCCCAGGACCGGACTCTAGGGCCTATAGCAGGAGTCACTCATGAAAACCCCTCCAGGGGTCAGACAGATGTAAAATCTCTGATGTTTAAACATACGCAACTAACAGTTAAACATTATATGGGCCAAACTCTGGCCTACAGCAGTTTTCTACTGAGGTCCCATTTTTACAAAATATCCTAAGATAAACATTTAAAAGATATTTCCTTCCTTTTTTTCCCCGTCGGGTACTAATAAAACCAGAAATTACATCTATGCATTGACTTTTTCAGAGGTCCTAGTATTAGATAAGTTCTGAGATAAGTCTGGTTTCAAAACAGAAGCTCTTTACTGTCACAGACAGAGGGACCCCAGGACAAATGCAGGGGAAGGGTCCTCTCCTCCTTTACTCCTGTCTCTGCCTCCTTGAATCCATCCCTCTCCTCCTCCCTCCCTCCCAACCCTGCTTTCCTAACTCAGGAACTGCCTCCATCTGCAAGAAGCTGATGCCTAGAGCCAAAGTACTAGGCTTCTCCTCCTCTTCCTTTCACCCGCCAGGAGAAACAAATCCAGCATCTGCTAACAAGGCTGCTGAGACAGTAAGTCCCCATTTCACCAGTCTCATGTAAAATAACGACAAATGATGGTCTCTAAGGTGTTTCTGGGGCACCTCACTGGGTGAATGCCTATATTACAGCAAACATTCAACTATGCTTGGCCACTTTAGACAGGAAACAAAGCCTGAAAAGACACTTTCAAATCTTTGAGGTCAAGGCCACAGAGCAGTAGAAAGTCCTGGTTTCAGGGGGATTCTCGTCACTGCTTTGGTTCAGTGGTGTTATATGTGACATTTCACTGTTGGCTCTGCACCTTTTGAGGAGTCAGGGACCTCTCCGAGATCTGATTAAAGTAATGGGCTCTCTTCCCAGGAAAAATGACATTCACACAAACTTGCAGGCAAATTCAAAGGATTGATGGTTCCCTTCCAACTCGACCATTTACCCCAGATTAACAATCCCTGCCTTATGTGGATCAGCTATAATGTAGTATTTACTTTATCTAAGGAAATGAAATACTTGATATCATGATTTTGAAGATATGGAGTTAAATAACAACATTAGGGAAATGTAAGGAAAGTCTTTTCTTACCCTTCTCTCCCTTGAGAGCTGCCAGTCTTAAAATTGCATGCTCTTTGCAAATGAAATACCGCACCCTCTGCATGACTTAAAGAAATCGACAATCTCATCTCTGAATTTAAATGCCCTTAACATTTAATTCTTTCCTCTATGTGGTTATAGCTGGCTTTCTTCACATTATCAAGATGATGGCTTTAGAAGGCAGGCTATTGGAGATCTAGAAAACCATATATCCCAATTCAATTTCCTTGTGAAAATCAAAGAGCTCACTCTCTTCAAGAGTTGAAAGAGGCTGAGAGGTCACTGCCTTCCCCCAGGGTGCTGGTACAGGCAGTACTCCAGAAGGATAATGTAAATACTCAGTATGAGGCAAGAGAGCATACCAATTTGTTTTTCAATCTATTTTATTTCAGTTCAAAGCATCTTTGCAGACAGATAGTCCAGAAAACAAGCCACACTTGGGTTATACTCAGTCTTCCTCAATCTCCAAAAGCAGCTGAGTATTGCCAAAGTGTGGCTTGTTTGCCTGCGCTGCCTGTCTGGAATGATGCTTTGAGAAATAAAATAGACTGAAAAACAAATTGGTATGCCCTGGCTCTTCCTGCAGTTCTATATTATCCTTCAAAGCTGGCGTTACCACCTACTCTTTACCGGAACCCAACAGACTCAAATCACAGAGGAAAACTGTAATACTTTAAATGTGAAGGTCCCACCCAAACCTAAAATAGCAATTTAATTCAGGGCTTGTTGTTTAACACTGCAGTAACACACCACTCTCTGTCCAGTTCCTTGCTCCATTTGCTAGGCTGGATTCCATCTTCTGACGACATGTGCAATATGGTTACTGGACACAGTTTAAAGCAAAACTTGACATTGCTGATCTTCTTATGTAGTTCGCTCGATTTATTACTGCCTCTGTAACTTTTCAAGTTCATGAGCCCAAACGTCATCTTATTTTTACCTATTCAAAAAGTCTGCTACTTGCTTTAAAGCATTCAATGCTCTGCTTAAAGCATGCAACATTATTTTGAAAACTTTTAGAGAAAACCCAAAAGCATTTTTCAAACAAATTTTAAAATTACCACCAACTAGAAGAAGCCTTAAGAAAATGCACATGCCTGACATGGAGAAACACAAACGGTTTCAAGCTTAAAACACTAAAATGATGAAAAATGCACTGCATAAGACAAGTTGTATAATTTGGTTTAAAAAAATTAAATCCCATTTGAAAAGTGCCTCTTAACAGAAACATTAAGAAAAAAGTTAGATCTGTTGCCCTCCCCACAAAGACAGAAAAACACACACACACCCTCAATTTTGTCTGTAACACGCTTTTGGATTTTTGTTATTTAGCACTTTAAATAAGTTTCCATTTGGAGTCAAATTTGGTTAGGTTTCTCTAATTGGAATTCAGCAATACGTGTAACAAGCAGAAAACACACAACGACCCTTTGAGAAGGTACCATTGTCCACATTTGACAGATTAGACAATTAATCTGTAACGGGCCCAAGCGCATGCAGCTCTGTTGGCAGTAAAGCCGGGTTCAAGGTGAGGGACCAAGAGCACAGGCCCGGGAACCACAGCCCAACCACTCGCCTCTTCCCGTTCTGCAGCACTCCAAGCTCTTGCCACCTCACGGTCTCTGAACTCGCTGAAAAATTCTTCCTGCCAACTTCTCTCTCTTCCCTTCTTGCTAGACTGGATCCCTGTCACTCAACAAGTTTCAGCTTACACTACGTTTCTCAGGAGGGGCCTTCTGGGCCTATCCTGGTTAAAAGGTGGTCTCCCAGGTCAGCACTGTTTTGTTTTCTTTATAGCAGTTGCCACAATTTGGAGTAATTTATTTCTTTACTGTCTTAGACACTAGGTTTTAGGTCCATCTTGCTCACCCTGGTAACCACAGGGCCTAGCACAGTGGTGACTGGTACACAGCAGGCATGCAAATATTTGGTGAGTGAATGGCCTATTTGTTTAATATTTGCCAGATGCCAGGTTGTGGGCACTGGCTAGCTGCTGATACAAGAACAGGTAAGGTGTGGTCCCCGCCCTGAAGGACCTCCCGCGCTTAGGAAAGAGAGTACACAGATGGAATAATGCAGGGTGGTGAGTGTGATCGGTTTAGGTTCAGATCCCAGCTCCCTATGCATTATCAATGTAACCTTGGACACCCCTCCTGAATCTCAGTTTCCTCATCTCTAAAAATGAGAATATTAATACTACCTATCTCACAGTGTTGGTGTGAGGATTGATAATCCTGTAAGCACACAAGAATCACTCAATAAATATTAACTACTAATTTTATTATGATGTATCCAGCTGTATTTGAAATGATCTTTGTTTACAGGTATACCATCCCTCAAAGCCCCAACAGAATTTAAATTCCATTGGAAGGGCCGAGATCATGTTGATCTTGTGCACCACTGTATTTCCAGGAATTTAAACCTTCCCTAGTATACAGTAAGTGCTCAACAAATACTGAATGATTAATGAATGCATGCATGCAAGCATGGAGTGTTCTGAAACCATTTGTTAGTTAGACTAGTGATGAATACCTAGGTTTGGGAACACCTGCCATAAAAGAAAGACATCTAAATTAGCAAGTGAGGTGTGGCAGAAATTTGTTGATTTAGCCAAGTAGAGAAAGTTTTCACTTTGAGGTTGTAATTAAATCTCCATAAACCATACGAAGATTTGGATTCCATTCCAAGGAAAAACCAATAGTCTCAGATTGAGCGATTTGAAAGAATCAAGTCCAAGCAGTATGAGGTGCATCACCAGGGAAGGGGGCTCCCAGGGATGAGCTTAATTTGCTGAGCCTAATCTAGTACACCTTTAAATAGCTTATTACCCTCTCAGAATCTCGGCTTCCTACTCTTGCAAAACGGACACGTGGGCACTTACTCACAAAGCATGGTTGGCACAAAAATGCTGTGTATGAATATAAACAGAGCATCTGGGTTATTGTAGGCGCTGGCTGGATGGTATTATTGTTATCCAAAGTAGGGGAAACAATTCCCAGGATAAATAATAAATCAGTAAGACCAGAAGAGGTCATGGAAGCCAGTGTTTGGTCCACAAAAGAACTCCAGAGCCAGTCCTGATGGCCAGTGGTTGAAGTTCTGGAGAGTGTGCTTCTGTGCCAGGTTTGGTTCCCCGTGTAGAACTACACCACTCCTCTGTCAGTAGCCATGCTCTGGCTGCAGCTCACATGGAAAACTAGGACTTACAACCAGAATATGGAACTACGCGCTGGGGCTTTGGGGAGGGGGAAAAAAAAAAAAGAGGAAGATTGGCAACAGATGTTACCACAGGGTGACTCTTTCCCAGAGGGAAAAAAAAATTATAAAGAACTCCAGATCCAGGGGCAGTTGTAGCTGAGTTTCCCACCCCATGAGACGGGACCAGAGGCATCGTGAAGGACAACACTGACCCAATCTACGTGTGTCTAGGGCAGGGGTCGCACGCTTTTTCTGTGAAAGGCCGGACAAAAATGTTTTCGGCTTTGCGGGCCAAGCCATCAAAGCCAGGCGACAGCTGTCGCAACCACTCAACTTTGCTCTCCTAGCAGGAAAGCAGCCAGGGACAATACGTAAACAACGCACATGGCTGTGTTTCATGAAACTTCATTTACGGACACCGGACTATCTGGGTTCACAAATTATGTGAAATATTCTTCTTTTCCCCCCAGCCATTTAAAAAAGTAAAAGCCGTTCTCTGTTCCCGGCGGACAACAACGGGAGGGGGCTGCGGGGCGGATGTGGCCCAAGGCCCTGACTTGCCGACGCCGGTGCATGGGCTTGGCGGGAGGGGGACGAGCCTGCGAGCAGCAGCGGCGAGCGGAGGCTCCCATCGCGCCGGGCGGCGGGCGGTGCGGCGACGGCAGGCCCGGGCGGGGACCAGGCCGCACCGACCGCCCGGGCCCCGCGGACTCCCCGCCGGAGACTCCAGCCGAGCCTGCGCTGGGGATGCGGGCCGCCCCCGGGGGTCCACGTCCCGGAGCTGGGGAGGTGGCTGGGACTCGGCAGAGCCCGGCGCAGTTCGCCACGCGGAGGGGTCTCTGCGCGCCCCTCATTCGGGGCGCCTCTTGGGCCTCAGCTGCACAAGGGGTCTCCACGCTGAGTCCCAGCCCCGTTTCTATGGTTACCTGTTCAGCACCGATTCAAACTGCCGTTCTTTATTGACAGCGCCATAGAGGACACGAACACTCCTGCCCGAAGGGAACAATAAAGCTTTCTCCATTCAACAGCGCCAGAAACGCCAGGAGGCGGCCATTTTGAGGCCGGCGCGGAACGGGTATAAGCCGGGAGGGGCGGCCCGGCCTGCCCCGCGCGCCGCAGTCACGTGCTGGGGGCGGGCCTCGGGGGCGGGGCCTGCGTCGCGCGCGCGCTATCCGGTGCTAGGACGCTGGGGCGAGCCGGTTGCTGACCTCTGTCTGACCTCTAACCTTTGACCACTCCTTCCCATCCCCATACTCCCTTAGTAAAGTTCTAGTAAGGTTCCGCGCCCCCTCGCTGGGGAGCACTAGGGTTAGGATCTTTTTTCAAGTGGACACAAAAGGTTTCTTTACATTTTTGAAAACACGTTCACGTGCAAGGCGGAGACGTGACCTGAGCCGCGTCCCAAGGCTCGTTCTCATTGGTGGAGAGGCTTAGCGCCGCTCGGTCGTGAGAGGCCAACAGACCCACGTATGGGCCAATCGTGGGCATTGAAGGCATTTTGATCCCGCCCCTCCCTCCTCCCGGTCTTGGGATTTAGGACTTTGCGGGGAAAGTGCACATAGCTTTTCTTTTCCTCAGTTTCCCTTTCTCACACGCTTTGTTGCACACTGTGCGTTCCACGTTGGAGCTCCTCTTGCCACCCTTGTAATCCAAACAGATGAAGTCAGACCCAGACAGTATCAGACAAGTTAAGTCACATCAGTGCTGGCCCACTGAACCTCACGCTGTCACTCTGGCATTGACACGCAGCCAATTTTTCTGTCACTGCCAGTCGTGCCGCCCAAATCCAGTTGTCTCAGTGCAATGCCGAGATCCCTCTGTGGTTACAGCTGTTACTCCACAGTGTCAATATTCAGTCGTTCTGAGAGCTGTCATTGTCAGAGTGACCCCACTCTGTCACCGTTTTTAATCAAAAATTCAATCTACTGAGCAGAGCTGTCACTCGCATTGTTACTGTCATCCAGTCCATCATTTTTTACTGTCGCTGTCTGACGTGTGATCCCTGTCAATGACCACAAACTTCAAACAGTTCTGTACAATATAACGTTTGGACTGTGTGCCCAGCTGTCACCCTTTCAAGTTGTTTTCACTGTCATTGTCACTCAGCTACTTTGACTGCTGCATAGTCAAGCCAATATTTAGCAGGCCCCTACTGGGTACACAGCTGTCCTTGTTACTGCCCAATTAGTCACTTTCACTATTATACTCACAAATCACTGTCACATTCAGGGTCAGAGTTACTGCAGCTGACATTCAGTCACTTTTGTAGTCACTGGAAGCCACACCACAGCTGTTGTGTCTCCCGATCACTCATTTCCAGTATCTCCTGCATTCTCCTTTAGTGGGTCCCCAGTAGAGGGTTGCCAGATTTAGCAAACACACACCTAGAATGGTGCCGGGCACATGGTGGGTGCTCAAGAAATATTTGTTGAATTAATGGATTTAAAAAAAAACAGTATTATTGTCAATGTACTGTATGTGAATGTGGATAACTTGAGGCTTATCAGTCTCAAACAATAGGAATAGTTTGCAGGCACAATTTGTTCTCCCTGTTCCACTTAACAAAACTCTGTGTCCTATAGGGACTAGAAGGAGAAAGCATGAGAACTGTGGCTACCGTGTGCACGCTGAATTCCTGGGACTATGGTTACAAAGAATAGGACTTTTTTTTTTTAAGTTTTTATTGTTATTTTTTAAAGTTTTTATTTCTTATTTTATTTCATGTTTTAAAACAAAAACATGTTTGTTGTAGGGTATTTAGAAAATAAAGGAAGGACTCTTTCCTTCTGAATGATTGTTTTGGACATAACAAAGAATGCCTTCCCCCAGTAGACCACCACACACCCACACATAGTCAACAGGTCAATGACCGCAGTTTATCCATAATTGTTTACGTGAGGTTTTGCATTCTTAGAAATTCCCATGGGACTGCCTTGCCTACAGTTCATGAAGAACAGCATAGGGTCACGGAGAGCAATGGCCCTTGCTTCTGGCTGGCCATCACATGAGAGAAAAATGGCTGGACCCTCTAAGGACCTCGTCTCTCTGGAGAGCCTCAAGGGTTTTGGAGAAATAACTCGTGCGTTCCAGTCTCCAGAGGACCCAATCCTTGACCTTGAAGGGGAAGGTCTTGGGGACTTTTCACCCTTTTTTTTTTTTTTTTTACCTTGACAGAAAATGTTTCCAGGCGATGCGTGAGGTGGCTCTAGCTAAACTACCAACTGTTTCCAGAGAGACTACTACGTACCAGGTCACTGGGGTGAACAAAACATGGTCCTTGCTCTGGTAGGAAATAACAGAGCCACCACCACTTCTACTGCTAGTATCAGCAGTCATCATTTATCTCGCTCTTATTCTCTGCCAGGTACCATGCCAAGCTCTTTACCTAGACTATCTCATTGAATTCTCATAACCACTCAGTGAGGTAGGTAACATCATTACCTGCTTTTATACAGGAGAAAACACAGAGTCAGAGAAAGTAAATAATTTGCTGAAGGTCACACAGCCACTAAGCAGTGGAGTTGAGGTTGAAACCTAAGAAGTCTGACTCCTGAGCCTTTACTTTTTCCCCCAGATTAATTAATTGTGGTGTTTTACAAAATATATATGTTCATTTTAAAGAATTTAAGGATTACAGAAAAATACAAAGAAGAGAGTTAAAACAGAATCACTATAAATCCTACCACTTAGCAGTAACATATCATAGACGAGCGTTTCTCCATCTCTGAGCATATATACATATAGGTAGGTAGATGGAGAGATAATGATAATAATGACAGTTTCCCTCCAGTAAGCCCTATGTGCTGCACACTGTTCCAAGGGCTTTCCATGAATTAACACATTTAATTTACTCAGAGAGATGGATAGATATAATTTTATTAAAATGAGCTCATTTAACATCTTCAGGCTTCACATCAGCAGCCAACCACCTGGTGATGTTTTTCCCCAAATCTGGTTCTTTCCTCGGTCTTTGCTGTATTCTCGCCACCTTCCAATCAAATCCTAAGCCCAGAATCCTTGGGCTGCAAGAGCTGAGTCTTTAAATAGCACCCTCTGCACAGCTGCTGCCCAGTCAGATGTCTCTGCTGCTCCCCAAGGCAGCGGTGTTATTTGTAGAAGTGAAGTTTGCTAGAGGCTCAACACATGTTTTTATTTATTAGAGTAGGTATCTGGGCCTTGGCATTCTTTTTCCCGGCTTTCTAAGTGTTAGAATTTCACTACCCTTTTCTCCGATCCAAATGAAGCTTAGTCTTCAGAGCTTGCCCAGTGGAGACCAGCGAGTCTCAGATGAGGATGCTGTTGGAATTTGCCAAATGACTCGGAAAGGTCAGCCGCCTGCTCATCCATCCGGGATGACAAAAGACCAGGAGGAGGGAGAGACCGCCTGGCTCCAACGGGGCTGGCCAGCCAATGAGAGTCTGGAGCACTTCTGTGGGTCTGGCCCTACCAATATAGTATATTGTGAATGAATCCTTTACCTCAGTTTCCCCCCGGAGACAAAAGGCTCTCTTGCATTCAGAATGCGGAATCAACATCTCCACGGAGATGGCTCACAGGCCCCTCAGATTCATCTAATCCAGAACAGCAACTCTGATTTTCCAGCCAAGCCTGCTTCTCCCTTCCAGTTCCCCAGCTCAAAGAGGACAGCCCACCCACCATTCTCTGCCCAGATTGCTCAGGTCAGACACCTGGGGGTGTTCTTGACACTTCTGTCGCTCACCTTCCACCAGTCACCAAGTCTTGTTGATTTTACCTCTAAATATACTCTCTCCATTTCCACGGCCAAAATCCAAATGACCTCTACCTCTCACCTGCTGCATATCCTCCTCCCGCAGCCTCTTTTGATATCCTTGACTTTGTTCTGCAGACAGCAAGTAGCGTAGTCTTTCATTTCATTCAGAATCCACTTTATTCAGTGTATTACAGACAAGAAAATGTACTCATTTAAAGTGTAATTTTTGCAAATATATTCACCTGTGTAACCACTACCATCTCAAGATGTAGAATGTTTTTATTTTTTAGAGCAATTTTACCTTCACAGCAAAATTGAAAGGAAGGTACATGGATTTCCCATGTTCTCCCTGCCCCCACACAGGCATAGCCTCCCCTACCATCAACGTCCCCCACCAGAATGGTACATTTGTAACAACTGATGTACCTACATTCACAGATAATTATCACCCGAAATCCATAGTTTACATTAGGGTTCACTCTTGGTGTTGTCCATTCTATGGGTTTGGTTAAATGTATAATAACATGTATCCACCATTATAACATTATACAAAGTAGTTTCACTGCCCTAAAAATCCTTTGTGCTTCACCTATTCGTCCCTCCCTCCCCCCAACCCCTGGCAACCACTGACCTTTTGACTCTCTAGCTTTGCCTTTTCCAGAATGTCATATAGTCGGAGTCATATAGTATGCAGCCTTTTTGAGGTTGGCTTCTATCACTTAGTAATATGCGTTTAAGTTTCCTCCATGTCTTTTCATGGCTTGATAGCTCATTTCTTTTTAGCACTGAGTAATATTCCACATCTAGATGTACCACGGTTTATTTACCCATTCACCTATTGAAGGACATCCTGGGTGCTCCCAAGTTTTGGCAATTATGAAAAGAGCTGCTATAGACGTCTGCATGCGGGCTTTTGTGTGGACATAGGTTTTCAATTCATTTGGGTAAATACCAAGGAGCACACTTGTTGGAACTATGGTAGGGGGAGGTTTAGTCTTGTAAGAAACCGCTAAACTGTCTTCCAAAGTGGCTGTACCATTTTGCATTCACGCCAGTTCCTTTTGCTCCACATCCTCACCAGGATTTGGTGTTGTCAGTGTTCTGGATTTTGGCCATTCTAATAAGTGTGTAGTGATATCTCATTGTTATTTTATTTTGCATTTCCCTGATGACATATGACGTGGAGCATCTTATCATATGCTTACTTGCCATCTGTATATCTTCTTTGGTGAAGTGGCTGTTAAGATGTTTGGCCCATTTTTTAATCAAGTTGTTTGTTTTCTTATTGTTGAATTTTAAGAGTTCTTTGTATATTTTGGATAATAGTTCTTTATCAGGTATGTCTTTTGCAAATATTTTCTCCCAGTCTGTGCTTGTCTTCTTATTCTCTTGACAGTGCATTTTGCAGAGCAGAAAAGTTTAATATAACGAGCCCAGCTTATCAATTCTTTCTTTCATGAATTGTGCCTTTGGTGTTGTATCTAAAAAGTCATTGCCATACCAAGGTCATCTAGATTTCTTCCTATGTCATTTTCTAGGAGTTTAATAGTTTTGCATTTTACATTTAGGTCTGTGATCCATTTTGACTTAATTTTGTGAAGAGTAAGATCTGTGTCCAGATTCATTTATTTGCATGTGAATGTCAGCTGTTTCAGCACCATTTGTTGAAGCTCTCTTTGCCCCATTGTATTGCTTTTGCTCCTTTTGTCCAGTATCAGTTGACTTTATTTATGTGGGTTTATTTTTTGGGGGGGCTCTCTATTCCTTCTATTGATCTATTCTTTTGCCAGGACCAGTCTTGATTACTGTAGCTTTACGGTAAGTCTTGAAGTTGAGTAGTATCAGTCCTCCAACTTTGTTCTTCTCCTTCAACATTGTGTTGGCTATTTCTGGGTCTTTGCCCCTCCATATATACTTTAGAATCAATTTGTCAAAATCCACAATATAATTTTTGGGAAAGCTTCGAGTTTCTCACCATTAAGTATAGTGTTAGCTGTAGATGTTCTTTATCAAGTTGAGAAAGTTCCCCTCTAATCCTAGTTTTCTGAGAATTTTTATGACAAATGGGTGTTGGGCTTTGTCAAATGCTTTTTCTGCATCTATTTATATGATCATGTGATTTTTCTTCTTTAGCCTGCTGATATGATGGGTAACATTTATTGATTTTCAAATACCGAACCAGCCCTGCATACCTGGGATAAATCCCACTTGGTTATGGTGCCTAATTCTTTTTATACATTGTAGGATTTCATTTGCTAATGTTTTGTTAAGGATTTTTGCATCTATTTTCATGAGAGACATTGGTCTGTAGTTTTCTTTTCTTGAAATGTCTTTGTTTTTGTTATTAATGTGATGCTGGCCTCAAAGAACAAGTTAGGAAGTATTCTCTCTGTTTCTGTCTTTGGAAGAGATTATAGGTACTTGGTATAATTTCTTCCTTAAATATTTGGTAGAATTTATCAGTGAAACCATCTGGGCCTGGTGCTTGCTGTTTTGGAAGGTTATTAATTATTGATTCAATTTCTTTAATAGATATAGGGCTATTTGGATTGTCTGTTTCTTCTTGTGTGAGTTTTGGTAGACTGTCTTTCAAGGAATTGATCCGTTTCATCTAAGTTATCAAATTTGTGGTCATAGAGTTTTCATAATATTCCTTTATTATTCTTTTATTGTCCATGGGATCTGTGGTTATGACCCCTCTTTCATTTCTGGTGTTAGTAATTTGTGTTTTCTCCCTTTTTTTCTTAGCCTGGCTAGAGGCTTAACAATTTTATTGATCTTTTTTTCAAGGAACCAGCTTTTGTACTGTTGATATTCTCCATTGAGTTCCTCTTTTCAGTGTCATTTAATTCTGCTCTCATTCTTATTATTTCTTTGCTTTTGCTTACTTTGGAATTCATTTGTTGTTCTTTTTCTAGTTTCCTAAGGTAGCAGCTTAAATTATTGGTTTTAGATCTTCCTTCTTTTCTAATATATGCATTCAATGCTATAAATTTCACTCTAAGCACTGCTTTTACTGCACCCCACAAATTTTGATAAGTTGTATTTACATTTTCATTTAGTTTAAAATATCCTTACATTTCTCTTGATATTTCATCCTTGACCTATGTGTTTTTTAGAAGTATTTGAGGATTTTCCAGCTATCTTTCTGGTATTGATTTCTAGTTTAATTCCATTGTGGTCTGAGAGCAGAGATTGTATGATTTCTATTCAATTTGTTGACATGTGTTTTATGGCTCAAAATATGGTCTATCTTGGTGAATGTTCCATGTGATCTTGAGAAGAATGTGTAGTCTACTATTGCTGGAGGAAGTCAATGAAGTTGTCTATAGATGTCCATTATATCCAGTTGATTGATGGCGCTGTTCACTAAAACTATATCCTTATTGATTTTCTGCCTGCTGGATCTGTTCATTTCTGATAGAGAGATGTTTAAAGTTTCCAACTATAATAACGGAGTCATCTCTTTCTCTTTGTATTTCTTTCAGTTTGCCTTATGTATTTTGATGCTTTGTTGTTAGGTGCATACACATTAAGGATTACTATGTCTTCTTGGAGTATTGACCCCTTTATCATGATGTAATGACCCTCTTTATCCGTGATAACTTTCCTTACTTTGAAATCTGCTCTGTCTGATATTAATATAGTGACCCTTGCTTTCTTCTGACTAGTGTTAGCATGATATATCTTTCTCCATCCATTTACTTTAATTTATATGTGTCTATATTTAAAGTGAGGTTTTTTTTTTGCAGATAACATATAGTTATGTCTTATCTTTTGATCCACTCTGAGAATCTGTTTTTTTAAACCACTTTATTGAGGTATGATTGACACAAAAAGGTGTACATATTTAATGTAAACACCTTGATGAGTTTGGAGATATGTATACAGCTGTGAAACCATCACCACAGTCATTGCCATACACACGTCTATCACTTCCAAAAGTTATTTCCTACCCTGTTTATTATTATTATTATTTTGTGATAAGAACACAACATAAGATCTATCCTCTTAGCAAATTTTTAAATATACAATACAGTATTGTTAACTACAGGAACTGTGGTGTACAGTAGATGTCTAGGACTTAATCTTGCATAACTGAAACTTTGTCACCTTTGACCAATACCTCTCCTTTTCCCTTTTCCCCCAGCCCCTGGCCACCACCACTCTACTCCCTGCTTCTATGAGTTTGACTATTTAGATTCCTCATATAAGTGGGATCATGTAGCATTTGTCTTTCTGTGTCTGATTTATTTCACTTAGCATAGTGTCCTCTAGGTTCATCCATGTTGTTTCAAATGGCAAGATTTCCTTCTTTTTAAGGCTGAATAATATTCCATTGTATGTATATACCACATTTTGTGTCAAACTAAATGTTTGATACAAACATTTATCTGTTGTTGGACATTTAGCTTGCTTCCATGTCTTGGATATTGTGAATAATGATATAATGAACATGGGAATGCAGATATCTCTTTGGGATCCTGATTTCAATTCCTTTGGATATATACCCATATGCTACCATCACTGGAGCATATGGTAGTTCTATTTTCATTTTTTGAGGAACTTCCATACTGTTTTCTGTAGTGGCTACACTTATTTACGTTCCTCCCAAGAGAACAGAAGGGTTCCATTTTCTCCAAATCCTCTTCAACACCTGTTATCGCTTGTCTTTTTGATAATAGCCCTTTTAACAAGTATGAGGTGATAGCTCACTGTAGTTTTAATTTGTATTTCTCTGATGATCAGTGATGTTGAGCACCTTTTCATATATCTGTTGGCCGTTTTTATATCTTTGGAGAAATATCTATTCAGTTCCTTTGCCCATTTTTAAATCAAGTTTATTTATTTATTTATTTTTGCTATTATGTTGTAGGAGTTCCTTATATATTTTAAATTTTAGCCCCTTATCAGATATATGGTTTGCAAGTATTTTTTCCCACTCTATAGGTTGCCTTTCACTCTGTTGATTGTTTCCCCTGCTGTGCAGAAGCTCTTTAGTTTAATTCAATCCCACGCATATTTTCACTTTTGTTGCCTGTGATGTTGGTGTCATATCCAAGAAATCATTGCTAAGGCCAATGTCAAGAAGCTTTGTCCTATGTTTTTCTCTAGGAGTTTTATGGTTTCAAGTCTTACGTTTAAGTCTTTAAATCATTTTGAGTTGGTTCTTGTGTATGATGTAAGATGGGATTTAATTTCATTCTTTTGCATGTGAATATCCAGTTTGTCCAACACCACCTATTGAAGAGACTATCATTTCTGGGCTCTCAATTCTGTTTCATTTATCTATGTATCTGTTTTTATGTCAGTGCCATACTGTTTGATTATTGTGGCTTTGTAATATATTTTGAAATCAGGAAGTGTGATGCCTCCAAATTTGTTCTTCTTGCTCAAAAAAAGCTTTGGCTTTTTGGGGACTTTTGTGGTTCCATATGAATTTTAGGATTGTTTTTCTATTTCTGAAAAAAAACAAGTCATTGGGATTTTGAGAGAGATTGCATTGAATCTGTAGATCACTTTGAGTAGTATGGACATTATAACAATATTAATTCTTCCAATCCATGAACATGAGCTGTCTTTCCATTTATTTGTGTCTGCTTTACTTTCTTTTATCGGTGGTTTATAGTTTTCAGTGTATGAGTCTTTCACCTCCTTGGTTAAGTTTACTCCTAAGTATTTTATTCTTTTTGATGCTATTGTAAATGGGATTGTTTTCTTAATTTCCTTTTCAGATGGTTTATTGTTAGTATTTAAAAATGCAACTGATTTTTGTATGTTGTGATAATCTCTTTTACTTGGTGCATTTAGACCACTGTTATTCAAAGTGATTATTGATATAGTTGGATTAATATCTTTCATATTTGATACTGTTTTCTATTTGTTCTCCTTTTTCTTTGTTCCTAATTTTGTCTTCCACACTTTCTCATTCTTTTGTGGTTTTAATTGAGCTTTTTATGTTATTCCATTTTCTCTCCTTTCTTTGGACATCAGTTATACTTCTTATTTTACTTTTGTTAGTAGCTGCCTTAGAGTTTGCAATATACATTTAAAACTAATCCAAGTCCATTTTCAAATAACACTATACCGCTTCACAGGTAGTGTGAGTACCTTATAATAACAAAATAATCCTAATTCCTTTCTCCTGTCCCTTGTATCATTGCTGTTCTTCATTTCATTTATACATAAGCATACATAAGTGCATGTATATGCATACATAATCAAATACATTGTTGCTGTTATTGTTTTGAACAAACGGTTATCTGTTAAATCAATTACAAATAAGAAAAATAAAAGTTTGTATTTTACCTTCACTTATTCTTCTCTGATTCTCTTCCTTTCTTTACGTAGACCCAGTTTTCTGACCTATATAATTTTTCTCCTCTCTAAAGAACTTTTTTTTTCAATTATTTTATTGAGGTCATGATGGTTTATAACATTGTGTAATTTCAAGTGTACATTATTGCTTATCAGTTTCTGTATAGACTGCATCATGCTTGCCACCAATAGTCTAATTTTTATCCATCACCCTACATATGTGCCCCTTTATGCTTTTCACACACACCCCCAACTCCCTTCCCCTCTGGTAACCACTAATCTGTCCTTTTTATCTTTGTGTTTATTTATCTTCCACAAATGAGTGAAATTGTGTGGTGTTTGTCTTTCTCTGTTTGGCTTATTTCGTTTAACATCATATCCTCAAGGTCCATGTTGTTGAAAATGGGACGATTTCATCTTTTTTTATGACTGAGTAGTATTCCATTGAATATATATACCACATCTTCTTTATCCATTCATCAGTTGATGGGCACTCAGGTTGCTTCCACATCTTGGCTATTGTGAATAATGCTGCAATGAACATAGGCGTGCATAAATATCTGTGAATTACTGATTTCAAGTTCTTTGGATAAATACCCAGTAGTGGGATAGCTGGATCATATGGTGTTTCTATTTTTAATTTTTTGAGAAATCGCCATACTGTTTTCTATAGTGGTTGCACTAGTTTGCATTCCCACCAGCAGTGTATGAGGGTTCTCTTTTGTCTACATCCTCTCTAACACTTGTTACTTTTTGTCTTGGTAATTATAGCCATTCTGACAGGTGTAAGGTGATATCTCATTGTAGTTTTGATTTGTATTTCCCTAATAATTAGTGATGTTTAACATCTTTTCATGTGCCTGTTGGCCATCTGTATATCTTCTTTGGAAAAATGTCTGTTCATATCCTTTGCTCATTTTTTGATTGGGTTGTTTGTTTTTTTGTTGTTGAGTTCTATGAGTTCTTTATATATTTTGGAAATTAACCCCTTGTCAGATATATGATTTGCAAATATTTTCTCTCAGTTGGTGGGTTATCTTTTCATTTTGTTCATGGTTTCCTTTGCCTTGCAGAAGCTTTTTAGTCTGATGTAGTCATGTTTGTTTATTTTCTTTTGTTTCCTTTGCCTGAGAAGACATGGTATTTGAAAAGATGCTGCTAAGACTGATGTCAAAGAGTGTACTGTCTGAATTTTATTCTAAGAATTTTCTGGTTTCAGGTCTTACATTCAAGTTTATAATCAATTTTGAGTTAATTTTAGTGTATGGTATAAGATAATGGTCTACTTTCATTCTTTTGCATGTCGCTGTCCAGTTTTCCCAACACCATTTCTTGAAGAGACTTTCCTTTCTCCATGGTATGTTCTTAGCTCCTTTGTCAAAGATTAGCTGTCCATAGATGTGTGGTTTTATTTCTGGGCTTTCAATTCTGTTCCCTTGACTTGTGTGTCTGTTTTTGTGCCAGCACCATGCTGTTTTGATTACTATAGCTTTGTAGTATATTTTGAAGTCAGGGATTATGATGTCTCCAGCTTTGTTCTTTTTCAGGATTTTTTTTTTTTTCAGGATTGCTTTGACTATTTGTGGTCTTTTGTTGTTCCATACAAATTTTAGGATTCTTTTTTCTATTTCCATGAAAAATGTCTTTGGGATTCTGATTGGGACTGCATTGAATCTGTAGATTGCTTTTGGTAATATGGACATTTTAACTATGTTTATTCTTCCAATCCATGAGCATCAAATATCTTTCCATTTCTTTACGTTGTCTTTGATTTCTTTCAATAATGTCTTATAGTTTTCATTGTATAGGTCTTTCACCTCCTTGGTTAAATTTATTCCTAGATATTTTATTTTTTTTGTTGCAATTGTAAATGGGACTGTTTTCTTTTTCCTTTTTTTAGTAAATGATTTTTTTTTTTTTTTTTTTGGCAGGGAAGGATTGGCCCTGAGCTAACATCTGTTACCAATCTTCCTCCTTTTTTTTTTTCTCTCCAAAGCCCCAGTGCATGGTTGTATATCCTAGTTGTAAGTCCCTCTAGTTCTTCTATGTGAGCCACCAGCACAGCATGACTACCAACAGATGGGTGGTGTGGTTCTGTGACTGGGAAATGAACCCCGGCCATGGAGGTGGAGAGCACAGAACTTTAACCATTAGACCCTCAGGGCTGGCTCGGGATTGTATTCTTGACTTCTCTTTCTGCTAATTCATTATTAGTGTAGAGAAATACAACTGATTTTTGTAAGTTGATTTTGTACCCTGCAACTTTGCTGTAGTTGTCAGTCATTTCTAACAGTTTTCTGGTGGATTCTTTAGAGTTTTCTATATATAGAATCAGGTTGTCCACAAACAGCGAGAGTTTCACTTCTTCCTTTCCAGTTCGGATACCTTTTATTTCTTTTTCTTGCCTACTTGCTCTGGCCAAAACCTCCAGTACTATGTTGAATATGAGTGGTGAGAATGGGCACCCTTGTCTTGTTGCTGTTCTCAGAGGGATGGCTTTCAGTTATTCACCATTAAGTATGATGTTGGCTGTGGGTTTGTCATAAATGGCCTTTATTATGTTGAGGTTCTTTCCTTCTATACCCATTTTATTGAGTTTTTTTTTTAATCATAAATAGATGTTGGATCTTGTCAAATGCTTTCTCTGCATCTATTGATGATCATGTGATTTTTATTCCTCGTTTTGTTAATATGGCATATCTCATTGATTCATTTGTGGATGTTGAACCATCCCTGCATCCCTGGAATAATTCCCACTTGGTCATGGTGTATGATCCTTTTAATGTATTGCTGTATTTGGTTTGCCAATATTTTGTTGAGGATTTTGGCATCTATGTTCATCAGTAATATTGGCCTGTAATTTTCTTTCTTTGTGTTGTCCTTGTCTGATTTTGGTATCAGGTGATGTTGGCCTCATAGAATGAGTTAGGAAGCATTACAACTTCTTCAGTTTTTTGGAATAGTTTGAGAAGGATAGGTATTAAATCTTCTTTGAATGTTTGGTAGAATTCCCCAGAGAAGCCATCTGGTCCTGCACTTTAGTTTTTTGGGGAGGTTTTTGATTACTGTCTCAATCTCTTTACTTGTGATTGGTCTATTCAGATTCTCTACTTATTTTTTATTCAGTTTTGGGAGGTTGTATGACTTTAAGAATTTATCCATTTCTTTTAGGTTATCCAATTTGTTGGCATATAGTTTTTCATAGTATTCTCTTATAATCCTTTGTATTTCTGTGGTATCCATTGTAATTTCTCCTCTTTGATTTCTAATTTTATTTATTTGAGTCTTCTCTCTCTTTTCCTTAATGAGTCTGGCTAAGGGTTTGTCAATTTTTTTTTATCTTCTCAAAGATCCAGCTCTTAGTTTCATTGATCTTTTCTAGGGTTTTTGGGTCTCTATTTAGTTACTTCTGCTCTAATTTTTATTATTTCCCTCCTTCTGCTGACTTTGGGCTTTGTTTGTTTTTCTCTTTCTAGTTCTGTTAGGTGTAGTTTAAGATTACTTATTTGAGATTTTTCTTGTTGAGGTGGGCCTGTATTACTATGAATTTCCCTCTTAGAACTACTTTTGCTGCATCCCATAAGAGTTAGTATGTTGTATTTTCATTTTCATTTGTCTTCAGGTATTTTTTGATTTCTCCTTTGATCCAATGGTTGTTGAGTAGCATGTTGTTTAGTCTCCACATATTTTTGACTTTCCCAGCTTTTTTTTTTTTTTTGTAGTTGATTTCTAGTTTCATAGTGTTGTGGTTGGAAACAATGCTTGATATGATTTCAGTCTTCTTAAATTTATTGAGGCTTGCCTTGTTTCCCAACATATGGTGTATCCTTGAGAATGTTCCATGTGCACTGGGAAGAATGTGTATTCTGCTGTTTTGGACGAAATGCTCTCTATATATCTATTAAGTCCATCTGATCTAGTGTTTCATTTAAATCCACTATTTCCTTGTTGATTTTCTGTTTGAATGATCTATCCATTGATGTAAGTGGGGTGTTCAGGTCCCCCATTATTACTGTGTTGCTGTTATTGTCTCCCTTTTCGTCTGTTAATAGTTGCTTTATATACTTTGGTGCTCCTGTATTAGGTGCATATATATTCATAAGTGTTATGTCCTCTTGGTGAAATGTCCCTTTTATCATTATATACTGCCCCTCTTTGTCTCTCCTTGTCTTTTTTATCTTGAAGTCTGCTTTGTCTGATCTAAATATGGCAATATCCGCTTTCTTTTGTTTGCCATTTGCTTGGAGTATCATCTTCCATCCCTTCACTCTGATCCTATGCTTGTTTTTAGAGCAGAGATGTGTTGCCTGGAGGCAGCATATTGTTGGGTCTTGTTTTTTAATCCATTCAGCTACTCCATGTCTTTTTATTGGAGAATTCAATACGTTTACATTTAGAGTGATTATTGATATATGAGGGCTTAATATTGCCATTTTATTTCCTGTTTTCCAGTTGTTTTATATTTCCATTGTTTCTCTTCCCTTGTATTTCTGACTGCCACTTCAGTTTGCTGGTTTTCTGTGATGGTTTTCACTTTATTTATGAATTGTGGCTCTACTCTGATTTTTTGTTTAGTGGTTACCATGAAGTTTATATAAAAGATCTCATAGATGAGATAGTCCATTTTATGATAGCTTCTTATCTCCATTAGCCTAAGCAGGTTCCATCCCTCTCCCCTTCCACTTCCGAGTTATTGTTCTCAAATTATTCTGTTTTGTGTTGTGAGTTTGTGACTAAATTGAAGTGTTTATAGTTATTTTTGATGCTTTCCTTACCTTTATCTTTTATGTTATAATTAAGTGTTTGCTAACCTGTTCTGATAAAGAGCTGCAATTTTCTGATTTTGTCTGACTTTTTATCTCCTTGCTCAAAGCTTTGTAAACCTTTGCCTTTTTGTTTCAGGCACGAGGTCTTCCTTCAATGTTTCTTGTAAAGGAGAACTAGTGGTGATGAGCTCCCTCAGCTTTTGTTTATCTTGGAAAGCTTTTATGTCTCCTTTGTGTCTGAAGGATAGTTTCACTGGATAGAGTATTCTTGGCTGAAAGTTTTTGTCGTTCGGTATTTTGAATATATCATTCCATTCTCTCCTAGCCTGTAAGATTTCTGCTGAGAAATCCACTGAAAGCCTGATAGAGGCTCCTTTGTAGGTTATTTTCTTCTGCCTTGTTCCCCTTAATATTTTTTCTTTGTCATTGACTTTTGCCAGTTTTACTATTATATACCTTGGAGAAGGTCCTTTTGCACTGATGTAAATAGGAGCTCTATTGGCTTCATGTACTTGTAAGTCCAGTTCCTTCCCCAGGTTTGGGAAGTTCTCAGCTATTATTTCTTTGAACAAGCTCTCTGCTCCTTTCTCCCTCCCTTCTCCCTCTGGAATACCTGTAATCCTTATGTTGCATTTCCTAATTGAGTCAGATGTTTCTCAAAGAATTTCTTCCTTTTTTAAAAGTCTCAGTTCTGTCTCCTCCTCCACCTGAAGCATTTCTATATTTCTATCCTCTAAATCACTAATTCTGTCCTCCATAATGTCAGCTTTGTTATTTAAGGATTCTAGAATTTTTTTTTTTTTTTTGGTGAGGAAGACCAGCCCTGAACTAACATCTGATGCCAATCCTCCTTTTTTTTTTTTTTTTTGCTGAGGAAGACTGGCCCTGGGCTAACATCCGTGCCCATCTTCCTCTACTTTATATGTGATGCCATCACAGCGTGGCTTAACAAGCAGTGCACTGGGGTGCGCCCAGGATCCAAACCAGCGAACCCTTGGCCACCACAGCAGAGCACGTGCACTTAACCACTTGTGCCACTGGGCCAGCCCCTAGAAGTTTTTTATCTCATTAATTGTGTTCTTCATCTCCATAATTGCTGTTTGTTTGTTTGTTTGTTTGTTTTGAGAGTTTCAATTTCTTTGGTGAAGTATTCCTTCTTCTCATTAATTTTATTCCTGAACTTGTCGAACTGTCTTTCTGAGTTTTCTTGTAACTTATTGAGTTTCTTTATGACAACCATTTTGAATTCTTTGTCATTTAGATTGTAAATTTCTGTGACTTCAGGATTGCTTTCTGGAGACTTGTCATTTTCCTTCTGCTCTGAAGTGTTACTGTAGTTTTTCATGGTGTTTCATGAACTGATCCTTTGCCAGGGCATTTGTAATGGTATCAGGTCACAGATTCCACCTGCCACCTCTGGGGGGAGGGCAAGAGTTGTGTTTTCTGAACCCATTGCATCTGTTGGAAGTTGTGCCGGTAGGGCTGGTCTGCATTTGCCCACTGGCCTCAGCCGCTTGGTGGGTCACACATGCACATGCAGTCACTATAGTGTGGGACCACTGCCTTGTCAGGTGACCGGCTGAGCTGGTGTGCTAGGCAGGAGGGGAAGGGTGCTTTCTTTCAGACCACAGGCCGGCTCTGCACTCATGGGTGGTTCACCTGAGCTGCTACGCTTGGTGGGGGCTCTTTCTCTGGGGCTGAGCCACATCACTCAGTGGAGAGCATTCCCATGGGTGGGGCCACCGTGGCACAGTGGGCTCTCCCACTGCTGGACCACAACTCTGAAAGTGAAAGAGTTCATGCACAGGCCTGGCTACCCCCCACCTCCTCTTACAGTCGTGCACCAGCTGCTGTGTGAGGACCCGTGACCTAGATTGCTGCCACTGGGGAGGGGGAGCAATCTGCTCACCTCTTTCCACTGCTTCCTGGGGATCCATCCCCCCACCTTTAGATGTATGGTTGCATGGACCTCTCAGATGTCCTATTGTGCTTTGTAGGGCATCCTCTGTTGATTATCAAATGTCTGTTTAGTTGTAACTTAGGAGGGAGAGACTAAGGGAACAACTCACTCCACCATGATGCTGATGTCACTCTAAAGAACTTTTAACATTTCTTGCAAGGCAGGTCTACTGACAACCAATCCTTAAATTTTTGCTTGTCTGAGAAAGTTTTTATTTCTCCTTCACTTCCAAAGGATAATTTGCAGGGTGCATAATTCTAGCTTGGTGGATTTTTCTGTCAACTCTTTAAATATTCCACTACACTTTCTTCTTGCTTGTGTGGTTTCTGAGGAAAAGTCAGATGTAATTCTTATCTTTGTTCCTCTATAAGTCCAGTGCTTTTTTCCTCTTACTTCTTTCAAGACTTTTTTCCTTATCTTTGATTTTCTGGAGTTTGAATATGATATGCCTAGGTGTAGTATTTTTGGAATTTACCCTGCTTTGTGTCCTTTGAGCTTCCTGGATCTGTGGTTTGGTGTCTGTCATTTTTATGGGAAATTCTGTCACTATAGCTTCAAATATTGCTTTTGTTACTTTCTTTCTTCTCCTTCTGGTATTTCCATTATGCATATGTTACTCCTTTTGTAGTTATCCCGCAGTTCTTAGATATTCTGTTCTGTTTTTTTTTTCAATCTTTTTTCACTTTGCTTTTCAGTTTTAGAGGTTTCTATTGAGATATCCTCAAGCTCAGAAATTCTTTCTTCAGCCATGTCTAGTCTACTAATACACCCATCAAAGGCATTCTTCATTTCTGATACTTCATTCTTCAGTTTTTGATCTCTAGCATTTCTTTGGGTTCTTTCTTATAATTTCCATCTCTCTGTTTACATTCCCCATCTGTTCTTGCATGCTGCCTACTTTATCCATTAGAGCACTTAGCATGTTAGTCATAGTTGTTTCAAATTCTCAGTCTAATAATTCCAACATCTCTGCCATATCTAAGTCTATTTCTGATGCTTGCTTGTCTTTTCAAAGTGTGTTTTTTGCCTTTTAGTATGCCTTGTAATTTTTTGTTGAAAGGTGGACACGATGTACTAGGTAAAAGGAACTGCTGCAAAGAGGCATTTAGTGATGGTGTATTTCAGAATGGTTCCTTTCTTCCTTCCCCTGCCAGAAACACCAGGGGATTTTTCTCTTATATTCAATGTGAGAACCTGGTGGGGCTCCAGGAGGCAAAACTCACAAAAGTGTCCCCCCCATGAATGGGTCCCTCTGGAGTTTTTAACTCTCAGACTTTTCCACACTGAGCCCCCAGCAATTCATCAGTTACAGTTCAGGTTTCCCTGTCCATGCACTGATTCCCACGGAGGTTTATGTTTGTGGGTTTCTGCTCAGGTAAGTTGTGATTCTCTGTATGCACCTGTCTGTCTCTTCAATTTTTGGAGCAGCAGTTTGCCCTGTGACCTCACTTCTCTGATGGATCTAAGAAGAGTTATCGATTTTTCAATTTCTTCAGCTTTTTACTTGTTGTTAGGATGGAGTGGTGATTTCCAGGCTTCTTACATGCCAGACTGGAAACCAGAAGTCCTAGAACATTTTCATCACCTGAAAAGTTCCCATGTGCCTCTTCCCAGTTCAACTCCCCTCCTCCCTCTCCCAGTCCCCCAGCAACCACTGGTCTACTTTCTGTCAGTATAGATGACTTCTGTCTGTTATAGAATTTCATATATTGAAATTATGTAATATGTCGTATTTTGTGCCTGGCTTCTTTCACTCAGCATAACATAGTTGAGTTTTATGCCTGTTGTTGCATTTATCAGTACTTTATTCCTTTTCATTGCTGGGCCCATTGGTATAGATCTACTACAATTTGTGTATTCATTCACCTGTTAATTTGGGTGTTTCCAGCTTTAGGGTATTATGAATAATGCTGCTATGAATATTTGTGTGCAAGTCTTTGTGTGGACATGTGTTTTCATCTCTCTTGGGTAAAGGCCTAGGAATGGAATGGCCAGGTCATATGGTAGCTATTTATTTACCTTTGTAAGAAACTACCAAACAGTTCTCCAAAGTGGTTGTACCCTTTACACTCCCAATCTCAATGTATAGGAGTTCTAGTTACTCCACATCCTCATCAACATTTGGTATTGTCAGTTATTTTAAATGCAGTCTTTTAATGGGTATAAAGTGGTATCTTATTTTGGTTTTCATTTGCATTTCCTTTCCCATGCTTATAGACCATTAATATTTTGGGGGAGGGAGGAGCATCCAAATATTTTACCATTGTTTTTGGTTGGGTTGTTTTTCTTCTCATTGTTAAGTTATAAAAATTCTTTATATATTTTGGATACAAGTCCTTTATCAGATATATGTTATTATGAATATTTCAGTCTGTGGCTTGCCTTTTCATTTTCTTGATGGTGTCATTCAAAGAGCAGAGGTTTTAAATTTTGATGAAATACAGTTTATCGATTTTATTTCTTTTAAGAGGAAAACTATTAGCACAGTGCATCTGCTTAATGGGGAAACCCCAGTGAGTTCCTTCTAAAAGTTAGGAACAACACAAGAGTGGCCACTATCACCACTATTTTTTAGCGTTAAATTGGGATTACTCAACACAATCAGACAAAAGAGAGATAATAGGAATATATACCTGGAAAACCCAAGAGAGTCAACTGAATAAGCTATTATGAGAGAAAGAATGAGAGAGAAGAGAGAGAAAGATGGGGGATGGGGAGAAGAGGCAGTAAACTAAGGTGGTGGTGGGAAATTAAATAATATACAGAAATAAGTCAGAAGAGGAAAGCCCTCAGCCTTGGACTGAGAGCTTCCCCATTGGCTCCCCCAGTTTTCAGGCCTTCAGACTCAGATTAAATTGTAGCACTGGCTTTCCTTGTTCTTCAGTTTACAAATGGCATGTCATGGCAGATCTTAGCCTCTGTAATTCCCATAGTAAATCTCTTACATATCTATTTATATCCTGTTGGCTTTGTTTCTCTGGGGAACCTTGACTAATACACTAATGTATAAACTTTATACAGAAACCAGTTAAAAGAGATAATGGAAGAAAGGACTGTATTTACAATAGCCACAAAAGATAAAATGCCAACGTATAAACTTAAAATATTGGTGAAGGATGCAACAAAAAACTTGAGTGGAATTACATACCATTCCTTAAATATCAAGAAGGCTAAATATCATAAAAATGTTAGTTCTCAGCAAACACACCAACAGGTTTCTTCTGCAACTAAGAAGCTGATTATAAAGTTTAAATGGAAAATAAACAACAAAGAATATGCAGAACCTTTCCTACCAGATATTACACTATATTCTAAAGCCTCAACAATTAAAATAGTGGGTAATTAGCACATAAATAAATAAACCAATGGAATGAAATAAAGTCCATGAATAGAGCAAAATATATATAGAAATTTAGTATATGCTAAAGGTGTGAGAGTAAATATCAACTTTATAATTAATGATTTGAGGATAACTGGGTAATTATTTGAAAAAGTTTTTTTTTTTAACTTCTACACCTTTTAACTACACCTCTATATCTATACCTTACATCTTATGCTAGGATAAGCTAAAAATAGATCAAAGATTTAAGCTTAAAAATTGTAGACATTAAAGTACTAGAGAAAACAGGCAAATTTCTTTATAGTCTTGAGGTGGTGAAGGCCTTTCTAACTGACTCAAAATCCAAAACCAAAAAAGAAAAGATTGATCAATTTAACCACATTTTTAAAAACCACAAACAGTCTAAATACAAATGACAACCTGGGGAAATATATTCCGCAACTCATGTTACAGACAGAGGATTAATTTCCCTAATACGTGATGAGCTTCTCAAAATTCACAAGAACAAAACCAAGAAGTCTTTTGAAAATATTAAAAAATGGGCAAAAGCATGAAGAGGCAGTTCACATACACACAAAAAGATGTGAAGATGGTACACAAAAAGATGTCCAATTGCAGTTCGGATCCCGGGTGTGGACCTACACACCACTCATCAAGCCATGCTGTGGTGGCATCCCACATACAAAAAAAGAGGAATATTGGTATAGATGTTAGCTCAGGGACAAGCTTCTTCAAGTAAAAAGAGGAAGATTGGCAACAGATGTTAGCTCAGGGCCAATCTTCCTCACCAAAAAAAAAAAAAAAAGGCTGCTCAATCCATTCATAATATAAGCAGTGCAAATTAAAACTATCCTGGAATATCTTTTTTCTGTCTATCAAATTGGGAAAAATTCTGGAAATTTGACAACGTGATGGTAAACAAGTACTCTTGTACATTGCTTGTTGGAATATAAATTAGTACAATTCCAATGTAGATCAACAATATCTATCACAATTTAAAAATGCTTTTTCCCTTTGACCCAATAATTTTACTTGTGGGTATTTAGTTTATACATATACCTGCATGTGTACAAAATGATGCATATACGAGGTTATTCACTGAAGTAATTCTTGAAATAGGAAAAAAATGGAATTTAAACCAAAGGACTGGCTTAAGTATTTTGTGATGTGTCCATTCAATGGAATATTATACAGCTTAAAAGAAGGAGGGAGCTCTAACTTCCTTATAGGGAAAGAACTCCAGTATATCCTGCTAAATTTAAAAAGCAAGATATAGAACAGAGATCAACAAGCCTTTTTTTTTTTGTAAAGGACCATACAGTACATATTTTCAGCTTTGCAGGCCATACAATCTCTGTTGCAATTACTTGACTTGCTGACTTGCCATTGTAACATGAAAGCAATCATAGACAATACATAAACAAATGGGTTGTGGCACCACAATTCAGTGAGGAAAGAATGAATTTAATAAATGATGGTGGGAGAATTGGCTCATAATGTGGAGAAAGTGAATATATCATACGCTACAACAAAACAAAACAAGTCAGAATACTTCCAGATGGATTAAAGACCTAATGTGGAAAAGCAGAGCTATAAAACTTGTAGAGGAAAAATGTAGGCAAATGTCGTTGTGACTTTGGGATTGGCAAGAATTTCTTAGAGAGAAAAACAGATGGATTTGACTACTTCAAAATAAAAAACTTTTGCTTATATCAGTTAGATTTAGGTTTAGCTCTGAGACAAGTGAGCAGTCTAGAAGTAAGCTGGCTAGGGCTGGCATCAGGGACCCAGTCCTTCTACTGTGGTTTCCCCTTCCCTAACACATGGCTCCCAACTCATGATCCAATACTCCAACCAGTGAGGAGAAAAGAGGAAAGAAGGAAGCTCTTTCTCTTTAAGAATATGTCCTATAAATTTCCCATAATACTTTCTTTTATATCCTATTGGCCAGAACTTAGTCATATGGCCAGACCTGCAAGGTATGCTGGGAAATGGAGTCTTTATGCTAGGAAGACTTGTGTCCAGTCAAAAATCAGAATTTGTTTGTTTTAAGAAAGAAAAAGAGAGTAGTTGTGGGGGATAGCTAGTAGCTAAACAACAAAAAAACACCATAGACAGAGTTAACTGGCAATTAACAGACTGGGAGAATATATTTTCATTATATATGACTGACATTAATACCTGAAATGTACCGGAAATCAGCAAAAAAAAGGTGGTGGGGGGAGAATTCAATACAAAAATGTGGAAAAAAGGGATATGGGCAAGCAATTCACAGAAGAGGAAAACCAGAAATCAGAATGACTAATAAACATGTAACCATTATAGACCCATCTGTACCGGCCCTATTGTATCAATAAGAGAATATCAACCTTACCCTGCAGGGGCAATGAGCAAAAACTGCGGGTCATGTAGCTGGAGCACGTGCAGAAAATGGAAACCGTGTCCTCAGATGACCTCGAGCAGCCTAGGAACGAAATGTTCAATGTGATGAGAAAGTGGCTACAGGGAACCTAATAAGAAGTAAGGCTCCCTTGATTTGTAGCACACCGGACTTATAAGACCCTTACACTCCCACCATCCAATCAGATTCCACCACGTTAGTGTTTTGCGTAACCACTCCCACTCCCAACTCCTTAAACGTCTGTCCTCGGTTCAGCTCTAAGAGACAGATTTGGGCTTTGCCCCCAGTGTCCTTGCAACAAAGCCCTTTCTTTTCTCAAAAGCTGGTGCCAGAGTATTGGCTTCTATGTGCATTGCGCAGCAAACCCTTGCTTGGTAAAAAAACAGATAAAGAGATGTTTAACTTTATTAAAAATCAGAGAAGTGCACAATAAAATGAGAAACGGATACCTCTTTACATCCAAAGATAAAATATGGGATAATATCAAACTGCCAAAGATGTGGGGAAAATGCAACTCTTATGCACTGCCAGGGGAAGTGAAAAATTGGTGCAGTTATTTTGGAGAGCAATTTGGAGGGATTTAGTGATATGGACAAAATGTATATCACTTATACTTCAAATCCTGTCTTGTGTATAAACCCCAGAGAAATTCTTCCTTAAGTACACAAAGAGATATGTTCAAAGATGTTTATTGCAGCATTTTTAATAATAACAGAGTTGGAAATAACTTAAATATTATTCAATAAGGAATTATTAAATAAAGTATAATATCTGTAAATGATGGAATGTAATGCAACAGGCAAAAGAAGAGGACTAGGGGCCGGTCCAGTGGCGTAGTGTTTAGGTTCGCATGCTCCGCTTTGGTGGCCGGGGGTTCACCGGTTCTGATCCTGGGTGCAGACCTACACACTGCTCATCAAACCATGCTGTGGTGGCATCCCATATACAATATAGGGGAAGAGTGGCACAGATGTTAGCTCAAGGCTAATCTTCCTCAGCAAAAAGAGGAAGATTGGCAACAGATGTTAGCCCAGGGCCAATCTTCCTCACCAAAAAAAAAAAAGAAAAGAAAAGAAAAGAAAAAAGAAGAGAACTAGATCTACATGAGTCTGCATGAATAGATCCCAAAGAAGCAGAATGAGATATATAGCAACGTATCATTTATGTATATTACATATACACACATAACAATACCGTATGGTGTTTATATAAATGCATATATATGCATTTAAAATTTAAATGCATTTATAAGTATACATAAAATGGACAGAGAACTTGAGTGCAATGCCTATGGGGAAAGGAGAATGGACAGGAAATGGAAGATGAACAGAAAAAAATTAAATTAAAAAATAAAATAAAAATAAATAATAAATATGCGCCAACCTGGGGCAAGATTGAAGCTCCTTAAGTATCGATGGGGGCTTGATTCATCTTTCCGCCCACAAGGCACCCAGTTTGACAAATAATCGGGTGCTCCATAATGTTTCTCGGGTGAATGGATGACTATTCCCCAAACAGAAAGTCGCTGAGTCTGCTGTGCTGCAACATGAGATTTGTGTAATGATTCATGTGAATATCCTCTTCTTTGGGGCTGGCATCATTTGCCTCCAACTGTTTAATCTCATCAAGCAGTGCACTCACAATTTCAAGTTATTTCTTGTGAGGCCATTATCGTTGCTGAGTTTTTTGTTTTTCATTTGGAATTGTGTTTCTAAAGCTGCTCTTTCCCGGCAGGTTGTGAGCCATCTGCGATAAAGGAGGTACTTAAGATTTCAATAACAACAAAAACAGATTAACTAAAGGCTTGCCTTTCCTGTTGAGGATATTTCCTTCAACTTTCAGGCAATGCCCTGCAAAGAATCTTTATTTTGTTTCAGTCGATTGAACAGGAGGCCTAGGTCCTGGCTGAACTGCGTTTGTTCTCTTTTCAACTGTTTCCAAGTGTGGAAATCACTTCCCTCAGATATCCACATGGCTTCACTCGTCTATCTGCTCAAATGTCCTTTTTCTGGAGAGGCCTTCGCTATTTATAACAGCATCTCCATTACCCCTAGCTCCTTGATTATGCTTTATTATTTTTCATGGCACTTATTATTATATCATATTATGTGTTTATTCGCTTATTATCTGTCTCCCCACTAGAATGTCAGCTCCATGAGGATGGAGACTTTGTTTCCTTTGTTCATGGCTCTATTCCCACATCGGGAAAAGTGCCTGGAACAGAGAAGGCGCTCACTAAATATGTAGTGACTGCACGAATTAGGCATTTTCTGAAGTGTTTTGTAAAAACCTCTCCATTATACTTCTATTCAGTTCAGTGTATTTCTTATAATTAACCCTATAAGCGTTTCTCCCTTTTGCTGTTAATCTTTCCACCCTGTCTACATATTTATTCATTCAATATGTATTGAGCTCCTACTGTGTGCCAGGCATGGTGCTACGTGCTGGGGGATCCTGTGGCAAATAAGACAGGCCATGCCTCAGAATTTTTGTTTCTGCTTTCGACAGTGACAATGACCTCACGTTTCTAAAATCGGCATCCGCTTATTAAAAGTTTGCTCCATGCCAAGCACAGGGTGAATCTCATTATATCCATTATCTTTTTCAAACCTCACAACAATCCTATGAAGTTGATATTAGAGTGTCTCAAAATTTCTTTCCTATAAGCATGCAGTTTATGGGCAATAAATAGAACAACAGAATTATGTTGTAATATTCAGCCTATGATTTGTCAAAACCACAGAGAGGCTTCCAGAAAGCGGCATGCAGGGCATAACCACATGGAGTAGGTGCAGAGCCCCTGTGAAGACCCCCCACTCCCCCCACCTGATCTCCAGGGACTTTGATGCTCTTTTCACATCACGCACGCCTTTGCCTTCAACTTCACAGATTTGTTTAGCAACTGTCTACCACGCAAGGCTTTTATCCAGAAGAAATGTAGACGTACACGGTCATGAGGGCTTTAAGACATATTTGAACGTGATGCCAAACATGTTTATGTACCATCGTCTTTTCCATTCCACGCTCAGCACTGCCCCTTCATGAGAAAGGACTTTTGAGACACCTTAGTATTTTTACATCACTTTAGAGACAAGAAAATTGATGGTTAGAGAGGTTAAGAAACTTACTCAAGGTGAATAAGTGGCCCATTCAGGATTCATACCCAGGCCTGTCCCCCAAACCCATGTTCTCATCCACTGAGCTGTGCCCACTCTAATGGGACCATTTTCACCCATTGAAGCCTCTGCGAATTTCCCTATCATATTTCTCTCCGAGGGTAGGGTCGCTAACCTGGGAGACAGGAGATCTGGAGTCTAGTCTTGACTTTGCCCCTAATTTACAGTGTGACCTTGGGCTATGTGTCTTCCCCACTCTGACCTTTAGTTTCCTCATCTGAAAAATGAGAGGGGAAAGATGAGCATTTTTAATATTTAAAAACAATAGCCCTAGGGCCGGCTCCGTGGCTTAGCGGTTAAGTGCGCGCGCTCTGATGCTGGCGGCCCGGGTTCGGATCCCGGGCGCGCCCCGAGGCACCACTTCTCCGTCCAACGCGAGACCGGGTCCCACGTACAGCAACTAGAAGGATGTGAACCTGTGACATATAACTATCTACTGGGGCTTTGGGGGGAAAAAAATGAATAAATAAAATCTTTAAAAAAAAAAAAAAAAACAATAGCCCTTTCTTCAAATGAAATCACATATAGAAATAGAGTATGCAACTATGTAGAATGGGTGACCACGGAGCTTCTCTAGTTGAATCTGGAGTTGGGGGTTCAGAGCTCTGCCCACGTGGCCCTCCCCCACCACAGGGGAGAGTCATGGACAGGCTTCAGGGTATCTCTGAACCTCCAAAATTGTGTCCTGAATTGTGGGTGTGCACATGCACATTCTTCATCAGTCTCAAAGGGGTCTGTGATCCCCGTTACAAAGTGATGATGATACCAGTCATAGCGGATGTGCCCCAGGAGCCATGCTACAGCACTTTATATGCATTAACTCATTTCCTTCCAACAACCTGATGAGTAGGTACTAATGGTAGAATCTTCATTTTACAACTGAGAAAACAGATAAACAGAGTGGTTAAGTCAGTTGCTGAAAGTCGTCCAGCTAAGAAATGCTTTTCTAAACATCTCCTAGGTTTTGTAAGGATGACTGACCTGCTCTCTTTGGCTAAATTTTATATACTCAGAAAACATTATACTGTTTCCTATGGGATATTGTTTTTCATTAACAGTGATATTTTGCACTTTTTAACCAGGCTTTGCCCAGGACACATCTTACGTGGTTCTGCTTTCCCCTGGGCTGCCCAGCTTGGTCTCTGCCTGAGTGTTCATGCCTTCTCTGGGCTCTGGAACAGTGCTTTTCAAAATCGGATCTGGGAACCTCACCTTGGGGTCACCTGGGCTGCTGCAGATCATCTCTGATCTGAATCAGGGTCTCTGGGGTGTGTGTGTATGTGTGTGTGTGTGCGTTTTTCACACACGAGGGAGTACAGAGGTTGGAAGGTTCTGGTTCTGAAGTCCCACTGCCTGACTTTCTTGCGCAGGGAAGCCTTCAAAGGGAGGATGTAGGTATGAAACATGTAGCAAGAGTAAACAGGAAGGGAGGCAGGTCATGTTATCCAGCTCTGCATCGAGCTTTGTGCTAAACACCGTGTTTGCTAATTTTTAAACTTCACGATAACCAGAGGTGGGTAACGTTGCCTGCATTTTAGAGAGGAGGAAACCAAGGCTCAGAGAGGTTATGAAACAACCCCAAGTTCACACAGCTGGTAAGCAGACGGGGTGCAATTTGAAGTCTTCTCCTACCATTAAGTCATGAGAATATTTTCCTATACTATCTTCTAAAGTTTTATTGTTTTGCCTTTCACACTAATATCTACAGTCCAGTTAAATTTTGTGTGTGCGTGTGGTGGGAGGAATGGTAGGAGATAAACTTTTTCTATGTAGATATTCAATTTTCCCAACACCATTTATCAGAAAGACCATAGTCACCCCTGAGTGTAAATCTAATCTCCATATAGGGGAGGGTCTGCTTCTGGACTCTCTATTCTGTTGTGTACTTCTCTTTGTCTACCCTTGTGCCCACACTTCACTCTTAGTTTCTGGAGCTTTGTACCAAGTCTGGATGAACAGTAGAGCAACTGTTTTCACTTGTTCGCCAAGATTCCACATCTCTGCCTGGCTGGGCCCCAACTTCATTCAGGTTTCTACTCAAACGGCCCTTAAAGAGGCCTTCCCTGAACACCCTACAGAAAACAGCCCTCTCTCCATCACTCTCAGTCTCCTTCTCTGCTTTATTTTTCTTCCTGGCACTTATCACTACCCGACATCTATCACGTGCGTAGCTGGATATTTCCTGATACACATGTACTAGAAGGTAAAGGCCAGAAGGCAGAGACTTTGTCTGTCTTGATATATTCCTAGTGATACAATAGATATGTTTGGCACATGGTAGGCTAAACCTTGTTTATTGGAGAAGTGAATAACTGACTGACTGACTAAATGAATGAATGCCTGGGAGGGTTTTAAGCAGGGGGATCATATTCTAATTTTAGGACGATCACTCTAGTTGTAGAATTGCAAATAGATCACAAGGGGATAAGCCCGTAGGCTGTTGGGCAGGCTGCTGTGTGGCTAATACGGTACCCAGGCTTGAGATGATGGTAGCTTTGACCGGGCGGTAGTGAGGGCCGGTGGAGAATGGACAGGGAGCCTTGACGGGGGAATAGCTCCAGGACATGATGACCAGGGCGCTGAGGGACAGGCAGGAGTCAAAGATGGTCTCCATAGTTTTGACTTGGACAACTGGCTGGTTGTGGTGCCGCCTAGGGCTTGTGGCTATAACCGGCCTGCGGCCAGAGGTGACACCTCACGCCCATGATCGTGATGCTGGGGTTGCCGGTGACTTCAGAGGACGCTGACTAGAGACTCATGCCCCCTTCAGATCCACCTCCCTCTTCTCCCGGGGAGCGGAGTGGGGGGGATGACTCCCAGGAAAGGAGGGGAGAGCACCTGCAGGGGAGGGGGCTGCTGGGCAGAGATGGCGTCAGTGACTTTGGCAATGCAGGCATCTCAGGCTTCCTGGCATTTGCACAATCGAGGCTCCCTTAGGACCCTGGAATAAACATCATCCAACAACCAGCAAATACCCCTGGCTCCCAGAGATGCAGTGCTGCCAATGACCTTGGTGATAATGACCTTCAGAGGAAGATCCAAGTGAGCACAAAGCCAGCTGGAAGAAACCCTCCGACCCAGAGGCCGTGGCCACACTGGCTTCAAAGTGCGTGGCTGCTCGCCTCTCCAGCCCGGTAGCAGTGAGAATTCTTCTGCACTGAGCGCGTCGAGATGAAACAGGTAGAGATTTGCCGAAGATCTGCCTTCAGCCGGCGCTCGCGCTTTTATTCTGGTGACTCTCAGGACGCACCGTGACACCTGGCCTCCGTTCCCGCTTCAGTTACCCAGTGATGGATGCCCTCATACCCACAGCAGCACAGAGGTCAAACCCGAGCCGTCTCCAAGACAGAGTAACTCCTTCAGTGCTGTTGATTCGGGTCCTACTTGGCAGGTTGGTGAGCAGTGGTTTCTTTATGACGTGAGAACATCCTTGGCTTGGCTCTGCTTCTTAGCAATGGGGGCAGCCGTCCTGCTCGAGGGGGCTTGCCACCTGCACAGGTCAAGGGGCTTGGGGGAGCATTTGGTTTATCCGGATATAACCCCCGTCTCCTTGTCTTGGGCCCTGAGGGGGATGGCATGTTTTTTGTCTGGCCTCTAGGCTTTGGCACATGCTGTTCCTTTAGCCTGGAAGGCCTTTCCTGCCTGTTCTTTACCTGGCCAACCGTCTTTGTCCCAAAGGGCTCAGATCAACTATCACTTGCCTCTCAGTCACTCCCACCTGCTCGCCAGGTGTCCCTCCTCTGGCTGCCCCAGGCCCTGGGCTCCCCACTCCTGGTGCTAATCATGCTGGTCTCTCTTGGTATCTACTTGCTTTCCTATCCTGTGTGCCTAACACAGTGTCTGGCATGTGGCAGGCCCCCAGTAAATGTTTGTGGAGGGAATGAAATAAATTCACGATGCTGTACTGGTGAAAAAGAACCGGAAGATTTAAATTCCACAAAAGACCTCGCAGCAGTAGGATTCCTTTGTACCCACTGGCATGGGGGGAAGCAGGATGGGAGACCAGGAACCGGGCTCTCACCTGCCACGTGACGCTGATTTCTCTCTTCTTCTTTAGAGACTGTCGTCACCAACTTCATCTCAGAGACCTGGGATTGAGACTCTGCTCAGCCGCTCATCTGCTGTGCAGCCCTGAGCAAGACAGCTCCCCCTCTGGGCTTCAGGGTTCTCCTTCTTGAAGTAAGATGGTTGGATACATACACAGAGCTAATATGTACAATTTTGGGTTCTTACAAGTGCCAGGCGCTAAGTGCTATATATGTGTTACTTCATTTAATCCGTACAACAGCCCTACCACATGGGTAGTATTTTCCTCTTATTCTTAATGGGGAAACCAAGGCACAGAAAGGTTAAATAACTTGCCCAAAATCTCATAGCTAGTAACAAATGGAGCTGCAGATTTTATCCAACAATCTGTTTCCAGAGCCCACTTCTTCACCCCAAAGCTGAGCTGCCTCTCAGCTGGATGATTTAGAAGACGCGTTCCTATTGTACAGTGGAAACTCGATTATCCTCGTATTGAGGATATCTACATTCGCTGCCTTCAGAGCCCTCTTTGTTGTTTTTTTTTTTTTTTTTTTTTTTGGTGAGGAAGATCAGCCCTGAGCTAACATCTGTTGCCAATCCTCCTCTTTTTGCTGAGGAAGATTAGCCGTGAGCTAACATCTGTGCCCATTTTCCTCTATTTTGTATGTGGGATGCCGCCACAGCATGACTTGATGAGTGGCGCATAGGTCTTTGCCTCGGATCCGAACCTGCGGACCCCGGGCCGCCAAAGCGGAGTGCTCGAACTTAACCACTACGCCACCGGGCCGGGCCCCAGAGCCCATTTTTAACTGGCCACTTCCCTGAGAGCACAGAGGACTTCAGCCTTCTCTCTCGGCCCCTTGTGTCGATTACAGAGGAGACGGGTGAGGGGGTAGATTCATGAGCTGGGTGGGCCTGGACTGGTCCCCCAGCTGCAGCCCCACCGCTCACCTGCTGAGCGACGTGGGCAAGTTCCTCTACCTCGTGGAACCTTCATTATGATGCCTGTCAAAGTGGAGGTGGCTCCAGAATCTTCCTCCTCGGTGGCTGTAAGGATGACATAATACAGAGAGGAATGCCAGATTTAGTAAATAGAAAAACGGGATGCTTGGTTAAATTTGAATTCCAGATAAGCAAGGAATAGTTTTTTTAGTGTGTGTCTCGTGCACAATCTGGGACATACTTACGCTAATAAATTATTCCTTGTTTATCTGGAATTCAGATTTACCTGGGTGCCTGTATTTTATCCGACACCCTTACGTGCGGGGGAAGCACTTGGCGTAGCGCCTGTCCCATTGAAGTGCTCAGTAAGCTTTAGGGAGATCTCTGCTGAAACGCACTACTCTGCATTTCCCGGGGACTCACCTAGGAGGCCTGGACTGTGGTTAAAATCTGCATTCACTCATGTTTGGGTGCGCTTTACTGGTAATAACAGTGATCCGCTGATTAACCGTGTGGCTTGACTGTCTGTGGGTTTGAGTGGACTGACCTAGGATTTCAGGAGAGGAGGCTTGAGAGGGTCTTTCTGAAACGCAAGCTGACGCTGAGACGCCCTCCTCCCCAGTGGCAGGGTGGAAACTGCAGGCTGCCGCATCAGCAGTCCCCACAGTCGGCCTGCAGCCTGACCAGGCTCGCTCCCGTCGGTCCCCTGTCCAAGGGCGCCATCTTGTGCCAGCATCTGGGTGACCAGCCTGGTGTGTGGCTCTGAGTGGAGGCTGGGACGCCGGCAGGGGCCCGGAGAGGCCTGGACTGTAGTCCTGTTCCCACCCCAACAGAGCCCTCTTCCTAGTTGCCTAATGCTCCTGCTTTCTCTTTTCCTGTCCATCTCTGCTGTCTCTCCCTCTCCTTCCACACTCACATCAACCCACTGAACACCTGTACCCCACCACAGAGGGTCTCAGAGAGGCTGCCGGTGCCTGAGAAACAGCATGGCTCAGGAGTCAGAGAAACTTAGGTTGGGACCCAGGGAAACCACTTACTAGCCGAATGACCTTCGAGGGGATTCCTGTAACTCCTCTGAAGCTCTTTGCTTTGTAAGATTGTGATGATAATCCTGCCTTGCATATCTTGAAGGACTTTGGTGAGGAAAAATTGGTTGTGCATGCAAAAGTGCTCTGAAAATTATACAGTGCCATGTGCTGTAAGTAATTTTATAGCATATTATTACATAGCATCTCTAATAATAGAGTGTGTTATTAACAACACTAACAACAGCAACATTGGCCGGGCACCCTCATACTCTAGCTCTGCACACCTGGAGACATCTATACCTGCCTGCCTCTGCTTGCTTCCCACCTTCAGACCCAGGATGCTCCCCTCAGGTTCGCTCCTCTGTGCTGCATCGGGTACCACCAGCACCCGGAAGGCAGAAGGGCTCACGCGGCAGTAAAAAGCCCTGCCTCTGTCGGCAGTGACCCAAACTCACTGTGCCTCAGTATCTCCATCTGTAGAATGGGGATGACAGACAGCAGCCTCCCTTCTTGTGAGGATTAAATGAGATCATAAGTGTGAGGCACCTGACAACTTTAGCAAACTCCAAATAAACGCTAGTCATTATTTCCTTCGGATGCTGGCCGTCATTCTGACTGCCCCTTTTAGGAAGCAGTGCAGAGAAATGGAAATTGCGTGGGCTTTGTAGCCAGAGAGAAGTGACTTTGAATATCAGCTCTGTCACCAACATCGTCCCTGTGGGACTCCGGCAGGTGTCCTCACTCTCTGAGCCAGTTTTCTCCTCCACGAAATAGGAACAGAAATAGACTCTGTCTCCACAGTTGGGGTGAGGATTAAATGACATCACTTTGTAAAGTGCTCTGCGTGTTTCTGTCACCGCCTAGCTACCGGGTAAGTGGGAGCCCTTACATATTTCTTCCTCCTCTTCCAGCCACATCCGTTAAAAAGTGTCTGCTAAACTTCGACTAGGGGCCACATCCCATGCTCGTTGCTGGGGCTACGAGGATAAATAAGGCAGGAGTCTTGCCCTTCAGGGATTTGCAGTCCTGTGGGGGAAGAGTAATGAAAAGAACCACGTCCATTTATGGAGCACCTACTGTGCAGCAGATGCGATGCTGGGGCTCCGCGCGCATCCTCTTGGTAAATCCCCACGAGGACCCAGGACTTGAGCCCAAGCCATGTGACGTGGCCCCAGAGGCCTTGTCTCAACCAGTGCTCTCTCCTGTCTTCTGGGACTGACTGGTCAGGTAAGTGTGCCAAAGGCAGGTCGGAAGGGCCATCGCGGAGGTCTGAGAGAGGCTGGCGAGCCCAGAGGAGAGAGTGCTCAACTCCAGGAGGGGAGAGTTGGGAAGGTGGGGGCAGGCGGAGGGCTTGCAAAGGAGGGTTAAGAGAGAGATGGTTGGGGTGGTTGGGGCAGTGGGCAGACGCTTAGAGGCCAAAGTAGCAGGGCATCTTCAGGGGACCAGAGTGCTTTGGGATGGCTGGGGCAAGGGAGTAGGGTGGGAGTTGATGACGCTGGGGAGGGGGTGGAGAAGGGGCTCAGATCATGGAGGGCCTCGGGTGTCCCGGCCATGCTGAGTGTTTGGGACTCTAGGCTGGAGGGGAGAGTGCGGGTTTCAGAGTGAGGCGAGCGAATGGAAAGGGGCTAACACTATGGCAGCAGTGTGGGGGGTGGAAGGAGGAAACCGGCGAGGGGGAATTTGCCGTAACCCAGTCCTGGAACAAGAACTGTGGCTGAAGGGGCAGAGAGAATTAGCCGGGCAGGGAAGCTGTGACGGGATTGACCTCCTCGCTGGCTGAGTTGACACAGGTGGGACAACATGGGCTGCTCCTCATTGGATGGCTTGAGGGAATCCACGAGGAAGAGCACAATTTGAGGGGAAAGATGGTGAAATTATTTTGAATTGCTGTTCAATAAGCAAACCAAAGTACCACGTTCCACATACTGCACTGGGCACTTGATTCTGACTCCAGCAGCTCTGTACAATCCTATCACCATCCCCCCTGCACAGACGAGGAAACTGAGGTTCAGAGATGTCAAGTCTCTTCCCAAGATCACACAGCTCGTGAGTGGCAGGGCCAGGATTTGAACGCACATCTGCCTGGCTCCAAACCTGGTGGGAAGGAAAAACCAAGGAGGGGTTTTCAAGGCTCCCATCCTGAAACTCGAGCCTGCTGGTGTCCAATTGATAGAGCTGGGCCCTCAGGATCATTCCAGAAGCCCAGGAAGGTGTTGACCATGCCCCTCAACCTGTTCTCCTCTTGGCCCCAGAGAAACCCTCTGGGGTTTTAGCGCTTCTCCAAGACTCAGCCTTGGCCAAGCTCACCCTGGGCCAGAGCATCCTGATGACCTGCAGGGGGCAGTGTCGTGGTGCTCGCTCTCCTGTCCTCCACCTGGCCACCTCCTCTTGCAGCGCCTCACACGGGACAGACGTGAGATACAGGATTAATTTGCCACTTTGGGGTTTGGTGAGAAGAAATGGAATGAGAGAAGGAGAGGAGATGTGCCTGGGAGAGCTTGTAGCCCCTCAGAAGTGAGCCAGTGAATTAGAAGCACCAAACAAATAACAATAAACACCGTGGCAGGGGTTGCATGTTTGGGGGCTGCTTACTACCCACTAGGTTTTGTGCTCCCGGCCTTTCCTACTTTCCACCTTGTTTGGTCCTCACAGCAACCGTGTAGCATAGGTACTATTATTTTCCTCATTTCACAGAGGAGGAAATTGGAGCACAGAGAGGTTAAGTACCCTGCACAGGGTCACACAGTCATCAAGACTTTGAGTGCCCATCACTGACGCTCTTCTTCTTCAACTTGTCCCACTCTACCTGGTGTGTCTGGCAGCCCCAGGGGCAGAGGGGGAAAATGGAGGTGGGGCAGGGGCAGGGGCAGGGGCAGGGGTGGATCCAGCCTCCCTAAACTTCCTGCTGGGGCTGAAGGGGGAGGCAGGTGATCTGGGCTCTGTTCTCCACTCTGCCCTGACTCCCCGTGTGACCTTGGTGCGCTGTCTCCACTCTGGGTTCAATAATTCCCTCTGTGCAAAGACAGAGGGTGGTAAGTTTCTTCTCAGATTAAAGTGATGCAATTCTAACAGCCTTGGACAGAGGGAATATTAGGGGGTTAAGGAGCCAGTGACCCTGGCACTCAGCTGGACTGGCGAGGGCGGGAGCCGACTGTACCCCTGATCTGCGCCCCTCTCCTCTGGGCTGCAGCCCTTGTGAAATCGAGGTCTCCCTGACTTCTGCTCTCTCGCTGCTGCACAGAAGCCACTGGAGGGCGCTGTGTCCTCACAGTTGGGGCTGAACTTACCCCAGATGGCCCAGAACGTCCGCCCAGGCTGGAGAGAACTTGGGAGACCTGGGGCCAGGAACTGGGAGGCCTCTGGACACAGCCAGGCCCACTCAAGCCGTATGGGGCCAGTAAGATCTGCCCTGTGAGAGGATGTGCAAAAGCATGGACCAGGAGACGAAGCCTGGGCCTCAGTCAGCCGCTGACTCAGGATGAGCTTTGGGCAAATTGCTTCGCCTCTTCGAGCCTCAGTTTCAGCAGCTGTAGAATGGGGACAGCGATGTCTGCCTCAGGGGCCTGTTGTAAGAGATGCTGTAAACGAGGGAGCACATTTGAGTGCTTCCAAGATCACGGATGTTGTCCAGGCCAGAGCAAGTATCTATTGGTATTACCCTCAAAAAGTTGTTCAATGACCCTTCTCAAGGGAGGAGAACAATGCTTGGCAAGGGCCTACCACGCGTTTAGGACTGGCTCGGGCACTTTCCCTGGTCTACGTCCTTTCAGTTCTCCCAGCGGCCCCATGAGTTAGGAGCTGCTGTCATCTCCATTTCACAGCTGGCCCAGCGCAGGCCCAGAGAGGCGACACGGCTTGCCCAGGGTCCCCCAGCCACTGAGCGGCCTCAGTGGAATTCAAACCCTGGTCTGTCTGGCTCCACAGACTTGCCTTCGACCACGACACAGCCCCACACTGCCTTGAGCCAAGGCAGGAGGGGCTGGTACCTCCTCCTCAGGTCTCTCAGGCTGAGGTTTCAGATGACATCCTTGATTTACTCCTTTGGAGGTGTGGGCTTTCCTCCCCCGCTGTCCCACGGACCAATATGTCCTTGATGTGGAAGCGCATTTCAGTGGGGCCGGGGACTCCCTGAATTGATTTGACAGTTTTCTCTTCCCCTGGGCTTGCACGCGATTCCTCCTGGGGAGCAGAGCTGGCCCTGGGAGGCAGCGGCTTCCCCTGCAGCTTGCCCAGGCTCCCAGGATGAGTGAGTGGCGTGTGGGTGGAAGAAGCTCGACTTCTGGTCCATCCGCAGCTCCCCAAGATGTTTGGGGTGGGGACGTTTGCTGCAGTGGAGGAACACACCTCCATGAGATGGTCCAATGGAAGGGATTGTAGTTGCTCTCTGTTTTTATTTTCTATCTCGATGAGAGAAAGATTGGGCTATTTCCATGGTTGTAGATACATAGAAGTGTGGCTTAGTTTTCACAATTTCCGTCTCTTTCTCCCTATCCTTCCCTCAGCTTGAGACGGGTGGAGGGAATAGCCAAGCGAACTCTGGAATCTTCCAACCGGGGGCTCTTGGAGTCCCAGGGTCGTGGAATCGCGGTGCCGGGTGGAGCCGTAGAGACCAGGTGAGCCAGACCTCCCAGGGCAGAGATGAGGCACCTGAGGCCCAGGGAGAGGACCAGACCGGCCCAAGCTCAGCGACAGGTGGGGACCAGAACACGCCTGTTCTCCTGGGCTCACGCCCACACATTTTGTTAAGTCACTTGCCACCTGTCCCTGGACGGGACAGTGGAGTGGGGACTGGAGGGGCTGGCCTTGCTCTTTGGAAGCTCTGGTGGCTGGTTGATTGTCTTCATTTGACATCAGCCCCGGGGCCAATAATGGCCACGGAAAGCAAATATTGTGAAAGTAAATGTGTGAACACAGAGCTGGTGGCAGAAACAGGCCGAGGACTCCGGGCTCTACCAGACCAGCACCCTGAGGCTGCCTCTCACCAAGTGATGGGGAAGCAGGACCTGTCAGCAAAGATGGGGGCACGGTCCCCTGAGAAGCTGCAGCGGGACTGAGGGGGGCAGCTAGGCGGGTTCTGAGAGGACTGGGGAGATGCAGCTTGCCCCGGGTCTGGAGGAGACTGTCCAGGGATACAGGAGGAAAGAAAACCATCAATCACTGAGCACCCGGGCCCGACTGAGCACTTTATAGAGATTCTCATGTGATCTTCCCAGGAGCCCGAAGAGACAGGCATTGTTGTCCCTATTTTGTAGATGAGCACACTGAGGCTCAGAAAAGTTAAGCAACCTGCCCAGAGTCATACAGATAGGAAGTAGCAGGGCAGGGATTTGATCCCGGGTCTGTCTACCCTAGTGTGTTTCAAAATCTGGGCTAGGACCTCCCTTTATCAGAATCACCAGGGACACTTGTCACAAAGGAGATACCCAGGCTTCACCCCAGACCTACTGAATTGGAACCTTGGAGTGGGCCTGGGAATGCTACTTTTAACAAGCTCCCAGGGAAGTGGGCAGTCTTTATGCTAAGACCTGGGAATAATTGCTAAATAGCAGGTGTTGGCAGACTTTTTCTGTAAACGGATAGATAGTAAATATTTTAGCCTTTGCAGGTCTTACAGTCTCTGTTGCAACTATTTAACTCTGGTGTTGTAGTGTGAAAGAAGCCATAGCCAATACACATACAAATGAGCGTGGCTGTGTTCCAATAAAATTTTATTTACAAAAGAAAGTGGTGGGCCAGATGTGGCCCATGGTAGTTAGCTCCCACTTGTTTAGTCTACAGCAGCCCTGTGAGGAGAGTATGATTATCTCCATTGTGCAGATGAGAAGACTGAGGCCCGGGAAGGTTAGACATCCGCAGTTGCACAGGGAGTGCATGGCAGGGTTGGGATTAGAACCAGACCTCCTGATTCCCAGTCCAATGGCGCTGAAAAGTATGAAGCCTGATAAGAATGCCTGGGCCACGGGGATTGTTATTATTTAGTGAAAGCAGCCACCATTCAATGAGCCCTTACCATGTGCCAGCAGAGTCATTAGCTCATAGAAGCTGCTACCCAGATGTTGAATGTCATTGTCCCTGTCACATGGGGCTGTCACAACCTCCCTGGGAGGTAGGAAGGCATCTGCAATGTGTCAAAACCAGCTTATCTCGAGTGCCCCGTACACCTGACACGCTACAGCTGGACAACAGGAAGGTGGAAGTCACTGACATGACATATTTGCCTTTCCTTTCTTGAGTGTGTGTGCACACACCCCTACCCTCAAACAAACATCAAACAGACATGTGCTCACGTCGGTGACCTCCTGGTCGCAGGTAGAACACAAAATCCAAGGCCTGGAAGTGACTCGTCTGGTTTACAGGGGATGTCCCCACCAAGATCAGGAACCAGGAACCAGCCTGGGGTGGGGAAAAGAATGTGGGACTTCCAGTTGACCTAGATGCCACTCCACACTCTGCCCCTGGTCTCCTGGGTGACCTTAGGTGTCACTTTCCTTATTTATAAGTGAGTGTCACTTTCCTAATTCATGAAATGGTGGGAAATAGGTTTGCTCAGTTGTTCAAGCCATTCATTCATTCATCCACTCACTTGCAGTATTAAGCACCAACTATGAGCCAAGTACAATGAGATAATTTTGATTTGAAATTCCAAAGATTTGAGATTCAATCCTTCCTACTCCTGAATAGGAGTTAATGCATAAAAGATAGGTCCTTTGCTTCAAGGATGCCTTGGTCTAGGATTTCTCTCTAGGTAAAAAGTTTATCTCTTTCCCCTGCATAAAGTAGTTCCTGGCAAGAACATAGAGTCAACTCCACCTGCCAGTCCATTCATTGATCCAACCTTCCATCCATCCACCTATCCATTCATCCATCTTCCCATCTATTCACCTACCTTTGCAGCCCTTCATCCAATCATCTATGTATCTCTCTCCATCCATTTATTCATCCAAGTATTTGTTGAGCACTTACCCTGTGCCTGGTCCAGCACTCTGCCCACTACCTTTCCACCCCAGGAAGTCCCCACTAGTGCCCATACCAACCTGGGGTTTGAGGAAGAGAGGATGGAAAGCCCAGAGTCTAGGGAGCAATAATTCTCCATGCTTGAAATCCAGGGAATTTCTGGAGTGCTTTCAGGCACTTTGAGGGTGTACAGGGCCACAGACTGATCTCAGGCTGCACACACCTCCCCATCCAGACATGGCCCCTCCTCCTGGTTCTGCTCTGGTCTTCCTCCCTCTGAGAACACTCAAGGCCCCAGCCCTGGATCTGTGTGAACTAAAAGTAATCCAACGTGAATGGGTAAACAAAATGTGGTATATCCATTTAACAGAATATTACTCAGCCTTGAAAAGGAATGAAGTATTGACACATGCTACAACATAGACGACCCTTGAAAACACTATGCTGAGTGAAAGAAGCCAGACACGAAAGACCACAAATTGCATGATTCCCTTTGTATGAAACGTCCAGAACACGCAAATTCATAGAGACAGAAAGTATATTAGCAGTTGCCAGAGGCTGAGGGGAAGGAGGCGCGACTGCTAATGAGCACAGGGATCCTTTTGGGGTGATGAAATGTTCTGGAATTAGATAGTAGTGATGGTTGCACAATCTTGTGAATATAATAAAAACCATTGGATTGTATACTTTAACAGGGTGAATTTTATGGTACATGAATTATTTTAAAAGATTTAAAAGTTCTTAGAAAACATTAAAAATTTTAAAACAATATTCCCATGTGTTATCACATATGCTCTTCCCAGCTTCTGGGGACATCGAGCATGATGCTGTTTTTCAGCTGAGAGACAGGGAGCTCAGACAGGTGAAGGACCTGTCAAGACGGCATTGCTAATTAGCGGCAGAGGGGATTGAGAAGCAGAGTCGGACTCCTAGTCAAGTGCTCTTTCCTGCACATCAGGCTGCCTGATGAGTAGACGATGCCTCATGAGCCAATCCCCCAGCAATGTCCTATTTGCCACCTTCAGGTCAGGGGTCTCTGCAGGCAGGGATTGTGTTAGAAGAGGCTGTCATGACAGCTAATAGCTGCCATTCCAGAGTGTGACTCGGTGCCAGGCACAGCGGATCCAGGTGTGTTGACTTATTTCCTTCTCACAGACCCCTGTCACGGACCTTTGTTGTTAGCTCCAAACCCCCTTCTCGTGAGCACCCTGATAATTTCTGGGGAGTCCTCAGTGATCATAGACTGGTGGGAGGTCACACTGCCCCCACTATGGAAGCCAAAGAAATGGGCAGGGGACAGGCCTAGAACTCAGGTTGGGCCGTGAACACTGAGCAAATGATGTGAAGGCTCGGGGAGCACTGGAGTCCTGGTCATCACGGCAGCTGCAGCCTGCACCTGGGCTGGTCTCTCTGCCTTGCCCTCTACCAATCCTTGTTCTCTGCCCACTTTCTAGGTCTGGTCTTTCAGCTTTCTGTAGATTCTGTGGGCTCCCAATATCCTTCCGATAAACGCCCTTTGGCACTCAGGAGAGACAGAGTTAGGCTCTGTTGCTTCCAACCGTTTGCTCTGACAATGTATCCCTATGCGATTGATGCTGTTATTTTGCCCATTTTACAGATGAGGAAACTGAGGCTCAGAAAGGTGAAGTGACTTGCGCAGGGCCCCCCAGAGAATGAGTGGCAAAGCCAAGATGTAGACCCAGGTCTGTCAGAGTCCAGAGCCCATTCTCTCAACCTCAATAAGAGAGAAGGGACAGCAAATCTTTCCCATAAGATGGACACTGAGCTGGGCATATTCTCCCAACTGCTCTATGTGGGAGAGATTGTCCCTATTGTAGAGAAATGAAAACTGAGGCCCAGGGAGATGAGGTAGCTGATTCATGGGTCCCAGAGCTGATCCCAATCCTGTGCTATTAGGCAGAGGCGGGAACGGAGACTCCCACGTGGGTGTCCCCTCTGCCCAGTTTGCAGAATTCTGATGGGTGCTCTTGGCTCCACCCACACCTCCCTGCCCAGCCCTGAGGGATAGAAATCAGACTCCAGCCATTAACGCATAAGCTCGGGGCTGGGGAAGCCCCAGGGGGAATCCTGCCCCGCAGCCCGGTCCCCTATAAATCAGGGGCCGAGGAAGCCACAACCCCGATAAATATTGACTGTTGCCTCAAAAAAAGTCTCACTTGATATATTTTATTCATGAAAAAGCAATAAATGGCAGGGCCCCATTACTTTTGGCCTGTTCAGCAGAGCTGTTAGGATGCTCTGTCCCTGCTGGAGCCGGGGCCCAGCCTGTCCCCACTGGAGCACCTCCATGTCTCTGCAGCTCACAGCTCCAGTGGGCTGTGGGCAGGACTCTGGGAAGGACCCATTGGGCAAGCTTGGTGGAGAGAGGCATAGGGCGGGGGCAATGGAAGGAAGGGGGCCCTAGATCCTTTTCCTCCAAAAGTCCCAGAACCAGCCCCAGCCCAAATCCCAAGGCCATTCCACTCCAAACCAGCTTCAATTCAGGCTGGACATCAGCGCCCACCTCAAACCCCCCTTCAGCCCTCATCCTGGCCAGAACTCGGCACCAGCCCAGCTCTAAACACCACCCACACCTTGCCGTAGGCCCAAGTTCATCCAGACGTCAGCTCTCTCCCAAACTCAACTCAAGCTCAGCCAACCCCAGGCCCAGCCTCAGACCCATCGCAGCGACAGCCCAGCCCGAACACTTACCCTAACCCACCTACATCCTGCTCCCAGCTCTTGCACACCGTGGTGCCAGCCTCAGCCCCAGCTTGCCCTGGCCCCAAGGCTGGCCAGCGGTATGCTCTGGTCGAGGGCAGAGGGGTCACCAGATGGCTTTCCTTTGCCTCAGGGTCTGACATAAATATTTATTAAATACTTCCTATGTGCCAGGCCTTCTTCTCCGTGCTGGGGACACATCTGTGAGCGTGAACATAGCCTTGGGCAGAGGGCAGAGCCTCCCTTCTCCTCGCAGCCTCCATCCTTCCAGTCTCAGCCTCCCTCCTCCCTCCAGCCTCCCAGCTTTGAGACATCCGCTCACCCTCCTCCTCCGCCTGTTCTCTGCCCTCCCCCTCCAGAGCCAGGAGGCGAGGGCTGTGCTTCTGGACAGCCACGATCTCCCTGTGTGACCTGGGCAGGTCTCCTCATAGTGGACAGTGAGAGAGGGGGCGTTGAACAACCTGGCTTTTGAGGTTCCACCTGCTTGTGACCTTCTAGAAGTCACCCATCTGTGCACAAGGTTAATATCTGAGTGGTAAACACATGCTGGTTTTCTGGACTGGACTTCGGTGGTTGAGAGGAGGCTCTGGCGTCAGGAACCAAACATGGTCTTCTCTCTGGTGGGGTCTGGAGAGCACAGACCTCTCCTGAACCCAAACCAGAGCCGTGCAGGTGAAGGAATCATGCAGACCGGCCCCTGGCCACTCACCCTCCGACTCTTCCCCTGTCACTGAGGACCGCATCTCGGGGCCCCAGGGTCCAGGCCCTGGTTGGCTTCCCCAGTCTTCTGCCTCTCCCCGTTCAGCCTCAGCCTCTCCCATCCTCACTTTCTGTCCTGCATTTTTTGCCCTTTCATGCATTATTTTTTCAGTCCCTCTGATTGTCTTAGGCCCCTCTCTGTTCCTCCCTCTCCCTTCCATCTTGTCATTTTCTCCGCAGCATTTTTCTTTTGTCTCTTTTTGTCTGTCTCTGTCTGTCTTCCTTTTAATTCTCATTGTCTGTCACTTACAACCAGTAGAATGCAATGGAACTGGAGCATCGGATCAATGGCAGCTTAGGAAACGTGAGAAGTTTTAGCCCTCCGTGCTTAAGAAAGTCTTGTGATTTCGCCCCACACAGTAGACACCCTTATTATCTGTGTTAAGCACACCTCTAGGTGCTTAGAGGCTGGGTGACCTTCAGCATGTTGTTCCTTGAGGTTTATTATCAGTGGCAAAATCTCACCCTACCTGTGAGGAAGGCGGGGCATGCATTAATGTCCCCATTTCCTGGATGGGGAAACTGATGCTGAGAGCAGTGGCCTCCTATGGCAGGTCGGGAGCCGACCCCGAGTCTGGTGCTTTCCTTTGCCCCCTTCATTACACTGTGGACTGTAGCACCCACCCTGCACACTGGAAGGAATGTTTCCAGTTATTCTGGGACCTGCAGGGGCCTCCTAAGCTGGGTAGTGTGATGTTTCGTGCCCAGCTCCACGATCTACAAGTCACTGTGGTCTCTGCAGGAACACAGGGAGAATCATCCAGTCCACCTCCAAAGGGCGGCTCCGTGGAGAATTCAGGGGGGAGGCTGATGCTATTTGAAGCCCAGGGAAAGGGGAACTTGCTTATGAAGAGAAGACCTGGGGGGAGGGTAAGGCTGGTAAGGGAGGGTAAGACCCTGCCAACTCCCACCCAAGGCGTTGGCAGTCAGCTCAGAAAAGTGGCCCGTGAGAGCACACAGCCTGACTCAGGACACAGGCTTGGGATTCGAGTGCTGGCTGCCAAGGGATCTCTCCAAGGCTCCACCTCCGTAATGCCACGTGGGGATGCGGCCCACCTCAAAGCGTGGTGGATAGGAACGCCCTTTGCTAAGTGTATGGAGGACAGGTGCTCGTTGTTAATAACACGGACCGTGTATATTGAGTGTTGAGGACTGAGCATTTAGCAGGGGTCTCTCTCTTTACCTACGAATCCACAATAACTTTAAGGGGTTTGTGATTCTCCCCCAATTTGAAAAAGCAGTGGAATTTGGATTTGATTTATTCCACCATCTTGAAAAAAAAATCTGGCAGCTGATCAACTATTCATCAAATAGTCTTGTGTGTAATTGAGTTGAAATTGGACGTGGAGGTGGATTTTGTCAAGATACTGGTCGTGTTGAATCAGCACTAATCATTGCCACATTTTTATTTTATTGAGCACTTATCACCTGCCAGGAACTTTTCAGCGCTTTATGTGCATCCTTCAGCCTCACGACATTATGAGGTTAATGCCCCCATGTTACAAAAAAGGAAACTGAGGCTCAGAACGGGGAGGTAACTTGCCCACCCTTGGGTGGTGGATTCAGGATACAAACCAAGCAGTCCGGCTCCAGAGCTCGGATTCTTCACATCCTGCTCTCCCGTGTGCTGAGAACTTGGCCTACGTGATCTCATTTAGTCTCATAATAGGTCTGCTCGATCAGATCAATAGCAACGCTCATTAGAGCTAGCGTGTGAGGAGCTCTGGTGACGCGGCAGACCCTGGGTAAGCACAGTACCTGCCTCGTGTCGTTTTGTCAACAGCTCTGCGAGATACCCCGTTTTATACATGAGGAAACAGAAGCTCACAAACAAGGCTCAAACCAACCTCATAACTGTGTCCAAGCTCCTTAGCCCAGCACTGGAGGCTGAGGAGGCCCCTCGTGGCCTGGCCCCTGCCTCCCTCCACAGCCTTGTCAGCTGCTTTGTCCCTCGCACTCAACTTTCCAGCACTGTTTGCAGTTCTCTAAGAGCATCCTGGCATTTTATGCCTCTGAGCCTTTACAAACCCTGTTCCCTCTACCTGGGATACCCAGTCCCTCTATACTGCCTAATGCCTCCTTGTCCTTCAGGCCTTAACTGGGATGTCACCTCCTCCAGGAAGCCTTCTCTGATTGCTTATGACTGGCTGGGTGCCTTTGTTATGTGCTCTGCCCCTTACCCCCAATACACTGTATTATAGTTACCTCTTTCCTGGTCTGCTTTCCTTGCTGGACTGGGAGCACCACAGAAGGCAGGGACCTGTCTGTTGTGTTCACCATTGTCTCCCTAGTTCCCAGCCCAGCACCTGACTCCAGGAAGTACTCATTTAATACTCAAGTAAACAAATAAATAAAATGCGTCAAAGTAAACAAAACAGCTAAGTTCATTGAGTGCTTACCCAGTGTCAAGTATTTTACACATATCATCTCATTTAATTCTGATAACAACCTAAGGAGGTAGAGACTATCGCTATCTCCGTTTTAAAGATGGGAGACTGAAGCACAGAGAGGTTAATTCTTGCCCAAGATCACACAGCTAGTGCTGGTGGAGCTGGGATTCAGCCCCAGGTCTCCCGACTCCAACATCCCTACACTAGCCTGCTTCTAACATACTTAAAGGGAAGTCAAAATACTTGGAAAGGAGTAAACTCACAGTATAATGATCAAAATACAATTATAGTTGATTATTCAAGTGAGCAAGTGCTTTTAGAAAAGATGAGCTGAAAAGAAAATCCTTCAAATGCTCAGAAGTAGGCAAAACAGGGTAGAAGCTCCCTAAAAGTTTAGCAGGGTCTACAGCCCCCAACATGGAACGCTGATGGGGATGAAATGGGGAGCGGGTGGAGCTGTGGGTAAGCTGGCTTCAGGTGATGCTCCGGATCATTCCCTGGAGAGGAGGCAGCAGGACATCTCCCGGGACCAGGTCGGGGTATTCTCGCCCGCCTCCAGCTCCCGCACCTCTTCCCTGCACCTGGCTGGACCCGGCGGAGCTGCTGGATGGACGGATGGGCAGCAGGTGGGGGAACTCGCACCCCAGCCTTGCTTTGAGCGGCGCATTCTCAGCGCTGGGGTGGGCGCGTTCCGTGGCTGTTATCTGTCTGGTTTGAATTAGATGCTGGGCTCCGCAGAACCTCGGGTTCAGTAGTGGCTTCATCGCCCAGCCTGGCGCCTGCAAGATGGTAACATTTTATTGTTTCCTCAGTTTTCCTTTCTTTCTTTTGTCTCTTTCCTCCCTTTCTTTATTTCAAATTTCCACCTCATGCCACAAAAATGCAAAGGCTGCCAGAGTCCCGCTGGGAAGCACTCAAGCCACCCGTGGCCCTCCAGCAGCACACCTAGTGCCAGAAGCCACGGACCCACGGGTCCCTCCTCAGGGTGTGACTCGCAGGGGGCGGGGCTGCGTGTTTCCCTGCTACCCCACCAACACACCACACCCCCCCACACCTGCATATGTTTCTCCAGGAACTCAGGGTGGCACAATGGTTAGCAGGCATTTCGGGAGTCTCTCTGCCTCCTTTTTTTTTTTTACCTTAAAATTTTGAATTCTGATCCACATTTATTCTGTTACTTAACTCAAACTTTTCTCACCTGCGAAATGGATGGACTAAGAGAATTTATCTCCTACCACTGATGTTAGGCTGAAAAGAGAGAGTGAGTAGAAGGTGCTTATCCCAAACTGGGCGTACAGTAAGTATTTAATAAATAGTAGGCATTGTCATTATCCTGCTGATGTCAGGGACGGCCACTGCCACTTGGGGAGTACCTGCCTCGGTGGCTGCAGGGAAGAAGAGACGAGAAATCTCACCAGGTCAGGCGTGGAGAAATGCTCGGTGAGGGGAATCAGTGTCTTCATCACCATCCTCCTCCTCCTCCTCCTCATCGTCCTCTGCATCATCGTCACCACCATCATCATCACCATCACCATCATCACCATCATCATCCTCATCATCATCCTCATCCTCATCATCATCCTCATCATCACCATCATTATCATCATCATCACCATCATCACCATCACCATCATCATCACCATCACCATCCTCCTCCTCATCATCACCATCATCATCCTCAGCATCATCCTCCTCATCATCATCACCACCATCACCATCATCATTATCATCACCACCATCATCATCATTATCATCACCATCATCACTATCATCATCTTCCTCATCATCACCATCATCACCATCATCATCCTCATCCTCACTACTATCACCATCCTCCTCCTCCTCCTCCTCATCATCATCACCATCATCATCACCATCACCATCATCATCATCCTCATCATCACCATCACCATCATCATCCTCATCATCATCACCATCATCATCCTCAGCATCATCCTCATCATCACCATCACCATCATCATCCTCACCACCATCATCTCCATCATCATCACCATCATCACCATCATCATCACCATCATCATCACCATCACCATCATCATCACCATCACCATCATCACCATCACCACCATCATCATCCTCATCACCATCATCACCATCATCATCACCACCATCACCATCATCACCACCATCACCATCATCATCACCATCATCATCCTCATCACCTCATCATCACCATCATCATCCTCATCATCACCTCATCATCACCATCATCATCACCATCATCACCATCCTCATCATCACCATCATCACAATCATTATCATCATCATCACCATCATCATCATCCTCATCATCACCACCATCACCATCATCATCCTCATCACCATCATCATCCTCATTACCACCATCACCATCATCATCATCACCATCATCACAATCATTATGATCATCATCACCATCATCAACTCTAACTCCAACTTCTCTCGTTCTTGCTCTGCTTTCTCCCCAGCAGAGGGTGGGAGAGAATGTGATGAGGAGAGAGGGAGGAAGGCTGAGCAGATTGGGAAGAACTGTGAATTGCAAGACCAGAGAGACTGCTGAAAACAGAGATGGGCTAAGTGAGGTGGGGCAGGGAGCCAGGGGGCTGGTGAGTTGGGTCCAGGTCCGTTAGAGGAAGAAGTTAATATCTGACGACCATGATCAGAGCTTACGTTGCTCAGTGTGTTTGAGCTGACAAGGACTCCTCTCGGGTTCTTTAGTCCCCACAGCAATCTTTGTGGGGAGAGGTGCTCTGACTCCCGTGTCTGGGGCTGTCATCTCGGGCATCAGGGTTGGGTGGGCTGCAGGGGGCAGATATTGCAGGGCAGGGCTTCTGGAAAATTGCTCCATGTGTGTCAGCTCGTCCTGGCAGGATGGGCTGTGCCAGGTGGGGTCTGTGAGGGCTGTGCCAGTACGTCTGCTGAAGTTTTCTTGGGACCCTGTGCCAGACCCCTTGTGGGCTGAGGAGAGGTCACTGGGCTGCTGGTGGGTCTGTGGCTGGAGCTGGGAATTGGGGACTCTGGGTCTCGGGATGCCAGAGAGAAGATGCCTCCCGTACCGTGGCCTCCAGCTGTGGAATGGGCAATCTCAGGCCTCATCTTCCTCACCCTCTCAGCAGCCTGTGTCAAAGCTGCATGCTCCCTCCTAACTTAAGCACTGGCTTCCAAGCCTCTGCACTTTTTGATTTTCCTTCTGCTCCTCTGGCCACACCTTCTCAGGCTCCCATCCAGGATTGTCTCCTCTTCCAGATGGATAAATGTGGGAGCACCCAGGGCTCTTCTCCACCCGGTCCCGGGTGGTCTCATCTCATCTGAGGTTGTAGACATGGTCTCTCTATACACTGACATCTCCCGAACATCCATCTCCAGGCAGCCCTTCCCCTGGAGCTCCAGACTGTCACATCCAGCTTCCCACTAGGAGAGTTCCTGCTGCCTCTCAAGCCAGACCGAGGTCCCGAAACCTGCTCTTCCTTCGGTCTTCTGCCTCCCGGTCAATGGCCCCACCCCCTGGAGCCATCTGCCTCCTCTCTTTCCCTCACCTCCTGCAGCCAATCCATCCACAGGCCTGGCAAGTGCTGATTTAATAAGGACTCTTGACTCCCACGGGCACCCCACTGCCACCCCGCTCTTGTCCCATTAGCTTGTGCCCCTGTTGCTGAACTAGCCTTGTACTGTCTCCTTGCTTCCCTCCCCTGCTACCCTCCAGTCCAGTGATCTTTCGAAAGTGGGCATCAGATTTTGTCGCTGCCCTGCTTAAAACTCTCAGGTGATTCTGGCTGAGGTGTAATACAGTCCTACCTGGCAGTCACTTCCCTGTTGCATGGTATTGACTCCTGACTGCTGCTCAGCCCGTATCTCCTACAATTCTGCCTCACTCCCTCTGATCCAGACTCGCTCTGATCCGGACACATTAGCCTCCCTGCTGTTCTTGGCCTCTCTAAGCTTGTTCTTACCGCAGGGCCTTTGCACTTGCCATTCTTCTTGCCTGAATAGCACTGCCCACGTGTTCCCAAGACTTGCTCCCTCCCTTTGTTCAGATCACTTTTCCAAAGCTGCCTTATCTGAGAGGCCTTCCCTGAAAGCCTTCTCTAAATGGCCTACATTGGCTCTCCTGCTCAAACTGCAAACCCATCTGCTCCCGCCCTGGCCTGCTTTACTCTCCTTCATAGGACCGACTTCCACATTGAATTAGATGATGTACTCATTTGCTTGTTTAGTGTCTCTTACACTCAATTGTAAGCTGAACTGTGGGGCCTCTGTCCTGTTCACCACTGTTTCCTCAATGCCTAGCACCATGCCTGGTACATAGTTGGTGCTCAATAAAAATTTGTTAGATGACTGAATAATGAACATCTGCTGAGGCTAGGCTGAGAATGTATTCATGGGACCTCTTGCACAGTGAATGTTTGTTGAATGAATTAATGTAAACTTGTTATATTTGCCTTTTTGACTGTCGGATCCTTGAGGGCAGACTCATAGCTTGCTCCTCTTGGTATTTCTCATGATGCTTTACTAAGCTGTGTGACCTTGGGCAAGTTACATAACCTCTCTGGGCTTCAGTTTCTTCATATGTGAAATGAGAATAATAATGGTATCCATGTCATGGGGTTGTTGGGAGGATTAAATGAGTTAATATTTGTAAAGCTCTTAGAATAGCGCCTGGCACAGATTAGGTGCTCATTAAACATCAGCTGTTATTACCATTCTGGTTTTACACATAGTAGGTGCTTTCAAAGCTATACGGCAGAGGATTGAGCAGAACTGAGTTACCCAAAGAAGCCTGCTCCTGTGGCCTCTTGCTTTTCCCATTCTAGGAGCTGGAGAATTGTCTGATAACATGAACCGAACTGAAATTAGAAACCACATTGTGCCGTCAAGTCATGCTGAGTTTGCGGTCAGCTAAACCCCAAAGCCTTTCTTCACAGCCTTAGTGCTCAGCCAGCGATCCCTCATCCTGTATTTGTGGGTTTCGCTTTATTTTTTGTGGTCTTTTGCTTTTTTTTACACTTTGGATTATAAAAGTAATATATGCCCGCTGTGGAAAGTTTACAAGAGCATAAAATTACAAAGGCAGGAAAACAGCAACTTACAAATCAGCATGAATGGTTTGAAGCCACTTGCATAAAATGTTTTTATATATTTATAAAGAGAGGCAGAGAGAGACAGGAACAGAGAGGGAGTGAGTAAGGAGGATGCAAGGAGGTTCGCTAAAATGATTGCAGTGGCTGTTCTCGATGTGGCTACATTCCATGGGATTTTTACATTTTCTCTTATATTTTTCCCTTGATGCTGTTTGAATTTTTGTAAGAACAAACATGTATTATCTTTTCAAAAATAAATTCTTTTTAGTAATAATTATTTTAAAATGGAAATCAGATAATTTAGCTCCTCTAACTTAAAATCTTCTAAGAGTTCTTCATTCATTCAAGAAATACTCATCGAGTGAGTACTAAGTGCCAGGCCAGTTCTCTCTCCTCCCCCTTGCTTTATGGTCCTCACAGCCCCCATCGCTATCTCAGAGATAGTTCTTTGTCGGATCTGGGTTCGGTGTCTATCCCCCCATAGAACTTAAGTATGTGAACACAGAGCTCTGTATAATGCCTATGTTTGTCCTGTACACAGCCTGTCCCCAGGGCCTGAAACAATGCCTGGCTTGTAGTAGACTCTCAATAAATATCGATTGAATGAATGAATGTTTAAAAGCAAAAATAGAGAAGTAAAAGAAAATCTTCCATTATTCCACCAACCAGAGATTATTGTTATCTTCTGGGTGTTTTTCCTTCTGAACTTTTTTCTATTTTATATATGAATATAGTTGGAAACACATTTTGCATCTTTTTCTTTTTAACCCAGCATAATAGCATGAGCATTTCCCATGGTGTTAAGAAGTGTTATTTTTCTTGAATGTACGGCAGTGGTTCCCAACCAATGGTGATTTTGCCCCCTAGGGGGCATTTGGCAATGTCTGGAGACATTTTTGGTGTCACAACTGGTGAGGGGTGGGGCATGGCTACTGGCTGCTAAACATCCTACAATGCACAGGGCGGCCACCACAACAAAGAATTATCCAGCCCCAAAGGTCAACCATGCGAGGCTAAGAACCCCACTGCCTGGTAGACCGTCATGCAGATCTACAAGACTTGACTCTTGTTGGAAATGGAGTTGTTTCTGGTTTTTCACTAATATGAATAAGGTCATGATAAACAGTTTCAGACATAAATCTCTACCACATTCTATATTATTTTCTTAGGATAAATCGCAAGGCTTGATCTTCAGGAACTGAAACGAGGGACTGCATTGACCTAGCTTGAAGGTCATTTTGTCAATTTCAACTGGGTAGTCCAGCCGCTCTGGGCGTTCTGTCCTCTGCCACATTTGTGGTCTCTCCCATCTGGTAGTCACGTCAAAGAAAATATCCAGGCTTTCATGGCCGAGGTGCGCTCTGCACTGCGGGCTGCCCCAGCGGTATCCCACTGTCTTAGCTCGGGCGGCTGTAACAAACTGCCACAGACTGGGGGGCTTACACAACAGACATTCGTTTCTCACGGTTCTGGAGGCTGGGAAGTCCAAGATCAAGGTGCCGACAGATCTGGTGTCTGGTGGTGGCCCTCTTCCTGGTTTGCAGACGGCTGCCTTCTTGTATCCTCACATGGAAGAGAGTGAGCGTTCTAATCTCCTTCTCTTCTTGTAAAGGCACTAATCCCGTTACGGGGCTCCACTCTTATGACCTCATCTAAACCTGACCACCTCCCAAAGGCCCCACCTCCTCATACCATCTCATTGGGGGTTAGGGTTTCAACATACGAATTTGAGGGGGACACAAGCATGCTGTCCGTGACATCGCCTGTGCAAGACTTCAAACCCTGTCATTTGGGACAAGCCTGGTTAAGCAGGATCTATAAATAATGTCTGTCATGGGCGTGGAAGGGCAAAATCGAAGCAAGGATGTTGTTACTCGCCGTCCCTGACTTACACCAACAAAACTGCTGTTGTTTGAGACAGTTGGACAGCTCTTTGGGAATTGCTCTTGGGGTTTACAATACCTTCCCTCCACATGAGCATCATCTAGGTGGGAAGCATTGCTATGCGTACAAATACAGCCTACGCAAAACAGAATATTCCTTCAGTCCACAAATATTTACTGAGCCCCCGCAGTGCGCCAGGCACTGTTCTAGGCACCAAGGACCCAGAGATGAAACAAGACAGATCCTCTGCCTCATGGAACTGATATTCTTGAGGGGACACAGTCATATAAACAGATTATATAAAATATAATGTCGGGAAGTGATTAGTGCTTGAAAGAAAAATACGGCAGGGGCAGGAACAGAGAGTGGCAGGGTGAGGATGGCTGTTTTAGATGGGGTAGTCTCTGAGGAGGGGGTATTTTAAAGTGATCTGAGTTAAGAGAATGGGTGAGCCCTGGGAATATCTGAGAGGAGAGCAAGCGCAAAGGCCCCGAGGCAGGAATGTGTTGGGCAAGTGTGAGGAGCAGCAGAGGCTGGTGTGGCTGGTGTGAGATGAGTGAGGGGGAGAGCCACAGGAGATGAGGTTAGAGTGACAGGCGGTGGCCAGATTGCGTAGGGCCCGTAGGCCATGGCGAGGACTTGGGTTGTGCTCCATTGGAGTGTTTAAGCAGGGTAGGAAAGAGACCTGGTATCCATGTAAGAAGACCTCTCTGGCTGCTACATGGAAGATGGACCACAGGGAGGCAAGAGTGCCAGGGGGGAGCCCAGGGAGGGGCTGTTGGGACCATGGAGGTGAGAGACGATAGTGGCTTGGACCAGGGAGGTAATGGTACAGATGATGAGGAGTGGTCAGATCCTAGATATATTTTGAAGGTAGAGCTGATGGTTTTGCTGAGGGATTGCCTGCTGGGGAGGCGTGAGAGAAGAGGAGCTGAGAATGACTAACAACCGGGAGTTGAGAGGGAGCTCTCAGAGCCCCGAGAGTTCTCTGCTGGGATCTGTGTTTCCAGGACATGCCCACATGTGATGAATCCCAGACAGACAGCCAACCCCTGGACAGCTGGACGCTGATCAGCTGGCAGGGCCAGGCGTGTTCTAGGGTTTTTTTTTTTCCGACCTTGGGCTTTTTATCACTCTTAATTTGGTGCCTTGGGATGGGCCCCCCACCCCAGCCCCATGGAGACGTCCTGCCTTCCAGCCAGAGGACTGTCAGGACAGGGCCTGGCTGGCTGTGGCCCAGCTAGGGAAGTGGTTTGAGCTGCTTGTCTCCTGCCCCCTTGGCTTGACAGAGCACGGCCCTCCTGATGAACGCTAAGACACCTTGGTCCCTCGGTTCTCAGGAAAGCTGCTGCCCACCTGGCCTTCCGCAGTCAGCTTGGCTGTACCGCCTCAGTCGAGCTGGCCTGCGTGATAGAGAATAGATTAACGCTCTCTTTAAGGGAATAAAAGACTGCTTTCATGGTTTGGTGATGAAATGAAGAATGGGAAAATGTTTGTTTTGGTTACAGGGCGGGGAGGAGAGGGGTGGGGGGGGGGCCGGCATCCAGGAACGTGGACGGTAATGGACGGCAGGAGGAGCAGCTGTCAGGAGGGCCCGGGCAAGGGGTCCTAGAGATGGGCATCTGCGCTGGAGGTCGCCGAAGGTCGCTCAGTGCTCCTGGAGACTCGACTTTAGGAAGTGCACACGGCACTGGGGTGGACGGAGCTGGGTTCTAGCCCCAGGGAGACGTCACTGTATGACTGGGGGCAAACCCTCGACCCTCGCTGGGCCTGTTTCCTCCTCTGTTAGTGAAGCAGTGGGTCGCAGTGGCCTCTCAGGGCCTCCCTTGTTGTCACCGTATGGGATCCGCTTGACTGCGGCAGAACAGAAGGCGCCCCTGAGGTGGTTTCTGACAGCATCACCAGATGCATGGGGAAAGCAACATGCCTGCTATTTCCAGAAAAGGCAGTGCCTGACGCTACATATCCTAACTGCTCACGGTGGAATTCACGCCACAGACACCACCTCTTCCACCTCGAGAAGGTTGGAGAGTGTTTAACTATATCAAAGCCAGCCTCCTGGGAACTCCCGGAGAGCGAGGAGGGGCAGGGTGGGGGGGAGTGCACCGGCATGGGGGAGGCTGGAGAGACCCCAGGGAGGGCAGGTGACCTGAGTGAGTGTGTGCGCATGTGTGTGTGTGTGTATGTGTGTGTTGGGGGGTAGGGGGTTAACTGACTTCTGTTACAAACTCTGCTTAGAGGTTCTGACCCAAGGAGAGCTTTTAGTGGGTTTTTAGTGTCAGGTGCGATGGCCAACCCATGGCTCAGTGTGGACGGCCACCCCTAACGCCAGGTCCAGACCCAGGGCAAGGACGGGCAGCCGGGAGGTGAGGGCGGGACTCCGTCCCCAGCGGGTGGTGGCACTGTGGGCTGCGCCCGGGCTCCAGACTCAGAAGCAGCAGGTTTGCAGCTGGGCACAACTCTCACTGCGCCACCCTGGGCCCCTGACTGCTTCTCTGGGCCTCATCTCCTCCCCTGTCAAAGGGGAAAGGAAGGGTCCCACCTCATGGAACCGGGCGAGGATTACATAGACACGGTGCCATGGGTCAGGGGTACCTGGGGCATGGCTCGCTACACGGTGGATGTTATTTTCACGAGGACAGGAGACCCAGCCAGCAGTCTCTACATCCCCCTGGGCTGAGCCAAGTGAAACTGGAAAGATCCTACCCCTGCCAGCTGCCATTGTGCCTTGGGGCCCAGGGTCAAAGCTACACAGGTGGCCTCTGGGGGTGCCTTAGGTGAGGGAGATTCCAGCCCCTGTCCAGACTCCTCCACGTGCCCCGCCCCGGGCTGCGGTCAGCTCAGAGAAGACGCCCCAGTCCCAGCCCAGGCGCAAGACTGGGGCTGCTGGCAGCCTCCTCCTCTGATGGCTCGGAGGGCCAGGCCCTCACTCTTCTTCCACAGACCCTGCCTCGTCCCTGAGGAAGTATCTGTCTGCAGGGTGGATTGCTCTCTCGCCTCCCTGTCCGGCTCCACTGTGAGCCGCCAGTGACTCACAGCCCGAGCAGAGCGCTTGGCACCTCCTAGCAGACGATGTTCGACCCATTCCAAGGCCCTTAGAGGAGGCGATCAGTGACAGGGTGTGATGGGGGCCACCCACCGACAGAATTGTCTCCTCTGTGGATGCCTGGCATTCCACTATTAATACTTCACTCTTTTGGAGTATACTATTGCCTTATCTCAGTTCCCCTCTTTCAATATAGGCCCCTTGGGGTATATAACATACCTGAATATGGATGAGCATGTCAAAACATTTTCCTTCCCGGGAGATGGATCCAAGTTCTCAGGCTCCAAGTTCAGCCCTCTTTCCAATACCTGGCACTATCAGTCGCTCAACAAACATGATCAAGCCCCGACTGTGTGCTGCAGCCTATGCACGGTGCAGAGATGAGCAAGACGTGGTCCTGTCCTTGAGACACACAGTAGGTCCTCGCGAAACGTTCGTGGAGGGCGTTACTCTCTGCATTCCCAGCATCTCCCTCAACGCCTGAGGCATAGTAGGAGCTCACTAAACATTTGTGAATGAATGAAGCTCTACGGCTACAAAAATGAAGCCACAGCAGTGGAAGGGCGAGCACACACTCTGGAGCCTGCCGTCGGAGTTTGTCTTCTGGCTCTGCCACTTGCCAACTGCATGAACTGCAGCAAGTTCCTGCAACTGTCTCTGCCTCAGTCTGCTGACCGGTAAAATGGGGATAATAACGGCTGTGTGATGAGGATTCACTGAATCAATCTTCGTGAAGTACTTAGAACATTTCCTGGCACATGGTGAGCGCTATGTAAGTGTTTGTTGAATAACTAAACTCAACAAACATTATTGAATACACATGGAAGGTATTTTGTAATGCCTGTTGGCTACACATGGGGCTACACGTGGCAGGAGTGATGCTTCACTGTTCTCCGTATCCTCAGAGGCTGGCACAGCGTAGACATCAGTAAATGTTGGTTTATTGGACTGATCCTGTCCTCCTGGACCCAGCCTGGCTTTTCCGACCAGGAGCCGTGTGTGTCTCGGAGTCCTGGAAGCGACAGCGGGGCTGGTGCCTTTTGGCAGCCTGGGTTCTTAGAGACGCAGTCATAAATCCAGCTGCCGTCGGGTCCCTCCTGCAGGGCTGTTCTTTCTGCCTGTTTGGGTGCAGACAGGAACTGTCAATACAGAATCAATCTTTACAAGGCAGAGACTAATGTGAGGGGCGGTGAAACGTAGTGTGGGGACAAGTGGGAACAGCCCGTACTGCTCACAACCTCCCCCCAGTGCCGGGCGTGTGATTGGCACGTGGGAAATACTCCTTTATTGTGTCTGAGCCTGGGGTGAGCAGCCAGTCTCTTCCTGAGCCCCCTAGCACTGATGTGTCAACTCCAGGTCCTTGCTTGGGCTGGTCCTGCAACTCAGAACATCCTGTCACAGCCCTTCTCTTCCCTAAATTCCTTCTGCCCTTCAGGGTCCAGCCTTGTTCATGTGACTTTTCCTAGATCTGCTCAGTGTTTGTTTTATATCTTTCCTTATATGCAAACAACACCCTGGCCTCACCAAACTACTCATTGCTCTTTTGTCCGTTCATTCCACACACATTCACTGAGAGCCTAAATAGTCACTCAACAAACATTCATTGAGGCTCCCCTGTGTACTAGACACTCCACTGGGACCCGGGGACACCAAACTTACAGTCTCGTGGGAAAAATGGAAAGTAAACGAATAATTAAATAATCACAAGTATGCAAGGGAGAGGTGGACGCCTCTGTGGGGCCACTGCACAGGGAGACCAAACCCAGTCTCGGGGGTCGGGAAGGGCCTGTGTTGGGAGGTGAGGTTTAAGCCGAGCGTCCAAGAATAAATGAGTCAGCGGGTGAAGGAGCGGGGAGAGCAGTGCAGATTTTAAACTGGATTCCAAGGGCGGTGGGAGTTTGAAATGAACCATCATATGATGGGATGTCAATTTTAGATACAAAATGAGGTTATTTTAAAATATAAAACTGGTGTTTTTAAAGTTTTTTTAAATCAGCTATATGGAAGCATAATTTACATACAGTGAAGCTCACCAATTTTAAGTGTACAGTTCAATCATTTGTAACAAGTGTACACAGTTGTGTAATTGCCACTACAATCAAGACAGAGAACATTTCCATCACCCTCGAAGTTCCCTCCTGTCCCTTTGCAGTCTATCCCCTCCCCTCTACCCCTCCCAGCCCCAGGCAACCACTGATCTGATTTAGAATCTATAGATTTCCATGGGCTAGACTTTCTCATAAGCTGAATCCCGCAGTATGTGGCCTTCTGCGTCTGGCTTCTCTCACTGCGCCCAGTGTTTGAGAGATTCCCCAGGTTGTGCATCAGGGCTGGTCCTTTTTACTGCGGGGTGATATTCTGTGCAAGGCTGTGCCACTGCGGCTACCCCTTCACCAGTTGATGGACGTGTAGGTTGCGAGAAGGCTACTTTTGGTTCTCCGCTTCTCCCACCCTAAAGCATGCCGCCTGCGGCCTTTCTACCCCAGGAGGAAGCCCGGGAAAGGAGACAGCAAGTGTTCTTTAGAACAACAAGGCCAGACTGGCTTTCTTAAGTTTGCAGGGAGGTAATAGTCTGAAAGCCAGCCTTGTGGAGAGAGAAAAAGTTTCTCCAAAATGTCCACAGTTCCCTTTGTATGCACAAGCCAGGCCTGATCCACCTGGACCAGAGAGCTTTACTGAGAGCCTTAGATAGAGGGAACCCCAGGGGATGCGGGAGAAGCACTCACCCTAGAGAGAGCAGAACCAGGGATCTTTCCTGCAAGAAGAGGAAGAGCGGGAGGAGGGACCAGCCTGGGGTGGAGACCTTGCCGGGTTTGTCGGGCGGAGGGCAGAAGACAGAAATTCTCCTGGGCTCCTAAGGGGAGTGAGGGGGGAATTGAGAGCATCGGGCTTGTGCCCTGCCCCTGTCGGCCCTCCTGGCTCAGGCAGACACCAAGGGACATGTCTGGACCAGGAAGCCTGAGAGAGCCCTGCTGGTTCCCGCTGGCCTGTGGGTGATATACACGAGTCCCAGAGTCCCCATGTGCCTCCAAAAATGGGGCGAGGGGTTCAGAGGAGCTGAGAGAATCAGGACAAGGAGGGCACAGAGAGGTCATGGCAGGGTCCACCAGCAGCAGCAGGGAACGTGGCACACACCTGCAGGCCAGAGGGACCGAGGACAGCACAGCAGATTCAGCGAAGACAGAGGCTGAAGCTCAGAGATAGGTGGGTGAGGACACCTGAGGCCAAGGAGCCGGGCCTGAGGACACATGTGGACCAGCTGCAATGCCCCTGCCACCCCGAGAATGCACACACTGTCTCGGGAAGGAAAGATGGGCTGGGCGGTGGAAAGAACCCTTGAAAGAGCATATTCCCAAAAGAGACCAAGGCAACTCAAAAGAGATGGTGTTGCCTTTAATTGGTAAAATCAAGTTTATTTCTTAGTTCATTTTTTTCCCTTGCTGTCAGCAGGATGAGGAAACTTATGACGAAGTTGGGGTCAATTACAGAAAACGTTTTATTTCTACATGTTTGGTACTTCTCTATTATAGTGGGTGCAATTTTTTCCTGCTGTGGAAGACCACTCTGGCCGAAGTGTGGGGGGTAGACTGAGGGGGCTGGCCTGGAGGCTAGGCTGTGGACTGTCATGGTTGTCCTTGTAGGACACCTGGACCAGGGTGGGGGCCGTGGGGAGGCTGAGAGGGGCAGGGATGAGAGCAGTGGGTCTCAACCCCGGCGGCACATTAGAATTGCAACATCTTGATGCTCAGGCCACACTCCGGACCAATTTGATCAGCATCTCTGGAGGTGGGATGCAGGCATCAGTATTTTTAAAGACCCTCAGATGACGTCAATGTGCAGCAAAGGTTGAGAAAATTAGAAGTTTGAGAGCAGGGCGTCTCAAACTTTAACCTTCATATGAATCATCTGGGGATGTTGTTAACATGCAGATTTGGTCCCTGGGTCTGGGGTGGGGTGGAGAGTCTGATGTTGATGTTGCTGGTCTGTGGACCACTCCGTGAGTAGCAAGTCCTGGAGATAATATGGAGGAGGGAGAGTCAACAGGACTAGGTGATGTCTGGATGTGGAGGAAGGCAGTAGGATTCCAGGATGATGTCCAGGTTTCTGACATGAGCAACTGAGAGGATGCGGGGCCTCTAACCGAGCCTTGGAGGGAGATGCTGAGTGGGCATGAGGATTGGGGGTGGCGTGGAGGCCAGTGCCGTCTAGGTCCCATCGAGCAGAGCTGTCTTTTGGCCCGGAGCTCAGAAGACAGTATGAATCTGGGGTATAGATTCGGGAGTTATCAGTACAGTACTAACATGAGCTCCCATTTACTGAGCACTAGCTATGTGTTGGGCTCTAGAGTAAGTAGATTGCATAAAATAACTCACTTAAAGGCCGCAGCGACCCTATAAAGAAAGTAGGATTATTATCCCATTCCTCAGATGGGGACGCTGAGGGATAGAGAGAGTAAGGAACTCCATGGCTGCGCATCTAGTCACTGGTTGAACTTGAGTTGAACCCAGGTGTTTGGTCCCAGAGCACACATGCTAACGGCAGTGCCATGTGCCGTGGGAATGGAAGTGCCTGCCCCGGGGGTCAGCCTTGAGAGAAGAAAGGATGTCCTAGGTGTCCTGAGGAATTCCAGCCTCTGAATCTTACTTTGCATCAGACCCTTAAGGTCCTGAGGATGTGATGCAGCCTTAGGACTCTGGATCACAGGTGATAGAGACCCCAACTCAAACGCCCTTAAATAGAAAATGGAATTTATTGGCTCAAGTAACCAAAACCCAAAGAACAGATCTGAATTACAGGCTTGGATCCAGGCACTCACATGATGTCAAGAACTGCTCCCTCTCTCGCCTCTTCTTTCCTGCGTCCGAGTCCTTCTCAGGCAGCCCCTCCCCAGGTGTGACAATGACGGCCCAACAGCTCCAGGCTCACGTCTCACCAATTTAGCAATCCTAATAAAGAGAGGGATTGTTTCCTAACTGCCCCTGCAAAAGTCGTGGGACTGATGGTCGCTGGCTCTGATTGGCCCAGCACAGGTCATGTGCCAATTCCTGAGCCAATCACTGTGGCCAGGAGGATGTGCCACTCTCATTGGCCAGGCAAAGGTCAAGCGCCCACTCCGGGGTCAACTATGTGGCCTGAATGTGAAGGGGTGGGAGTGGATTCTGGGCAGGCCAAAGCACAGATGCCACAGAAATGGGAACAGCAGCCAGAGCCTGCCCCATGAACACAGGGCAGTTGAGCAGGTGTGCCGTGATCCCACCACATGCGGTGTGGCCGCAGCATCTTTGCCTTGCTGTTCCCTCAGCCAGGACTGCCTGCCAGCTCACTGCCGCACACACACTCTTCTACTTACTCATTCTTCAAGGCCTGGCTCCTTCTGGCACTTTCCCCAGCAACCCGGGTTTTCACTAGATAGCCTCTTCCGTACCACTTCAGATGCTCTTGTCTTCATGGTCTAAGGAAGTGTCACCTTCAGCTTTTCTTGGGCCCAACTGCCCACCCTGGGGCTTCCCTTAACTCTGCCTTGGGATACCTGTGCTCTGTGCCCAGGTGTGCACAACCCAGTAGTGCCAACCTTTGATCACTGGGAGATGAGAACCACTGGATACATTTTCTCCTTTTCTCCCCACCGCTCAACCCCAAGGGATGTCCCAAGACACAATTTACAGGGTTTCCAGGGCACAGTTCACAGACCCAGCCTTCGGTGACTCTTGATCACACATCCTCCTCGGCTCTTCTCCTCCCTGCTCCCCTCTTCTCGTCCTTCACCTCTGCTTCCTGGCTGTATTAGTCAGAGTTCCAGAGAAATAGAACCAATAGGAGATACGTCTATATTGATAGCGGTATCAATATACATCTATATCTAGAATGAGATTTGTTATAAGGACTGGCTCATGCGATTATGGAGGCTAAGTCCCACGATCTGTAAGCTGGAGACCCAAGGAAGTTGGTGGTATAATTCCAGCCTGAGTATGAAGGCCTGAGAACCAGGAGTGCTGATGGTCTAAATCCCAGCCCAAGGGCAGAAGACCAATGTCTCAGCTCAGCAGTCAGGTAGAGAGAGAGAAAATTCAACTCTCCTGGGCTTTTTGTTCTATTCAGGCCCTCAGTGGACTGGATGATGCCCACCCACACTGGGGGAGGGTCATCTGCTTTACTTAGTCCACCAATCCAAATGCTGATCTCTTCTGGAAACGCCCTCGCAGACAGACCCATAAATGACGTTTAAGCAGAGATCTGGGCATCCCATGACCCAGACAAGTTGGCACATAAATTAGCCATCACGCTGGGATTCCACCCCCTAATAAAGTGATAACACACAAGCCCTCCAGGAGCGAACTCGTCCTCCTCAGCACTCCCATAACTCCTGGGTTTTACTTCTCCTCTAGTTCAAATTAAGTTCACGGTAGCATTATAGTTAGTGCTTTATGTCTGCTTGCTCCAACTTGCCAGGTTGTAGGAAGTTGCAGGTCATACGAATTGAAATAATTGAAGAGGTGCCTCCTAAAGTGAGAGGCCTGGATGGTGCAGGGGTGACGCGGGTGCTATATGAATGGGCAGTTAATATCAGTAGAGGGAGACCGCTATTCCTTTACTCCCCAATTTTATTGATTTATATCTGAGTTACAATAATCTGCATGTATTTCAAGTGTACGATTTTGGTCAGTTTTGACACATGTATGCAATCACGAAACCATCACTATAATCTGGATGAGAAATATTTCCCTCAGTCCCAAAACCACTGATCTGCACCTGTCACTATAAATTGTTTGAATTTCCTAGAGTTTTTTATAGAGTCACATCACATGCTTTCTTTTTTGCCTGGCTTCTTTCATTCAGCTTAGTTATTTTGATTCATCCATGTCATTGCATATATCAATAGTTGATTCCTTTTAATTGCTGAGTCATAGTCCCTTGGATGGATATACCATAATTGGTTTATCCATTCACCTGTTGACGAACATGTGGGTTGGTTCCAGTGTTTAGCTATTACAAATAAAGCTGTGTTGAACATTCACCTACAAGTTTTTGTGAACACATGTGTTTCCTTTTCTCTTGGGTAAGTACCTAGGAATGGAATGGCTGGGCCATATGGTAGGTAGATGTTTATCTAATTGAAAACTGCCAAACTATTTTCCAAAGTGGTTATACTATTTTTCATTCCTACCAGAAGTGTATGAGAGTTTCATCTTCACCAATACCTGGTATGGTCAGTCTTTTCAATGTTAGCCATTCTAAGAGGTGTGAATGGTATCTCATTGTGGTTTTAAGTATCTGTTCTCAGGTGATTAATTATTTTGAACATTATTCATGTGCTTATTTGCCATCTATATATCTTCTTTGGTGAAGTGTCTGTTCAAATCTTTTGCCCTTTTTTTTTGGTTGGGCTGTTTGCTTTCTTATTATTCTTGAGAGTTCTTTATATATTTCAGATGCAAGTCTCTCAATAGATATGTGATTTGTAAATGGCTTCTCTCAATCTGTGCCTTATCTTGCCATTTTCTTAACAGATTCTTTCAAAGAGCATGAGTTCTTAATTTTTATGTACAATACTGCCCCCTTATCCGAGGTTTTGCTTTCCACAGTTTTAGTTACCCATGGTCAACTGTGATCAAAAAATATTAAATGGAAAATTCTGGAAATAAACAATTCATAAGTTTTACATTGTGTGCCATTCTGAGTAGCATGATGAAATTTTGCGCTGTCATGCTCTGTCCCACCTAGGATGTGAATCATCCCTCTGTCCAGAGTATCCATGCTGTATATGCTACCTAGCCCTTAGTTGCTTAGTCGCTGTCTCAGTGATCAGATCGACTGTCAGTATCACAGTGCTTGTGTTCAAATCACCCTTATTTTACTTAATAAAGACCCCAAAGTGCAAGAGTAATGATGCTGGGAATTCAGATATGAAAAAGAGAAGCTGCAAAGTGCTTCCTTTAAGTGAAAAGGTAAAAGTTCTTGATTTAATAAGGAAAGAAAAACAATCATATGCTGAGGTTGCTAAGATCTACGGTAAGAACAAATCTTCTATCCATGAAACTGTCAAAAAGGAAAAAGAAATTCATGCTAGTTTTGCTGTCGTATCTCAAATATGTATGTACAGGAAAAACCATAGTATATAGAGGGTTCGGTGCTATCCAGGGTTTCAGGCGTCCGCTGGGGGTCTTGGAACGTATCCCCTGCAGATAAGGGGGAACCACCGTAGTCCAATTTATCCATTTCTTCTTTTATGGATAGTGTTTTTGGTGCTGAATCCAACAAATCTTTGCCTACCCAAGATCACAAAGATTTCCTCCTATGTTTTCTTCTAGAACTTTTATACTTTTATATTTAGGTATATGATCCATTTTTATTTCATTTTTAAATATGAAAATGCAAGATGGAAGATACAGCTCATGGGAGAAAGCATTCAATCTTTCACCGTTAAGCATGCTGTTAGCTCTGGATTTTTCAGAGATGCCCTTTGTCAGGTTAAGGGCCTTCACATTTTCATGGCTCTTTGTATATTGATAATTTTGCATTGCACCCTGGACATTGTGAATGTTGTTATGTAGATTCCAGACTGTTATTGTCTTTGGAGAATGTGGAAGTTTTTCTTTGAGCAGCCAAACAACCTGGCTGGGTTCAGACTCTTAAGTTCTGCGTGGCTCCTGTGGGCGGTGGTTCGGCTCCCAGTTCAGTTCCCTGAGTCTTTGTTGTGTTGGTTTGGATCTGTCCATTGTCCGCGCAGTTCTGGATTAGGCTGGGACTGGTCTGTGTCGTTCAGATCCCAGTGTAGTTCCCGGAGCCCTGTCCTGATTTGAGCTGTGTAACAGCCCTTTGAGATACACGAGGCAAAAATCAACCTTCTGGTCAGGGAGGTGAGGCATTGGGGGCGCACAGCCACACAGGTGCTCAGGGGCAAAGAGGAAGTAGTGTGCCCCTTCCACGCCGGTTATGAGGGCTGAAGGAGACCCAATCAGTGATGCTGGAGGCGGGAGGCGGCTCCGGCATCTTCGCACCCCTCAGCGGAGACTTGAGGCCAAGGGCTGACCTTTCCAGCCACACCCTGGCTCGGGCTGAGGTCTCCCAGTTCCTGGCCCACCTCCCCTGCCCCCCACCCAGATGACACGCACGCTGACTCAGATCGCCAGTCCTCATCCTTCCATCCCACGGCCCAAGAGCATGTGGTGGGGGGTGGAGGAAGGGAAGGAGAAGCTCGAGGAAGGGGTGAGCGCATCTCTCTGGGCGTCTCTGGGACTCACCATGAGGTCAGTAGAGTCCCAGCTGCTGATGTCAGGGAATAATAGTAATAACAACCCGTGTTTATCGAGTGCTTGCTGTGTGCCAGACACTGTGCAAAGTGCATGTGTTTAAATACACGTGCTCCTCAACTCCTGGTAACAACCCCATAAGACGGGGCTGAGTGACGCCCATTTCACAGATGAGAAAACTGAGGCTCCAAAAGGCAAACTCCCTTGCCCAAGGTCACACAGCTCGTAAATGGTAGAGCCCCTGAGCGCGGGGGCTCCGTTGGATCCCTCTGTCTGTAACTGGGCTACTCCAGCAATTGAACCAGCTCCCCAAATGCCCTGCCCCATTCCCTGGAAAACTCCTGCTCTCGTAACACCATCTGCAAGTCCAAGGGCCCTTCCTTAGGATGCCCAGAGGAATGAACTAGCCCCAGCCCCTGACCCAGAGAGAAGAAGGCAGATTCCCTGAAGGGGCCCTCAGGCTGAGCAGGCCCCCCCAACCCTGCTTCCAAACTGGAAATTAACTCAGAAAGAGATGGGAGCCGTCTCTGGACGTAGAGAGATTGGGCTGTTTTCTGTTCTTCGTTAAGTAACAAAGAGGAGAACCAACTGGGCATCGTGTACGAGCTTCCCCACCAGCACCACCCCGGACTCCTGGAACATCTTTATCCACTTACCCGGGGATTCAGGAAATTCTCCTCCAAGCCAGTTTTATTAGAGATTTTGGAAAGCAAAGCTCACAACCTCCCAATCAATAACAGATGAACAATGCTCACATTGCATTTTTTCGGGAGGACGTTTGGCCCAGGCTTCTCCCATCTGAAGGGCCTGGCCTTGGACATTCCCATTCGATCGGACATTGCTGGGAAATGAGCTTCAGGACAATTCTAGAAACCGGAGTCATCGGCATGCGGGTGTGGCGGGAAGGGGTGTCCTGGTCTGCGCCAGGCCCAGGGAAGCCCTGAGTCTTGCAAGAGTTGGGGTCCAGCCCACACAGCTCCCCCTTGCCTCTTCTCTCCCCCCACCTCCTCCCTGGCTCATCTTCCACATGTGCTCAGCACGGGCATCAAATCCACAGGCCATAAAGAATCGATCAAATCCAGTCCTGGCTGAGCCGGGGGCCGAGGCGCCAAAGCGCTGATGGAGGAAGGGTAGGCAGCCGGGGAGGACGGCACGCCCGGCTGTGCAGAGAGATTTCCGCAGAAACCTTCTCCCCACCCCACCCTCCATCCCACAGATACATGATGCTGGAGAAGACGGTCCAAGAATGAGGACCAGGACCATCTCTTGGGCCTCCATGTCCCCCAGCCCTGTAGCTGGAAGGGCAGATGAGGAGAGGGAAGGGGGACAGGAAGGGTAGTAACATTTTTGTTACCATCAGACCGTCTATAGTACAGGAGATAAACTTGGAATGGGAAGCAGAGTCCACAGTTCCATCTCCCTCACCTCATCAACACTTATTGAGCACCTACAGAATGCCGGGCAGGGAGAGCGTGACACCAGGTGAGCAAGGTGGATGCAGGCTCTGCCAGCAGGAGTCCACAGTCTGGCAGGTTTATAGCAGCTCTGTCAACATCACAGCTCTCTCCTCAAGAGAGAAGAAACAACGAGAAAAACTATATACATTCGGGATCCTGCAAGGGTTGGTGGCTCTTTCCCCGCACCGTGTGGAGAGTCCATCTCCAGAGAGAGGACTTTGCAGTCTGTCTCAGAGGGAGTGCAAACATCTTTGGGAGGCAAGGCGCCTAACCTTTGTTTGAGTGCGAGGTTCCTCACTGGGAAATGGGTTTAAGAGGTCTTATCTCCTCGGGGTGTCACAGTGGTTAAAGGAGATAATGCACACACGCACTTAGCACAGGGCCTGGTAAATCACCTGAGAAGCTACAGCAATGATGATCATTACTGTTATTATGCTTTCAGACCTAGCTCGTACCCACCTCCATGGAGTCTCACCTGACCACCTGACTCCCCATCAGCCTCCTTCCTGCAGAGCAGAATCCAAGTTGGCAAGCCTACCACACTCACTGAGGCACTGTCTCCTCTGGGTCTTGCCCAAACTTTGGGATATCAGAGTCCCCAAAGGGAGTGTGTTACAAATGCAGATTCCCAGGCCCACCTTCTGAGGACCTTTGCTGGAGGTCTACAGTAGAGCCCAGGAATCTGCATTTTCACCAAGTCCCCTCATCCCGAGATGATTCTGATGCAAGTGGTCCACAAACTAAACTCATAGAAACACTCGCCTGCCCACCACCCCATTTTACAGATGGGGAAACTGAGGTTCAGAGAGGGGCACACAGATTGGCCCAAAGTTACATGGTGATTCACACTGGCAGAGCCAGGCTTGACAGGAAATTGAGCCTTGTGCACCTGGGCTGGTTCTATCCTGCTGCGCGGGGCTCCCTCTCTGGATGGAAGCTTTCCC